>NC_043967.1:9752665-10081018 GCF_902148855.1 Sphaeramia orbicularis | reverse complement strand
TATTGCACAACATACTGCAACAGTAACAGCTAAGGTGGTGGTGCATGTAAGCAGCAACATGAGCAGCAACAGATTACCAGTGGAAATTAAGGGTCTATTCACACCTACTTCATTTGGTTCATTTAAAATGGACCAGAGTTCGTTTCCCCAGAAATTCTGTACTGTTTTTTTAGGTGTGAGTATGAACATGTGAACTTTGATTCAAATCAAACAAGCCGACCCGGTCCACTCTGGGCCAATGTGCACTTCTGGTGTGAATATGACTGGCCTCGAGCTGAAACAAACCAAAGAACCATGTGCCTTTTTGTGCTTGACGAGCCACTGTTAGCTGCTGGAAGTAGCTGAGCTACATGGGTGGTCAGAGCTAGAGTCCCCTGGTTAGAGCCATCAGAGCTGATAGCACAGCCACTAGCCTTGGACCAACGTGGCAGTGAGGAGACTGAATGTCTCATTGACATTTGGTTAGATGCCCATATTACAAAACTGGCTCCGAATGAGCTGTTGTTGACAGTTAATATTATGTTCATAAATTTGTGTCTGTAAAAATAGAATACATATTCTGAAACTGTACGTAGGACCTCCATGCTTATTTTCATCAACACCCACCATCTCTGATTCACCCTGCCCCTGACTTTTCTGTCCAATGCCAGCACAGTTCATCACATGTGTGCTTCTGTGTACAAATTTGGTCCACTAGCAAAAAGTGCAGTGAGAATGCGATCTGACCCAAACGAAAAAAATAAAGTCCACATTCGATCTGAATCAAATAAGCAGACCAAAGGACTTTCCAGGTGTGAATACACACAAAGTGACAATAGTGACTTTAACAGCATTATGACCTATTGTTAAGGTGCAAGGTGGACATTATATGGGGACAGTACATACATTCACTCAGATATTTTGGTAGCCTAAGGTTAAGGTCGCATTGACCTCACAAAACACATTATGGAAAAATACAATATAATTACAATAGCCACTGAATTTTACAGTTGCTGCTTATCATGGGATCCCTAATTAAATGTCATGTAAAAAATCATTAATTGTTCATTTATAGTTATTGAGAGAACTGTATGGAGACTTTATGATGCATTGACAAAGGACGCATTTAATTTTCACCGCTAAAGAGCTTGTGCACATTCATCAACAAGAACATCAACAAATAATTTTTATTATTATTTTAAAGTAAATCTGTTGGCAATTGTTTCTTTTAAATACAGTTTCTTACATGATGTGATTTTCATTGCCATATTATGTCTGAGAGCCAAAGGTCATACTTGCCTTACTATATTTGCTGTGATAAAAACGAGCAACTCAAACTGGAAATGGAGAAGGAGTGACAGTTTTGCGTGATAGTGACCTAAAAAGAGTTATTGTCAGATTTGTTTTGGGCTTTTGGTCGTATTGCCTATGAATGTGTGAAACCCCTGAGTTAGCTTTTGCAGACAGCATTCAGATGGATCAGTTACAGTGCTTCCCAATGACCTTTGACCTCTCCCTCATTTCCACTGTTGGCAGTGCCGCATATAGACTATCACATGGAGCTGCCTGCTTTGTACTGTTAGTAATTCATCCCAGTTGGGGTCCTCTGGGGCCGTGGCACTTCAGTCTAAAATCAGGCTACCAGTCGTCCATCAGGATATTATGACACAGTGCCAAGTAAGAGCAGTGCCATGGAAATCCAGGAAGTCATGCCATGTCTTGAGCTCAGCTTTGGCTGCCTTAGTCCATCTTAAACTCCTGGGTACAACATTCCTCTGGACCTGAGCCTGAATACACAGTAACAGTACATGTGGATGGACAGGAAAAGTACTGTCCAGCTGGTGATTGATCGATCCTAAAGAGAGTGAAAATATTCCAGCCATGTATTATTGATGACGAACAAAGGAGGAGCAGAAATGTAGAGCGAATGTAGATCAAAATTATAGGAAATTATAAGAGAAGAATGTGTTGTGTCATCAGTATTGGTGGACTTACAGAGAAATATCTCTAAAATATGAGAAACTTAGTGTTAATGTGGGTTTCTATTAACTGTTATGCAAATGTTAAAGCTTGTTAAAATGATTTACTACCTGAGCTGCAGATGAAGAACCTCTAGGAACCAGGAAGTGTGGAGTAAAAGGCTCAGCTTCATGTGTGAAGATGGCTTGGCTTAAACTCTTCATACGTGGTGATGTTTTGTTGCTGTTTCCACATAATGTGGCCGTTTTATAGTTATTTGTTCTATCATTTGATTGAAAGCAGTTCCATCCACACACAAACACTAAAGTTTCAGTTTCCGTTTATTTTCATTTATCTTTTCAACACACCAAATTTTCCACCCTCCCTTATTTTTATTTTTTTTTCAGATTTTTTTTGCATTCCAACTATGTTTTTTTCTTTTCACACAATGAAAACTATGAACTAAAATCATATGGTGGAAATCCACTAACACTCTATTTAAATCGTTTTTCTGTAAAGGTTTGGTGTGTGACAGCTAATGGTGAAGTTGCAGATTTCAACCAACTGAATGCTACAAACCCTCACCTATGGTGACCTCCTTAGAGCCAGGTGTGCGTTTTATTTTTTGTGTTTTAGTTAAAGGTATATTAACTCTGGCCCACACTCAAATTGTAGGTGACAGTAATATTTTGTGCTCAATATCACTACTATAAAACAGAAAAAGAATAACGTCCATCCTGAGCAACTGTAGAGACATGCTGCATTCTTGTTCATAATGGTTTCCTGAACGGAGATCTGTTTACTCTGTAGTCATGAATGGCTCATACTACGGTAACAACAATGCTAACTAGAAGCACTCGGAGAGCGCAGACCTCCGCCAAGGCTGATCAGTGCCCCCCCCCGTGGGCCCCCCCACCCCCGATCACCACCAAAATTTAATCATTTCTTCCTTACCATTCCAACAAACCCTGAAAAGTTCATCCAAATCTGTCCATAACTTTTTGAGTTATGTTGCACACTAACGGACAGACAAACAAACAAACAAACAGACAAACAACAACAAACCCTGGCAAAAACATAACCTCCTTGGCGGAGGTAATTATGCTAATTATTATTAGCTAACAAGTATATTTTGCATTTTTGCAATTAGAGCACTCTCTAAATCCCCAAACTTTTACACACTGAACCATTAAGCAAACTGATTATATTTGCATTTTGGCAAAATGGAACACAGAAGTAGTAGAAAACACCTTTTAACAGTGCATGTTTGTTCTTTCTTTCACTCACATCTGTAACTGGGTTGGTCATGCTAGATAGACTTCTGATAGAAAAAAGCCCCCAGTATCAGCGTGGTGTGTGTGGGAATCCCTTTACTTTAACCTTTATGGCACAGGCCACAGTGACGGTGTGTGTTTATGAAAGCTTGAGCTTAAAGCCACATTATTTATAGATGTGATGGGAGATACCCACAACAGAAGTCCCAGTTCTCCATAACCTCGCCGCTGATGGTTCAGCCAAAGAGGCACTGAAGTATCTGTTCCTCCAGTTAGCTCTTCACCCATCTTTTTGTGCTAACTGTACACAGAAGACAGCTTGCAAGGCTTTTCATTAAAGGTGAATTGCCTTTCTGACATTATTAAAGTCATTTAGCTTAGACAGCTTGTTGATTAAATGTGTTTCCTCTCTCCCTCTGTCTATTCCAGCATTTTTCATCCGTCTGAACTCAGTTGGGATTCAGTTAATCTACTTTTGCACCTCAGTCTGCTCAGCCCTTCCAGATATTCAACCACGCGACACAAAATCTACTAAAATCACCCCCCCACACCCCATCCCACCCCTCTGGTATTTTCCTAAAACAACTGACGTGTCTGGTGTTGGGCCTTTTTATTATTAATGGTCTAAATAACGGTCAGAAAATAGCTTTTTGTTTTGATGTTGTGTGTTTTCAGTCAGCACATGAATGTGTATTTATTGATGACTAAGTAAGAGAGAAAAGGAGGGTGGGCAGAGAAGGGGGAAGTGGCACCATAAAGCGGTGAAGGGAGAAAGCCACTCTGCACTTTATGCAAAGGTTTGAACCTGCTCTGGGTTGCAGATTGGTTGCCTGTTGTTCATTTACTGCTGCTGTTTTATTTATCTGTTCACCTCAGCAGGTTGTGTAAATTCTGCTCCATTAAGAATCCTTTATGGCTCAAATGCCTCACTGCCTCATCCACCAATCCCTCCTTCCCTTTCTTGGGAGTGGAAATATCATCTCTGATATACTATGCCATCCTGTCTAATTGACATCCCTGCCCTCACTACATCTCGTCTTCTCTTCTTCCCTCTTACAGTTCTCAGTCTCTCTGATTGGCTTTTATTTTTTTATTTTGTAAAAAAAAAAAAAAAAATCCTGTATGTGCAGAAGACTGTAACTGAGGAAATATTTTGAAAATAGAGGACATGAAAATAGAGGATGTCATTATGAAACTACAAAAACAATGTGATGTATTTCAACACATTTTTGATGTAGATTCACTGGTGATTGAACATCTACATTGCATCAAAGTGACAAAAACTAAGTGAACATTAAACTCAGTAACTATTCAGTAAATCTGCAAGTGAAACTAGTGATGTAAAGCCTGTGTTAAAAAAACATCCTTTAAAATTTTGTTCTTTTCCCTCATTGCTGATAAGTCCCGAAGTGAAATAGGTGGATGAATTAGTTGTATTGACAATACAACAATTGGTTTGTTTTGTTAAATTTATACAAAAAACTAGTTGGTCATGGTTATGGTTTGGGGCTAAATAATAAAATTAAATAAAAAGTGCTTCAAAAACAAACATGGCAGAATGGAAGTAAGTTAACGGCCTCTATTGGAGCCAAGTTCTAACAATACCGATGGTTTATGAAACTTGCTTTTGGGACCTATTGCTCCTTTAAATGTTTTTTATTCCAATCCGGACTCATATCTAGTGTTGTTTAGCAGATGATTTTAAAAGAACCTTTTGACCAGTGTTATGAACATAAAAATGCACCATCAGCTCCTGTTGGGACGTGGAACACTTGAACATTATCTCCTATCTGTCAATTTCTTATTAAAACATTCAACCTACAAAACTCACCCTCAACTCTAGCAACTGTTTTTCTCCACCTGGCCTATGCATGCATTGCTGCCTGAAGGCCTTATGTCATACATTGTGACGTCTTTGTTAGCATCCTCACACATTTTGCAGCACTTCCTTAACCTCACCAAAGAGCCGTGGTTGTTGTTATCCTACTACCTGTTCACGCCAGCATGTGACGCAGAGGCCAGACGGAAGAAAGCGGAAGAAATGGGATAGAGCTTCGTTTTGGTTTCAAAGGCTGAACAATAGTAATGATAATATGATATACTATTGATCTCTTTAGGAAAATTTCAGCTTGTCCTCCACAGCAACAGCAGCACTGGAACTAGCGGGGGATCCAGTGTCTTGCTAAAGGACGCTTCAGCAGTAAGGTGCCTTGAAAGGTGACTCAGGCAGAAAGGTGGTGTGTTTGAACCATATAAGGAGAAAAAATGTGAAGAAATGTCATTGATAAAGTGGATTAAATATCACAGTTGTGATGTTAATGGCCCTGGTGTCCTTCAGAGGACGCAAGGGCTTTCAGCAGGACGAGTGATTCGAGTGTACGTGGAGAGAGGGGAACAGGAATGAGTTGGAATGAGGGAGAGCCGAGGTTAGTCGCTGTATTAATTTCTCCTTTCGGGGCAAAATGTGTCTCCCCGGGGAGGAGACTGTCTGTCCTGGGATGAACAACCAGGAATCAGGTTTCCCCCCCAATATCCAGCCCTGCTCTCTGTGTCTCACTTTCACCCAGAACAGGACACACCATGCACACACACATACTGATCGTCATCTGGGGGAAGCAAACTACTGTTATTTATTTACTTGACAGTTCAGAACATGTAAGGCTGAAGGTGAAATGTAGTCGCACAAACACATTCACACACAGTAGGGGACAGACAATGGTCCTGTCTCACTGTCCTGCAGATAGGTGATCAGTAGGGGTGTTGACACCACCTAATCTGCAGTAATCTGTGTTTATGTAACGTTATTGTCGCAGAAGCCGGCCAGGAATACTGTGGCATTTTGGCTGAAGGGTCAAAGGGAAATGCCAAGAGTTTATTTTGACTAGTCAAGACCCTCTAAACACTTCCAGATCTGCTTTCACAGCCAGGAAAATCTACAGGCAGTGTCACAGCTTTCTGTTCTCCCCTATTATTTCATCTCTCTATCCTCTGTCTCTCCACAATATACTGCATCGACACTTTCTGCAGAGACGGCAAGTTGTCTTGAGTAGACGTACCACAGAAGCTGCAAATACTGACAGATTGTTGTGTCACTTTTTTGTAGCAGTCGTTTATTTAAACAAAATGCTGCCGTTGAGGGATATTGTTAATTTTCTGGGATTTTTGCCAGTGTATCTCCTGTGCTCTCAGGAGATCATATTATTGTCCAAAGTACTTGTTCCTGTTTGCTGCAGAGACATTTCAAGGTATTCAATAAAAAAAAAACAAAAAAAAGAGTTTAGTCCGAAGATTTCCAATTGCCACTGAACATAAACTGATGACTTCCATTTATGTATATCTTATAGTTAGGTGGCCTGTTTGTGCCAAAGACGCAGTCACAAACTGTTTAAAGATCTACATATGACAGCATCAGAGCCTGTTTCTAATAATCTGGATGTAATTCACACAGTGTCTAAATAGAGATGTTCCTAAAGTTGAACTCGATTTGTACAATCCTGTTAATTTTAACTTTTTAACATTCACTTTTGGGATAAAAGTTGTGATTATAATAGAAAAAATGTAGCTCAAAATGCATGGAATAGGAAAACTACTAGTTTCATATGTTAAACATCTGGCTGAAACACAACCTGAACTGTTTCAACACGACTAAATATAACCCTAATTCTGAAATGGTTACCAGTGACATTGGGAGGTTAATATGTTTTGTTATGCTATAGTTTATTCTTTATACCACTTATGTATTCTTATTCTCATTTTATTCTTATTCTATTCTTACCTCTTTTTTAGGGTAACAAACAAGGTGAGAGAGAAACAGTATCTCAATTCCCTGTATGTCCTGTGCATCTAGTGAATTGACAATAAAAAAATCTTTGAATCTTGAATAAACCCAGCTGGAAAGTCAGTTTGTCAAAATAGACTAGTTCAGTCTAACCTGAATCAAACGTCAATTGAATACAAGTGTTTCCTCAGGGATAAATGCACACACAGACACATAACCAAAGAAAGAAAATGTCACTTGTTCACTTGTGTTGGATTGATCAGCATTACCTTCCTACTCTTTCACTGCATAATGTCACCCAGCACCTCTCAGCCCGGCTGTTACAGGAGCTTCGTCTTACAAACAATTTACCGTGCTGCCACCACTTTGGTTTCTCTCGTTGCCCTGCTTTAAATCAATGTTTCACTGGTCTGTCAAAACTCCACAATACAGCTGTTAAGTGAAACAAGACAATTTGGACTCTGGTGACAAGAGACGGACCTGACAATAAAAGTCTGACCCTCTTTTAACAGGAACTGTATTGTGTCACAAACCATGGGAGAGCAGCTCTGTAACGTCAACCTTTTGCAAAAACGCAGCTGCCTGTGTTGTGTAGTGTGCCACTGTTAAATTGTTTGTATACACGGTTCCAACACAGTGTCGTTTGTACCGTAACGCCCCATGGCAGTTCAGCATATGTATGTAATTATTATTATTTACCTTATTTAACCAGGAAGTCCATTGAGATTAGAAATCTGTTTGCAAGGGAGACCTGGCCAAGGTAGCAGCCAAACAAAGTCAGAACTATAGAAAACACATACATGATACACAGTGAAGAATGAGATTATCAATCAAATTTTATTTATATAGCGTCACATCATAACAAAAGTTATAACAATAAAACAGAAAATTCAACTATAATGAAGAATTTAAAAAAAAACAGTGACATTCCTCCTTCACTGCATTCTCTGTGATACTTTAAAAATTTTTAACAGAGATCAGTGTTTGTAGTTTAAGAGTTTTTTGAAGGTCATTCCATAACCATGGTGCATGGTAGAAAAATGCTGTTTTGCCAAGTCTGTCAGAACTTAGAAACAATCAGAGCAACCACTTGGAGGGACATAGATGGTAATTACTAGAACTAACAGAAAGGAGGTGCTGACAGGGGTGTCCAACTCATTTTAGTTCAGGGGCCACATTCAGTCCGATATGATTTGAAGTGGGTCGGACCAGTGAAGTCTATATCATAACAATGGAAGGGCTCAGAGTGTGTGTTTGGTATCTGCACAGTTTCTGAAAAACTGAGACGTTTTCAACTGACCAATTTGGTACGTACAGTTGAGGAATAGTTCCATCTCCACATTTAATATCTCGGCAAGTTGATAGGACCAATATTTTGGGAGACATTAGTCATTTGGAATACAACAGCCTTACAATCACATTGCGTTGCCCATGATGGATGACGGGAAGCGCAGGACCACGCTGCATGGCAGGAAATGAAGTTCAAAACAGGAACAACGCATTTGCTAACTTCAGTCCCTAGATATCTATATTAATATGACGCGCTAGTAATAACATAGTAATATATAATAATGTTAACTCCGTTGGTTCGTGTAATTGAATTTTTTTTTTTTTTTATGCTAAAAGAGAAAAATGTGGTTATTCCACTGGTACAACTCACTTAAGATCTAATCGGGCTGAATCTGGAACCTGAAATAAAATAATTGTTAGTATCTTAAGTGTAATTTTTGCATTTCAACAAATTCATCCCGTTGGCCGGATTGGTCCCGTTGGCGGGCTGGTTTTTGGCCCACGGGCCGTATGTTTGACATCTGTGTGTCACGGTCTGCTCCTGCATTTGCCGCTGACTCCTCCCTCACAATCACACACACCTGCTGCGTAGCGCACAGCTGCAGCACCTTACCATCAGGAGACCATAAGGGGCTCCTCTGAGGCTGTGCAGTGCCAGATCATTACACCTCCATATCACAGCCCTGCAGACTCTCACCTACCTTATCCTACCACCCTGCGGACTCTTCCATTTCCACCCTCAGATTTTGTGTTTGTTTGGTTCTCATGTTATGTTTCTGTTTAATAAAACCTGTTACTCCCTTCAGTACCATGCATGTGAGTCCATTCATTCACTCCTTGACAGATCTGTCAGGGCTGTGATGTGGAGAGGTATGAGGTGTAATAATCTGGCAGCGCACAGCTGCACAGGAGCCCCTTATTTGGTCTCCTGATGGTAAGGTGCTGCAGCTGTGTGGTGTGCAGCAGGTGTGCATGATTGTGAGGGAGGGGTCAGCAGCAAACACGGCAGCGGACCGTGATACCATGGGTGCTGAAGTATTCTGGGAGTTTACCCAGCAGAGCTGATAGATCAACATAAACCAGTGGCGTTGTCTACAAATAGTTAATGATGTCCAACTAATTAAATCATAGCAAATGCAGTGGTATGTGATGAAGAGCATCAAAATTAGCATTTCTGAATTGTGTCGTATCATTTACTTTGGGACAGTATATTTGAGGACTTCTATGTGGTATACTGGCCCTGCACTGCAAAAAAATCCCCTGCTAGAAGTAAGCCTAACATTCCTAAGTCTGGTTAAATTGGCTTATATTGAGCAAAAAAATCTGCCAGTGGGGTAGAAAAATAATTCTTGGCTAGAATTCTAAAACAAGCAAAAAAGTCTATCAACTAAAAACCATAATGTGCCTTAAAACTAGACAAAAATGCTGGAATTTTAGCAAACAGTTCTTAGTACAAGAAATTAAATCACACTCATTTAAGACAGAATTACTTAAATCAGGAATTTTGGTCTCTGACTGAGTTGGATATAAGAATTTAAGTCTTAAAATAAGAGTAACAAATACAAAAAATTCTTAAACTAAGTATTTGAGTCTCAGTTAAGCTGAAAATGACCATTTCCATTAGGAATTGATCTTGGGTTTTCCACATTTGAGTCCAATGTGTAAACACTGAGCTAAACAACCACTGTGCTGTTAAGAGGCCAATTAGCTCCTCCATATGGAGGAGACATGGGTGTCCATGTTAAACTGACTAAGAAACCACCTCTCAAACAAAACTGCTGTCAATCCATAACCATACATCCTATCTGAAGAATTCTTGCAGGTGAGGCTTGTGTTGAGTCTTTTGAATCTATTGATGTATAATGTGGAAAAAAGTCAGAACTGAATAAGCAGAGATTTTGGGAACATGGAGTTAATCAAACATGTTAGTGACAGAAATTTAACTTGGGAGTGTTTCTACGACATTCCTACTCACTGTAGGAATTCTTCAGTCATTTTTCAAATTAGTCATTGTCATGTTAAACTGTGTTATCATTTTTGTCATGTTTTAAGCCTTTAAATAGCAATAAATGGTTAAAAAAAAAGTTAGTT
The DNA here is from genome assembly GCF_902148855.1 of Sphaeramia orbicularis. NCBI lineage: Eukaryota > Metazoa > Chordata > Actinopteri > Kurtiformes > Apogonidae > Sphaeramia > Sphaeramia orbicularis. The sequence continues at coordinate 10,070,647 of NC_043967.1, read as the reverse complement.
GCTGTCATTTGTTAAGATTCTTAAATTAAGATGTTGTGCAAGTGGTTTCAGTCTTAAAATAACAAGAACAATCTGGATCCTTAGCTGGGATAGTTTACAAAATATTGACATATCTTGTTACTAGTAAAATTTGGCTTCATATTAGCTGACAGTCTTATTAAGAAAAAGTTAGATATATTTTTTTAAAGTAAGAATATTTTCGTATGTAAAAATTTCTTGGCAAGCTTTTTTCTGTTTAGATGAAAATAAGACAAATGTTGTAGTTATAAGGCTTTTTTCACTTTCTTAGAAATCATTTTTTCCAGTGTGTGTGTTCAGCGCTGTGCTGAAGTGAGCTTAGAGAGCTGGGTCTGCGAAGACCATAAGGCAGGCTGAAAATAATCAATAGTTTTAGCCTTGCCATTATCTCTCAGCAGCACACTTGAGGTCTGATCCTAATGGGTGGCTGCACCTGCGTGCCACAGATTATTAGCAGATGCTGAATAATGTGGAAAATAACTCTGCAGCTAACTTATGTCAAGGAATTAATAAGATAGTTTATACAGATGTGAGTTTAAGTGAATTGTTTTAAATGACACTGATGATGAGGCACTTAGAAGATGAATTGAAAAGTGAAATGTAAAGGAATGTTATTGATAATGTGAGCAGATAAATAATTAAATCAGCTTTTTGTCTAGAAATAAGATTCATACATTCTGAGGTTGTACTTAGGTTGTAAATGAACAAATCAAAACAAAAAAGAGGACATTAGCTCTGATCCACTCTCAAGCACAGTTGAGATTAGTGCACATTAACTTTTGATGCCACAAAAAAAGGAGGAATTCTGTTCAGAGCTACTGCACGAACACAGCAGCAACATGAATATCATCCTTCACCTTCAGTTAAATCTCTGTAAATCTTACACACTGGACATTTAGGAATATCTGACTTTGAAAAACAATCTAGAAACAATTAGTAGTCCAAGAACAGACATCCAAAGGTCATGTTGTGGGGATGTTCCATTGAGTGGCTTTGTCACTATTCTAGGCTGTAGGTTGGTTTTTAGACCTGAAAAAGGTTCATATTCAAACTGTTGTGACAATACGTACACTACACAGTTGTAAGCTGTGTAAAAGCTCTGCTTAATTTGATATGAGTGAAGATGATCTGTGCTGCATTTCTTTGCTTGATGTGTTTAGGTCTGGTCCCTAACAACCTTTGTGTATCTATATAGGCTGTTTTCTGTATTGGATTTTATTCTCTGGCCACGTGTTTGTGTAACTTCACCCCACCAGGCACGTGCCCTGCGGTATCAGGGAGTGCCTTGGATATACATTTCAGGTTGAGGAGGCTGCATGACTGCAGGCGCACCTGATGTGATGCATGGCCGTAGATGCACACAAAGCATCATTAGGTGCGGCGTACTCTTATCAGCAGCTGCTTGGCGTTCAACTCGTCATCTTTTGGCACACATAACCACACTTCCTGTGTCCTCCTCCTCTTCCTGTTCCCTCTATCCCTGTGCTCTGCCTGTGTCTCTCATCTCTGTATATTCCTGGGATCTGGGATACCCCGGCTCTCTGTGTCCTTCTCCTCTGTTGTCTCTGCCTGGCTGCACCCGCATGCACGGACTACTTAAGTGTTGTTAAGATCATTTTAATTTATAACGGCAGTCACTATAAACATGTGAGGAAGCAGCACCATGGAGACAGAGCTCAAACAAAATCACAATGTAGGACAGTATTTATAAGATCTGCCTTGCTGCAGAAAGTGCTTAGCAATGTGTAGATATATGTATCTGTGTGGTGTGTGTGTGTGTGTGTGTGTGCATGCGTGCATTGTGTGTGTGTGTGTTGTGGTGCTTTTGTGGCTGAGTGTGCATACTCAGAAAAGGTCTTGATTGCTGTGTGCACATTTGCTGATATGTGGGCATTCATGCATGTGTGGGTTTATAGAGTGAGAATATATATTTGTGTGTGTGTGTGTGTGTGTGTGTGTGCGCGTGTAACTGCCTGACCAGTGGCAATGTGGGCAGAGCATAAACAATAATCAAATGTTAATGACAGAGTCATAATTGTGCAGGCTGTCCATACACTGCAGCCTTGTGTCTCCTGCTCTAAAATGTCTCATTTGCTCAGTTGCTTCACTTGATCTCAGTGTCATTTCCTGTATTTCTGTGAGGTGCTTACTTTTTCAGTTCCTGTTGTTGTAATCTACATCTCTACTCTCTGATCTTGATCTATTTCTATTAGAACATTACATTTTTTTTCTCTTTTGCATCTGTTTCTATGTTGTGAGCCCACTCTCTGTTGCAGTTTTTCTCACTTATCAAGACCTCAAACCATTATTCCTTTGCTTTTTATGCACTTGTTAGTTAAGAACTTGTTGAGCTTCATTATGCATTCATTGCAGGCAGAAGGAGATAAGAAAGGGGTTGGGGGGTTTACCCCAAAGTCATGCCTTGCAGGACTGCTGCATTTGTTGCACATGTCTGTCGCTTCTCTAGCTTAACATCACAATATTTCACCCTTTTTACAGCTCACATAATATAGGGTTATTGATGATTATTTCAGACAAGAAATGATTTTGGCTCATGCCATGCATGTTTTGGTATAAAAACTACAGAAATGTATTATGTCTGCAGGTGAAATACAAACATAAATCTGCCCAAACAAATGCTCTTCATTGTTTTATGTTCCGATCATATCATACAGTAGCCCAGTCTGACTTTGTATTGTTTTTATTCCCTTTACAAAAAACAGCTGTCAGTGCTGCTCCACACACAAAAACACACATTAATCTGTCCCTACATGTTTCCCCTGTTTGTGTGTGTGTGTGTGTGTGTGTGTCGGTGGGCCCTCTAGACATCTCTTGGCCCTGAGATTAAAGCAATGTCAGCAAGTGTGTGATGAGACCTCACAGACGATACCTCATCTCTCTCTTTTCCATTCTGGCTCTCTTCGTCTCACTGTCCCCCCGTCTGTCCAATCTATTATTCAGCCACCTCTTGCTGTCTCTTGTCCACTATTTTTTTCTCATCATCTATCTCTCTGTTTGACTGATACCCACTCCGTGTGGTGACTTTTTTCTTTCACCCCTCCCTCCTACTTCTATCTACACATGTACTTCACTATTTATCCTCTCCTTTGTCTGTTTCTTCGTAATCTCCCTTTTACTCTTTTCTATGTATTAATCAGTCACTGACGCCACTATCATCCAGACACTGTGGTGTTTTGTGATGTCCAAACTGTGTCCTGTCCCCCCAGGAATCACAACAAATGAAACAGAACAAGAGGGAATAAAATTAACTTTACACGTCAGCACTGATAATGACACATATAAGCAGAAATCCATGCCAAAGATTTGAGGTTTCTTTTTGTACATACTGTATCTTCATCCTCAACAGTAGATTGTTGGCAAACAAAAATTAACAAAAATATGAACAACAGGAAATATTTGAAAAGGAGTCAAACATGGGTTTAGAGACTAAGAATCAGATTTTTTTTTCTGTTCACGTCTGGTCTTCAACATTACCAATTAAGGCTGGGCCATCTCATGATCATGATAATTGGCACATGTTGTACTTTTCAGGATGATCTGATATAAAATAAATAGCAGCACTGTCATAGTTTCCTAGTGCCTTAGATTTGTTGAAAAAGGCTCATTTATATTTGTTTCATACATGTCATATAGTGTGTATGTAACATTAATGTTGCTGGGCTAGTGAGGATATTTCAGCAATACATAGCATCTGTCCACACTAACGTGTTTGGTCTGAATCTATTTTAAGTAATGGAGTTTGTGTAATGTATGTTTTGCTGCTGCAGAAGACATAATGACTTAGAAAATGACACATTAGATAAAGAAACTGACCTTAAATCATGTCATGAGTCTGATTTACACTTTAGAGTAATGATAGATTGTATAAACAGTTTTGAGTCACTATAAAAACCTGATGGGAAAATTAGGCCACAGTGTAGGTTATGAATGGAACACTACAATGTCACAAAGTATGTACCGATTATAACGTACGCCCATTTGTAAGAGGGGAGGAAAATTGTGATTCTAAATCAATAGATTATGATATAATCTTTTTGGTCAGATCACCAGGCCCCCACTACCAACACAGTTTTTCAGTATACCTGGGACCTGTTTCACCAAAGATGGATTAGGCACTCAACAGGGTCACTTCTGGTTCAAACCTGGGTTGTCATTATCACCATGAGCTAATCTGCATGGTAACTTATTACATAAACATCCAGAGCAGGATCAAAACACAGAGAAAATCACAACTACTAATCAGTCAGTTCTCATGGAAGACCAACATGGACCATATGTCTCTGAAGAACATAAGATTATACAGACCATTCTTCCCTTTGCGTCCTGATAAAACAGACTGGCTGAAGCAATGAGGCCTTTGTGTTTGACCTTTACTTACTCTCAGACCATTAACAGGTTTGACAGGGTTTGAGCTCAGCTCCAAGGCTAAATTTCTGCAGCATAAGAATAAATCTAAGCAACACTTTAATGGAATACATGATTGCATTCATAGTAGGATCCACTGGTGCATTAATGATATCAATATTTAGAAGACTATTAACTCACACATTGTCACAGTGGTGAGTTTTGCTGTCAACTTTTGTTTCTGTCTGGCTTTTCTAGTCTGTACTATATTTGTTTTTCTTGTCAGAAATATGCAGGTTTAGACCTGTCCATGTTTGTGACTGGTCACCTGGCACTAAATCTGCTCTTTTTTATTGTGTTTATTGTGTTTTTTATTGTGAACACACTCATAACCATTTAGTACAGTTAGAAATTGATCTAGGGTTAATGAACTCATGATGCAGGCACCTGAACTAAAGATTCAGTTGTTTTGATTAATGCATTTTCTGTGGATAGACACTGAACGGACATAAAAGATGGGCTTTTTTGTAACTGAGCAATGATATTTTAAAGTTTAGCATTGACAGAATATTTGCTTACCAATTCACACAATGTCGGTGATTGAGGAAAGATTTAACTTTCCCAAAGCTTACTCTGTCCTGTCTTCAGAGCCAAAACAAAAGAAATACACATGTTTTGTGAATATATTCTACTTCAGCAGGTAGTATATTTACGTCAATAATTTCCAAACTGCTCACCTCAACTTAACTGATTGAGAATTAGTGTGGTGTTTTGAAAGTGATATAAACACACTAGGTATTAGATCTGTCCCATCACTTTTTTTGCCCGAAGTGGCTCAGATGAAGTATTTCAGATCCTCAGTGTGGACGGAAGACAGTGAGAGTTAAGACGAGAGGAGCAGCTAGAGAAGATTTAAGAGGTCTGGCCAGTGAGACGGCAGTAACAGGGTGGAGGCAGGGCAAGAGTCGGTGGAGGCATGAAATGATAATTCAGAAGAGTATTATCTCTCTGCTCTCATCTGCCCTTCTTCTCCCTGGTCTGTCACCCTAATTGGTTGTAATGACTTAAAGAGGGGAGTGGGTGTGGCTGAGAGCCCCACAAGTGGTCCACTCTGAGTCTGGCTCAGCTTCAGCTCCACTAAAGGCACAAGGTGGAAGAGAGGAAACAAGGCCACAAGGAAAAGATGAGAAAAAAGAACGCACAGAAATCATTTTATATTTTGAAAAATGTGTTATTGTGATATTTTTTGGGGGGTGGGAAGGTGGTGGTGGTCACATTGTCAGATGAAAATATCATGTATTTTTACTTAATTTTATTCATATATGTGAAGAATGTTGAAGAAACCTTTGATCAGAATCAGAAAACGTATTAATCCCAGGGTGAAATTATTGCATTTACAGTCGCTTATTCAAAATAATAAAAGTAGCAGTAAAGAAATTATCAATACAACAAAAATAGACTTAAAACACTATTAAGACACACAGCATTTGTACAATATGTACTAGACAATATATATCAATACGATAATTAAATAAATTTATTTAAGTATGCAAAAATGTAGTGTGTAATTATAATTATGAGGTTATAAGGTGGAGTTAAACAGTCTGAGTCTTATTAGAATTATTGAATGTTCTGCCTCTATATTTTGAAGTGCTCCATATGCTGACCATAAAAAACAGTGTTAAATCACAAATAATAATTAAAAAAAATCAGTCTTAAAACTAAAGAACTGAGTTGACATTTATTGTGCTAATTATTGATAAGGACTCATATGAACCTGATCATCACCATGGTACAGTTTTGTCCACATACTCAGCCCCAAGTGAAACCCTGAATAGAAGTACTCTTACTGTGGTGAAACTGTACTTAATTCAAAGTAAAATAGCTGATCTAATAAAAGTAAAAAAAATTAAGTAAATGTAAGATTTTGTGTCTGGTATGGATGTAACTGAAGTCAGTAAAGTAGCAGCAAATGTTTGCTAGGACACCACGTTTACAAACAAATCTATTAGCTATTAGCCTATTATTGCGACATTTTTGAGCAAACAATTTCAGACAGCAGAATGGAAACTCATCTTTCTTGGACTTGAAGTTGAATCATCCCTTAAGTGTGTTCAAGGATTTCCTTCATGTTCAACTTGGGATTCAGATTCATTTTCATTTATGTATTATGGGTCCATTTATTTTCCATCGGATTACTGCCCAGAAAAGAAACTGACTCATTTCATTTCCTGCCATGTATCTGGAATGAAGGGAATGAAATTGAAGAAAAATACCTTAAAATAAACTTGCTTAAATGTGTAAAAGTAGACATACAGTATTTCAAATATACTCCAAAAAATGTAAACAGCACAAAAACTCCACTTTGTCCCAGTGACTAGAGTAAGTGTCCTTCTGTCCCTGTGTAAACTTAATGAATGCTCTTTATCCTGCTTAATGTTTTGCTAGCCCACAGGGGGATGTGTGTCAGAAGGAAAAAATAACATTACAACTGGATGAGGGTGAGATATTATGAGTCAAAATTTTAGGCAAACATAAGGCACAGTACCAGGGCATTGAAAACATCTGTATTTCCTGTTCTGTATTCAGAGTCAAGAGTCAAGCATCAGTGGTGCAATTCATTCTGTAAAAACACTGCAACATGTTTACTGTAAGTGGGTGTATGCAGTACAGGAGGAGTTTTAACCCTTTATCCCATTAAATGCTCACTCCTCTGCTAGCTCTGCTTTTTTACCCACTGTACTGGACTGAAGTTAACATGGTAACATGGCATGCTCTATAACTACATTCTGAATGTTAAATTCTCCAAGTGTTGTTTGACTCACCTTCCTTTAATATAATAAAAAGAAAAAACAAATAAATAGCTTTAGCAATCTTATCTGGTTTTGCGATTTAGAAAAAACTGTTAAAGCTTCAATATTTGGGAATAAATGCCTCTGAGATTCTTTTACAACTCAAGTTCACTACTCAGTCCAAAACCGTTTTGTTGCACTTTCCATGCATTTCTTCTTTTAAGCAACTCTAATTTCCATAAACATTCCCTTTATATGGAAAGAAAAGTAAACATATTACTACCAAATAAAATATATAAAGATATCATTTCCCTATAATAAATGAGTTTTACTGATATTTTACTCATAACCAAACACAAAATGCTCATTAAAGGCAAAGTGTTTGCAGAAAATGCTAAAGTATTGGTTTTGTTTTTTCAGGCTGTGCTGAATGGTGATGTGAGCCTTTGCATGTGCTCTGGACACTGTCTTAAAATTAGAAATAACATAAAGACTGACAGCGACACAAAGACAGGGCTGCTCCTCTGTGCGCCGTGACCTCGGTACCAGTGTTTGACTTTAACCATGGAGTTAATGTCAGCAGATAGACAGACAGACATGGGCCCTGAGCTCAGGACTTTGTGACTGTCGTTCCCATGGCGACACAAGGATCACCATCAAAGATCCGACTCCAGCCTGAGGGTTACAGGGTCACTGCCATGGTAACCAACTGACAAAATGTGCGTGTGTCTGTTTACGTGTTTTAATGAGTTGCCTGTGCAGACTTTACTACTTTCTAGAGCACTGTTTAAAGCCAAGTGCTTTAAGATACATGCCATGACCCACAACACCTCCAGTTTGGTTACAGCTGGGAATGTTTCTAACCATCATATGAATATGAGAATGTGGGGGAGACGGCAAACTTAACATGCAAAGTGCGCAAAATTATTTTACTGATGTAGTTTTACCCAGAATGTTAATATCTCTGAATGGTTAAGTAATGAGCACATCAGGGTATTTGACATATTCCTCAAGAACCAAACATTCAATCAGATTTACCCACTATTCATCCATCTTAATCTGAAATCCTAAATTATGGCCAAAAATGTGTTCTGTGTGTGCACAGTGACCTTGACCTTTGGCCCCAAATCTTATCAGGTCATCCTTGAATCCAAGTGAACATTTTCTAAATTTGAAAACAATTCCCTCAAGGTGTTTCTGAGACATTACACTGATAAGAATGAACAGACAGGAGGTCACAGTGACCTTGACCTTTGACCAGCAAATTTGCTTCACTCTTTTTTGCAGATGCTGACTGTCTGAAAATAATGTAAATTTTTTGCAGTGTTGTTTTTGTGTCAGTGTTCAGATGTTCATTTATTACTGACCCTTTGACACCATGTCCTTAACCCATAAAGACCCAAACATCCACCGACGACCAAGAGCATCTATTGATCTAAACTACTGATCCATTAATCTTATCAATACATGTAAATAATTGGTGTAAAATGCAATTTGTCATATTTCATGGTCATCAGATATGACCCATTTGGATGTTCAGAGGCTCCGTAGTTACCGTGGAAACACCGTCATCTTCTTAACATTGATTCACCAGTAAAACCCATGGAGTTGGATCAATGACAGTGGATGGAGATGCTTGTTTTAAGTTCAGGCAATGATATATTTTACTTAAAGTCACTTTTTCTTCAGTTTTTTTCAGTTTTTATATAATAAGCTTTCAATTTACTCTTGAGCTTTTATGAACATCTACATGATGGGTAAATTAAATATAGAAAAACAGATGATTGTTACTGGAAAAAATGCAAAATTCAGAGAATAATATAATAAATGGTGATAAATCAATCAGGAAAGGGTAAATTCAGAGAAAAATGAATTTGGGAACTGACACAAAAGTCACACTGGGTCCTTATGGGTTAAATGATTTTACCACAATGGGAAGAGTCTAGTTTTATGTGTGTCAGTGGCTATATCCACTCAAAATCAACCTTAACATACAAGTCCTGTGTATTTCTGCTTTAATAACAAATGTAGATCCAAAGCAGTGAGTATGTTTGGTGTAAAATATTCCTCAATTATTCTAAATATGACAATATACTGAATGTGAATGTGACAGGTGTAAACAGCATGTTCAACTTCGATATTATGAACTAGGCTTTTTTTTCCAAAGTGAGTATTTTCTATCTGAAAGTTGTCAGACATACCGATATTCTGGTTTTATGAGAATTTTTTGGAGTACATTCAGTATATGAGTCCCATTTGCAGGTTGGTTTCACAGGTTGGGACACAGTAGTGTTTACAGGAGCAACAAAGATCCTCTCAGTAAAGATAGACACTTCAAAAAAAGTCCACATTTCTGGTCAGAAAAGAGAAAAACACCTACTTTTAAAGATATCTAATTGTTTTAGGATCTGACCAAATACTGAAAATCAGACTTTATCAAGGAGGTGTTCAGAGGAATGAAAGCGGGAGGTGAAGATTACACAGCTATCCAACTATCCAAAAAAAGAGATGTGAATAACCAGAAAAAAAAGAAATTTCTTTTTTAAATCAAATATTTTTATTGATTTTCTAGCGTGAAAGAAAATATAAAGTACATGTTCAACTATAGATAAAAAATTTTCAATGCAGAAGACAAACATTAAAAAAACCCACAAAAAACCAAGGACTATTGATTTACTGCCTTTTGAGCACCACATGATAAAATGAATAATGACCTAGGAGAAAACTGAAATTTCTTAAGAAAAATAAGTGCAATTTTAAAATATTATGCCTCCACTTATCATTTATATATGTGCATTACAGATTGGATCTACAAAGGTACAAAACATTTTCTAACACGCAGAATATTGTTAAAATTACACTTAATTTTCTTTAGACATTTCAGGTTGTTCATATTTATTCAGGTTATTCACATTTTAGTGTTAACTAAATCTTCGGTGAGCTGGTTTTGGTCCATGGGCCACATGTTTGACACCCCTGCTGTAGAGTAAGAGCTGATCGGACAAATGGCCCGTACATCCAGGGCTTGGTGAGTTAGGCCAAGTTTTGACATACTGGGTGTCAGTGGGTGCTGTACAGGGGTTGGACAAAATAATGGAAACACCTTCTATGATGCCACAATGTTAGGTGTTTCCATTATTTTGTCCAACCTCTGTATATAATTAAAATGATTTTTCTTTTTCATTTTTTCAGGAAGCCTTTGGCAATGTGTCTCATTGCGGCTGAGATTAAAATACTGTTTACGAATCAGAATTAATTTAGAGATCCTGAATTTTTTTAAAGATTGAGGTGGATGTGATTTTATTTTTTGACACTTTTTAGTGGGATTTAGAGAGATTTAGAGAGTTCTTTTATAAAAAAAATAATTTGATAAGTTGTTCAAAGGAGGTACAATGAAAATCCATTTAGCAGTTCTTTTTGTGTTTAGCAGCAAATACTTAAAGTGCAAAAGACTATATAAAAATATCATAAAATACTGAAAAATATTGGCAATATACAAAAACTACAAAGATAAAGTATTAAATTCATGGGAAGGAATGCTTCTCTGACCAAAAAAAGAGTTTATTCGAGGTGCTCTTTGGAAAAAGGGATTCAAAAAGTAGATATCAACTGAAAGAAAAATCCAGGGCACTCTCCTTAAACCTAAAAAGGTCTAGATATGACCATGCCATGTCAATAAAGGCATTTTAATGTTTAAAGAGAGTGCCTTGGATTTTTCTTTCAGTTGATATAAAATATTAAATATACAAATACCACTAAAATTCTACTAAAATACATAAATCTAACTCCATACAACAGACAAAAGATATGTTCAGTATATAAATATATATACAGATAATAAAGGACATATGGAAAATTAAACAAGGTGCATGGGTGGTGATTAATATACTGAGGTAGGGTGAGTATCATGTCGTCCAATCGTTAATGTTTGTTTGATAGTAAGGATATGATAGGGACTTGAGTTGTAAAGAAGTCAATAAATGCAGTTCTGCTGTCAAATTCACTGCTTACCTATTGACTATTATACTACATATCATATTTTGCCACATTTAATATACAGTGTAAACACTGATTATTTTTGCACGGTGCATATAGTGCCTTTAGAGCTGATGATTAGTCGTGGTAGGAATAGTGGCCTTAACAGTTTCGCTCCACTGTGTCCTCTGTAAATCTCAGTGGCCCCTCTCCAGATCCGCTGACCACCGGAGTTGTGTGTTCTCTCACTTTCTCACACCCCTCGCTTCAAACTGGGCCCAATCCCATTACCCCCAGTTCAAATGTTACAGCCACTGCTTTTCTTTTTGTTGTTCTGCTGATCTGCCCCTGACCCTCTGTAATCCATCACTGGAGATCCCCGCTGCCATGGTAACAAGATTAGACCTGCCACAGAATAATGATGATTGGCCTGAAATTCACTCGTAGACCCGGTCAAGCAGGGAGGTGTTTTGTTCATGTCCACTAAACCTCTGGGAAGTCACATGTTTGGGACTAAAACCTGGTTAGTTTTGAAGTTCCTCTGTGTAAAAACATGTTCAAGATGCTCCCATCTACTATCAGTAAAGACCGTTCCCCTACTATTGCCATTGCACTAATGATTTAGGTCATTTCACATCCAAATCATGATACATATCACAATAGACAACATTTATTGTAAATGTATTGATTATATTGTTTTGATTTTCAGTGACAGTAAGTTACAATAGCAGCTGTCTGTTTTTCTTTTTGTGAATCTTTGCCCAGAGTTGCAGCAGTGTAGTGTTTAAGATGTACTGTGGTCTTGATTGGCAGATTTTCAGGAAACTGGCAAAATGAAATCCAGATTTATGTACATTTCCAATATAAAGAGGTGGGTCTTCTTCATCGTCGTCATCATCATCATCATCATCATCATCATCATCATCATCATCATCATCATCATCATCATCATGGCTGGTGAAAGTAGTATTTCATACATTACCAAAACCACTCTGAGCTGTTGATTTAGGCACTAATAGACGTACCTCAGGCAGCTGACAGCTGTTAACCTTGGACCAAACCTTTGGTCTGGACCATATAACATTGTTTCCAACTCTTTGACAGGTTGTCAAAAGGTTGTTTTTAGATCTCTTTGTATGAAGTCTTGTTTCTTTGCTGTTTTTCATCTAATATGGTATTTCTTTTTCTTAACTCAAGCATCTGTTTCATTGTCCACACGTGTAGACCCAGATTTATTTGTTAAATCACTTTCCACTGTGGGTTCGATTCCAACACCAGGGACCTTTCTGTGTGGAGTTTGCATGTCCTCCACATGTTTGTCTTGGTTTTCTTTGGGTACTCCAGTTTCCTCCCAGTCCAAAAGATATGCACTAATAGGCTGACCTAAAATTGTCCATAGGTGTGAATGTGAGCGTGGTTGGTTGTTCGTCTCTATATGTCAGCCCTGAGATGAACTGGCCTGGACCAGGGTGAACCCGCCTTTGACCATAGGTAGCTGGGATAGGCTCCAGCACCCCGCGACCTTCTCGGGGATCAAGCGGTTCAGAAGATGACTGACTGATTGTCCATTGTATTTATTCTCCCAAGTGTTAAAACTGTTTTGCAGTATTTTGTGTCTTTAGTTGAATTTCCAGTGTTTTAACTGGTGTTTTTTAAAAACATAAAAACAGCTGAATGCCAGCACAGCTTTTCTTGCACAGCCACATTTCAGCCAGATTTGGTATCCTTGGCCCATCAAAGGTATTTCAGTCAAATCTGTCTGTCTGTCTGTGTGTTTGCAGCTGTAACTCAGAGACTAAAACACATTTTGACTTGACATTTTTTCACAAGGAAAGTCTCTACCATATCTTTTTGCTCCTAAAACATGGTTTGGATTCAAGAACTTACTTTCATTTTCTCCATTTGAAAATTCAACCTCTGCATTCCAATGATCCTTGTACAGAAACAGGGAGCAGTGAGCTGCCTGCGAAGGCACCAGCGACCAAATACAGATCTGTGTAGGTTCCTTTGTCAAGCACACTGACTGGAGAATTAACCTAACATACATGTTTTTAATAGAGCGGGGAAAGCAGAAGAAACCTTAACTCGCAACTTTCATATTATGAGCTGCAAGTTTTAAACACTGTCACCTGAAAGTAGTTAGTACTCTGAAAGAAATGACACACGCTGCATAACAATATTCTAACAATTTCTTGTTGAAGTTGAACCCACACTGAGGGTACATTTTCATGGGATTCTAAATCCACTACATTCGATGATTGTACCTAACTTCAGTTTTGAACATAATGATGCCTGATTTGGTGTTTTTGCACCCACTGTTCATTCCTTTTTCATGTGAGACCTGTTCATACTGACATCTTTTTTTTTAAAGTGCAAAACATAAGACTCAGTAACAGCGTAACAACAAAGTGGTGTTCAGGGGGAAGTTTTTTTGGTGAAACATTGTTATATTTTCAAGTTTGCCATGGTATTAAAATGACCAAAAAAACTGTAGCTACATCTCAGAGGTTGGTATTGTTTTATGTAGCAAGATACACATAGATAGCAGAAAGGAGGAGACTGAGACTAAAACAGGCAATGGCAGGATTATCAGTACAGTCTGTGAGCAAGACTATTATAATATGAAAATAGCCAGTTATCCCATACAATTGCATATTTATGGTACAGAAAAAGTGGAAGTAAACTGAAAATGTTATGTGCACATCTCCTTTCAGTCAGATTAACCAACTCATGACACATATACACCTCACACATATCGCATAATTGAGTTTCTTTTGTTAAAACCAACTTGTCCTATTTTACCCAGTAATTTTTTAGTACATACTTACATCAGTGTTAAATGAATGTTTTGACAAACCAAAAAAAGTGTTTAGACTTTCATAGGTGTCAGTGATTGGTACTGAACATCATGAAACTGATATTTTCTGAGCTGTTTATTGTCTGAGAAATATCAAATCTCATTTTGTTCCAGTCTTATCTTTGCCGTATGGTGTGCTGTGGGGAAAAGTCTGAGTCTGGGCTTTGTCTTCAGCACTCAATGGCACTTTTGTGGCTCGTCTGTTCATTTTTGCCGTACTGTTTGACCTGATTCTAGTGCAGGTGGTAAAAGAGGTTAGTGCTGGTTGATTCAGTTGTGGGAATCAGTTTGAAGCCTAATATACAAAGTTTCAGTTTTCTGGTCTGTATTAGACTTTTCATACCAAAACTACACTCATGGGACACAAGTAACTCCTTTAGAATTGGTTAAATTCTGTACTCAAGTAGAAGTACACATTCATCTTCTTCACCACGGTAAAGGTGTAAAAGGTACGGGTTCTGGAATGTACTAAGTAAAAAAGTAAAAAAATAGAGGAACATTTGTACTGTATATTTTGGAAAAAGCTGACCAAACCCTCTGTCATGTAATTTAATGCAAAGACTATTAAACTCTACTGACCTGGTGTTTGATTGGGTTTGATTGTGATTGACATTGTGACATTCCCTCCCTGATTCATTTCTGTAGTGAATAAGGCAAAAAATCAGTAAAAGTGTTAAGAATTTGTCTTAATACCAAACTATTTTTGCAAAGTGTGGGAGTGGTATTCAAATGACTGCAACCTGCAACTTCACCACTAGATGTCACAAAAATGACACATTGAACCTTTAAAACCAAAGTATAAGCCTGTATTTTTAGGAATAGAAAATACAGATACTTTTCTTTTAATATAGGGAGTAAAATCTTAAATGTAAATACTGAAATGAAGTACCCATACGTGAAACTCTATTAGAGGCAGTAAAAAGACATCTTCATTGTCATCTTTGTTTTCGTTGTCGTCTTCGTTGTCATTTTTGTCATCGTTTACATTGCCGTTTTGTCGTCATCTTCGTCATAATCTTGTTTGTCGTCGTCTTTGTTTTCAGTGTCATTTTCTTTGTCATCGTCTTCGCCTTCGCCGTTGTCGCCATCAACGTTTTCATGAGCCATTTCTTCAAACATCTTCTCTCACGAAACTACTGGTTGGATTCATTTAAAATTTAGCTTCCTTGGGACAATGTCTACAAAGCTTGTTCACAGTTTTGAGATGCTTTGATTTTTGAATTTTTTATGAATTTTTGAAATGTTAAAAATGTGCCTTTGCTTATAATGGACCATATTTTGATGGCTTATAAAATGGAAATGGTTACAGATATCAATTTAGTAACTGTTGAGCACTGATAGGAAGTCATATATGGACTTTCATTTAATTAGCTGAGTTCTCCTCCAGTGAAAGAACCACCCACTTCTATTGGGAGATTGATCTCCTGCATCAAGACCACAGGACCCTAGCATAGCGCCAGAATCTGACAGCCTAAGTTGTTATTGATTCTTGATAGAACGTGCCGGTGTGATACAGAGCCATTGGTCTTATATTTGGTTATATTACACAGCCCCAGTGCCTCCTTTTTCCTGACTCCAGTGATCCAGTTGTGTAAAAGTTGAGCAAGCAACGGTGAAATGTCACTGTTACACACATGGTGAAGTGACAGCCTGTGTACTTACTGAAGGATTTGTAGAGCCTGTGCTAATTAGGGTAGTGTGTGCTAACAATACCACAGCTAAATGTCAGGGCTCCTTCACCCCGGTTGCATCTCTGAGCTGTGGATTGTGCACTTTACTGACAAGTCAATAAGCAGCAAAGAGCAGGAAGCAGAGGGCGATTTAGAGAAAGCAGAGCCTGGCTGCTGGTTAACTGCGAGAAGAAGACCTGACTCCATATATGGGTTGGTGCGTCTCATTATAAGCCCATTCAGGTCTTTATGATAGTCCCCATTTCTTCCAGTTTAGTGAATAAGTGATGTCAACGCTGTGCACATAAATCATACAGTTACATTTTCTCCCCACCCTCTTTTTCCATTATCACATAAATTTTCTATAAATGATGCGAACAATTTCACACTGAATTGTCTTGCGTGTCATAAACCTCACTGATATTCCCATCAGGTCAAATCACCACCAATCATCCAGAAATTGTGTGCAATTATTATTAATCTAGTTCCCAACAGACATAATACTGAAAACACACCAAGACACCATTTTCACATCATGATTTTACGCCTCCTCTGTGGTTACAGCTTCATTTCCCTCCATTTGCTAGATATGTAACCACACATATATTTCCCTCTCTAACTATCTGTAACACATACTGTATGTGCACAGAGAAATGTCATTAAGTCACACAAAACCACTAGTGTCAAACACAGGAAAATATTATGAATGTCATGTGCTGCACACACTTTTTTCAACATTTATGTGTATATTGTGCAGATTATAACTGCAAAACAAACTCTTGAGGTTTTTTGGGGGGAGAATTTAAAGGAATGAAATGAATGTTTTTGGTAACTGGTTGCACAAGTATCATGCATAAACCGATCTGTTACATGAGTTGGGGTTGATGAGAAGAAAAGAGCGTTGGGTGACAAATGAAACAAGCATTGAGGATGAAGTATGTAGAAGAGGAACACAGAAATAGCAGCAGGTACAGTTACAGGCCAAAGCAGGCTGTAGTTAGTTTGGTGTTAATATTATGTCCATCCATGTTCTGTAAATCTATATTATCTGTCCTTGTCTTTCTTGTTTTCTTTATCTTATATTTGAATAATTCCTGTGTTGTTATGTGGAGACTTCCAAGTTTTTTTCCAACGTTTCTTAATCGACTGCATTCCAAGATATTTTAATTTTCATTTTTAGTAGATTCCTGAATGTGAAAGCTGTATCTTTCTATAAAAACATAAAGGTCGTCTGTCTGTGGGGAATTGTGTTCTCAGATGGTATACAGTGCTCAACGTTACTATTATGTCCAGTGTAATAATTTACACTCAGTGATTTCTGATGTGTTTGATTTCTTTAGTCAAACTTGTCCTGAATTATTATTTTTACTATGAAAACACATTAAATTAAGACACATTAAACATGTGAAGGGGGTGTTTCACATAAGTCTGAGACCTTTGTGTCCCTTACTATATTTCTCCACTCAGTTCTGTTTGCTTCTTTTTTGAAATTACATTTATCAGAAATGCTGTGGTGAGGTGAGTAGGAGGTGAATAAGGAGATGAGCTCATGGATGTACAGTGATGTGACGTCAGTTCCCCCAGTGTCCAGTTATGGTACGGCAGTGAAAAGAGACATCTGTAAAACTGCTGACAGGGCAACAACTACAAACGAGGTCATAAATTACTCTGTTCATTATCACTTTTTAAAACATGAAGGTTTATTTGACTTAAACCTTCTGAAAATCCCTAAAAAGACATTTTAATATCTGTAATATGTCTTTTAACAGAACCATACAGTAACAGAGGTAGTTTTCCATCATTTTAGACTGAAAGTGGCTCTCCAAAACCTCTTTAAAAGTTGCCTTTTTCCTCAAATCTATACACCTCCTCTTAGTCTTTGCTTTTTCTTTTGTCAAACGACTGAAATTGATTCACTCAAAGAAGTGAAGGCTAGCTGTTTTCTCTACATTATCTTACATCACCCATGCACTTTGTATTTTTACCTTTTACCTTCCTTTTATTACCTTGTATATATTTTTTATCTGTAGTATAGAGTTAGCTTTTGTATATTTTAGTAGTAATTAGTAGTATTTTAGTAGTATTTGTATATTTAATATTTTATCTCTCTACTTCTTGTATATGCCAATATTTCTCAGTATTTTGTGTGATATTTTTCTATAGCCTTTTTTGCACTTGTGTTTGCTGCTAAGCAGATTTTCATTGTTCCAATCAACAGTGACAATAGTCGCTGTTCCATTGACCCTCAAATTGCGTGAATATAACTTGCGCATGAAAATGTATCTAATGGAAAAACAACAATTTTGCCAAAACTCTAATTTTTTGATTAAAATTTGAATTTTGAGCTGTCAGGAGGTGGTATTTCGGGCATAGAGAAAATGGTATAACATACAAAACTGAAATGTGAAAACCTTTTTCCACAACTTGAGTCACATGAGTAAAAAAAAAAAACGGATGTTGACGGACGTTACAACAAGTGACGAAGAAGAGTTTTAAAGGAAGCATAGCATGGTATGTGTGGACACACCAGGAAACCCAATCATTTTTTAATTTAGTACGGGATAGAGGGGTAATATATAATAATAATGAATATATCTGTAAATCAACGTGATATTTATGTTCATTGCCATGTTTATGGCACGACTTCTCATGTCATCTCACAATAATAAATAAACAAATAATCACATTTGTGATTTAATGGAAAAACCAACATTATGCGCTTCTGTTTTTTTTTTTTTTTTTGACATTTAGTAAATATCGGTCAAGTTTTGCGCATATATCCAATGAAAAAGATTCTATTCTTTTCTGTTCTGTGTGTTATTGTTGTGCTAGTGTAAAAATGTTAATGTATAAATTGTTTTTATTTGAAGCCAAACACCAGACTTAACAAACAGTAAAGTATGTCCACATTTTTGTTTACATGTGACCTCATCTAGGTTTTTTTGCACACCTCTAAGGTCAAATATGTCATGTTGTAGCTTTGTTGGTGGAGTTTTAGTTTTATTTGAGACTATATGACATGTGTCCTCTTGTCATCATAAACACATGAATTTTGTAGTAAATGGACGTAATTTAGATCATGAGCATCACTGTTAGGTTGCCAGTTTTGGCCCAACGGTAAACTGTTCACAGCTCGTAAGACTCTTGCTCTGTTAGTATATTTATAACAAACATAATTTTATGTTCATCATGTTGTCATGTTGCTTATTATTAATGAAAAACAACTTAGATTTTGTGCCATTACACCATTGGCATAGGTTGCTGATGTTGAACACTTTTTAATGCGATGCAGTAGTTTCACTCCTACTATGTTGGACTGAAGGCTCTTATCATCTGTTTCCTTCTGAACTCTATGAGCCACTTGCTGAGGAAAAAAGCAAGGGGTCTGTTTCTAATAATACATCCATGTCTGAGCCTCATGACCACGGAAGTAAAACAAAAAACATGTAGCCTTGTTTGCAGTGGGAATAACTGAACTGACTGCACCAAATGTGAAATGTTTCACACATTGAAGACTCCATGGTTGACAAAATGGCTTTTTAAGTAGCATATTTTGTGAGAGAAATAAATTTAACAAGCTCGCGTCTAAGTGTTTTCTCCATAGTTGTGGTCACCTTTTTCCAAAATGAATTTGGAATTATGCCTCAGACCTATAAAAGCTGGATCCAAAAGAAAACCATTCAAATATGGTTACTAGGAATTCTCAGGAAAAGAGTCACTGAAAAGAGCTGCTGTTAGAAACGCTTTTAAATCGCCCATATCCTCACACCAGGTAAAAAAAAAAAGGCTCCAGGACCTTGAATCCAGTCGTGTCAGAGTGTGTCGTATCAGATCATTTTGTTTGCGACTAAGTGCAGAGAACAATTATTCAGTAACAGGAAGAAGCGTTCTGTTTACCTGACATTAAAAGATTAGTTTTAATGAATCAGAAACAGGGAACGAAGGATCCCATTAGGACGTGATGTGACACTGGCTGAGTGCGAGTGCAGGCCCAGTGTGTTTGCATGTGTGTTGATAGCAGATACTTTTATAGCTGTTGTGACTGAGAGTGACATTCTCCAGTGAGGAAAATGTATCAGTCTAATTGGCACTCTGTTTGAAATGCATCATCTGCCGTCAGACAGTGGAACAGTGTGGCAGCCGCTGGATCTTTTAGGTGTATGTGTGTAAAGAGCTTTTGGATTTTAAAAATGATTTGTACGGAAGTGTCTGGTAGTGCTGCTCGTGATACAAACTGCCAAGGTTGCACCTTTGTGAGCATTGTGACCACCACTCATTACACAACCCTGTTTCTCTCAGTTATGTAAATAATTGATCTAGCAGTCACGTAATATTCCTGAACATTCAGAGGAAAACAAACACATTCCTCTTGTTTTAACACAACACTCTCATGTCAGGTTTTTTTTTTCCCCCTCCCTTCTCCCTTCCTCTCTTCTCAGGGCAAGCGCCAGTACTAGAGCCACTAAATCGCTCAGTCAGCTTCTTTTGCTGTGAAAAAGCACTTTTCATCTCCTATTTGTTTGTGTGTTATTTTTTTTTTGTTCCTGCCTTGAAAAGTTTGCTGTCCCTGAAGGAGGAGGGGTAGCTGGCGGGCCTATAGACTGGCCTGTTCTGAGCTGTGCTCTGCAGCCTACCTGTGCACATTTTGCCTGCAGTCGCTATTTAAAGGGAGGGAAATGCTATTAATATCTTTCTACTGTTTCCACCTTTCTCCTCTTTTTCTCCTTCCCTCCCTTCTCTTCCTCTGCTGACGACACTCACTCCTCCTTCTCACTCTCTGCTACAGCATCACCTTTCTCCTGTTTCCTCACTTACTCCTCTCTGTGGAGCAGCACTGGAAGAAGTAATCAGATCCTTGTATTATTTTAAGTAATGTACCAATACAACGGTGTAGAAATACACTACTACATGTCAAACGTCTGCATTCAAAACCTTACTGAAGAAATAGTATGCAAGTACATCAGCAAAATATATTTAAAGGATGAAAAGTTAAAATAGATGTTATACAGTAAAACGATCCTTGTCAGCCTTTTACTATTACATATGAGGTGGATTGGATTCATTCTACTTCTGTTTTAATGTGTAAGTTGCCTTTTAATAGTGTTAATAAAGCGTTGATTTTTCAATCCACAACAATCCCTCATATTCTATAATACCAGTGTCTGTTTGTAGCGTTTCCTTTGTGAAAACCATGACTCTCTAAAAAGTCACCTTTTCATGAACTCAGAAAACCAGATCTGCTTTCCAGCTCTGTGATGATGCATTTTACAGTAAATCCAAGATTTATTTAGCTTAGAAAGAACCTAAAAAGGATCACAAAGCAAAAACACAATCTGAAAAATAATAAATCTGTCAGACAAATAAAGTGTAAAAGTATAATAGTTACCACATAGATGTAGTGGAAATGCTCAAGTACTTCTATCTCAGTTTGTACTTAAGTACAGTACTTGAGTTAACGTACTTAAGTAGTAATACTGCAGTGTCGGATAGTGGCAGATGTCAAATCCTGGGTTTTTCCATCAGAACCAAGTGTCCCTGAAAATCCAACTTTTCATGAGTTCAGAAAAACAGTTTTCAGTTTTGTGACAATGTTTTTACTGCAAATCCAAAAGTATTTTTGAAGAGTTTATGTAGCGTAAGGAGGAGAATTTTCAGCTCAACCCATGTACTGTAGGTAGCGCTTCATCTTTCAGTTTATAACAAACATTCAACATCAACATACTTTTGGAGATACTTGGTTTTCATTGGACAAGAAGGGGATGAAAAACCTGAGATGTAAGTTGAAAAACTGTCAGTAATGGCGTAAAAATGCATTTAATATTTAATGTTTGTCTCTCAAATGTTATGAGCTTCAGTAGAAAGTTGCATAAAATGGAAATACTCAAGTAAACATCAAGTACCTCAAACCTGTACTTGAGTTTGAGTACTGGAGTAGAAGTATGGAGGTTGATTCTGCCGCTGTGGACCACTGCTGTTGTGTATAGATGTCTATTGAAACTGTGAGGGGCAACATTTCCAAGGTGATGTTTGACATCAGTTCACGATACATGTCAGCCTCTGCTATAAATACATGTCATGTTCTAATTGAACATCTTTGCGTATGTTTAGTCTTTATGTTTACCCATGTGTCCTTGTGAGCGGTGGCACTGCTCACGCATGCTCTGTTCAATAGTGCTCCTCTTTTTGTTTGTGGACCTGCCCCACGCGCACAAACATTTCACGGGTCAATTCCTGAGAGCGGCTGTCAGGCCCTCATCGATCAGACCTGGCGCCGCATGCACACGCAGGTGGCCTGTTCATGTCCTGTACAGGTACGCACACGTGTGTCTGTTAGCTGTACATGTAGAAAAAATCTGCCCTGACACCTTTCGATTTATGTCCACCTTCACCTTGTAGCTGCTGTTTTTCTCATCTCTGCTCTTTTCTTTTTGTCATCTTATCAACCATCTATCTTTTCATCATTTTACCTCTATCATTCATGTATCTTCCCTCCCTGTTACCGGCCTGTCTTCACCCTTGGCCTCCTCAGCTGTGTGATACCGATAGCTGCTTTATCATCCAGCTGCGATTGAATCAAAGGTCCTCTCTCCTGCTGAGAACACTAACCTCACATGCACCCATCAGAATCAGAATATTATATTTAATCATCAGGTGTTACTGTCACTCCATTCAAGTGTAATAGTAAAAAAAAGTAGCAGGGAAGAAATGATCAGTACAACAGAAAAAGAAAAAAATAGTTAAAGCTGTAAATATACAAACATATATATATAGCTCTGAATATATATACACACACACACAAAAAAAAATTAGAACAGCAGTTTTTACAACATGTACTAGACAATATGTTATCAATACGATAATTTAAAATATATATATAAGTGTGCAAAAATATAGTTGTTTGTAATTATAATTAAGAAATTATAAAGTAGAATTAAACACTTTGACGGCCACAGGCAGGAATTATTTCCTGTGTGGTTCAGTGGTGCTTTTGGGTGGAATCAGTATCTCATTGAACGTGCTCTTGTGACTGACCAGCACGCCATGGAGTGGATGAGTGGAATTGTCCAGTACTGTCTTGATCTTAGACAACATTCGCCCTCTGACATCACTGTCAGAGAGTCTTACTCCATCCCCACAACATTACTGGCCTTGTAACCCTCAGCCTGCTGCTTTAGCATGCAATAGCCGTGCAACGCGGTGCTACACATTCTCACATGTGTTTATTAACTGCAGTAACATCTATTCATCTCACTCAAATATTTTCACAGTCGTGTCAAAGTAACATGAGATCTTTTCACTTATGTATGCTTACAGGAAAACAGCAGTAAAAGCACCCCCCCTGCCCCTGCCTCCATTAAAAGCAATCTGTAAGCTGCTGTACATTTATTTGATGTCTGCCCCACCAGCGGTCCAACGGCCCTCTGGAGCTTTACCGGCCCTGAGCCAAATTGTGCGCACTTTATACATACAGATGGTTGTATTGTGTAACAGTGATCGGTTAGAGTTTCAGGGGAGAGATACCAGCGATGTGAATGAACCAGAATTGTTTAGACAAACACACAAAGACTGGTCTTCTCTTCTCTTCTCTTCTCTTCTCTTCTCTTCTCTTCTCTTCTCTTCTCTTCTCTTCTCTTCTCTTCTCTTCTCTTCTCTTCTCTTCTCTTCTTCTCTTCTCTTCTCTTCTCTTCTCTTCTCTTCTCTTCTCTTCTCTTCTCTTCTCTTCTCTTTCTTTCTTTCTTTCTTTCTTTTTATGTCTTACTGTGCTTGCATTTTTCTTGATTCTCCACAGTGTCCACGAGACAAATTACACTCAGTTGGCTTTTGGAGAAAAGTCAGATATTCTCCGTATATAGCAGAGCATGCATTTCTCTTTCTAAAAGTTCTGGAGCAATTAGTAATGCAGACAGGCGTACAGTAAATCCTCCTGAGCAGCTGACTTTCATGAATTATTTTCTTCGTTACATCGTGGCATTCTTTTTGATTAAAAAATGAACAGGCCTGTTAGTTAGTCACAGGCTTCACTTTATTGTCACCTAACGCCTGCTCTGGCCCTTTGTTAAAGCCAGTTGTATTAGATGAGGCAGTATCACACACACTGAGCATCCAGTCTGAAAGTTAGCGAAAAGGCAGTGAAAAGTACTGCTAAAAAGTAAACAGTGTTCTATAAAAAGATGCTATGATTAAAAAGAAGTGTACAATTCCCATATAAAAAAAACCTGAAGACAGAATGCAAATGAAGACAAAAAAGATCATCCAGAATCCAGGGTCTGTCATGGTCTGCGTTTGTGCCCGTGCCCTCAGTTCCCCTTACAAAGGTCATTTGCACTTGTGTGATGAATTTCAGGATCCGACATCAGTGGACAAAGAACTCCTGAATTTGACAATACCCACTTTCCCTTTGCAGGTCTCTCCTCTGAGTCCAAACCCAAAGGCTAAATATAGAGGTAGAAGTTTCACCCCACTTCTCCAAACATCTGAGCACAGCGTAGATTATCTTTAGTCCACAGAGGGGGGTAGGATTCTTGTTTCCTGTCACACCACATATGCTGAAAGGTAACTATAATTATACTTCCCCAGAAAAACTTCAAACACTGCAGTTTTAAAGCTGGAATGTACATTGAGATTTTGGGACAACAGATACTGACTTCAAGACCACAATTTTTCCAGGCGCGTCCACGTATATTTCACTGAGATAATGTAAAACCACATTGTGCAAACAATCCAAAGTCCTGGCGGAGGAAACAGAGGGTACGTGTACTGAACTGGACTGATGCAGTCCATTCTGTGTCCCCTTAAGAGAAGCTTCAGACACAAAATGTGACGTCAAAGACCATGCACTGATGAACACCTTAAGACGTGTTTACAAGAAGAATAAGACAAAATGGAACATGAAGCACTTCCTGAAAGTCTTTAAGTGCTGTGAAAAGAAATGGACACTAGATAGTACTTTAATGTCTGATATTTTTTCTTTTTTGTAATATGTTGGAAGGGTTGTGTGCCTCAAAAAAGCACACAAACATTATCAAGGACAGTTCACACCCTGGACACACTCTGAACTGTTGCTGTCAGGTAGACAGTGCAGAACAATAAAGACAAGGACTAAAAGATATAAGAACAGTTTTTACCAAACAGCAGTCAGCACATTCAATACTAAAAACACATCTGATGTGTAATATGTTTTAGAAAGGATCAGTGCAATAACAGAATGTACGCTTGTGTGTGAGTGACGGGTTTCTGCTTGTTTTTTTTACCTATTTATTTTAGCTGCTTTTATATGTATGTTTAGAGTAGATTTTGTATATGATGTACAGATTGAACAGGCAACATGTCCGGGGTGTACACCGCCTTCGCCCATAAGTAGCTGGGATAGGCTCCAGCGATTCCTGTGACCCTAGTGAGGATGAAGTGGATTCAGAAAATAATGAATGAATGGACTGATTGGATGGCTCTTTTAAATTGTGTTGTACTTATTACGATGACAATAAAGATATTGTATTTTATTCAATTCAAAATTGAAACAAGGTTATATTTTGAAAAATAAAACATTAATTTCATGAAGTGAAATGTCAAATAATGTCCTTTTGTATTGTTTCCACCATAATATAGATTAAAGATAATTTTAGTAATCACTTTTCATTTCAATGGACTGTCTACCTCTATGAACACATACATGCATTTCTCAGTCTCTACATACAGCAGGAATATACTGGGTATATATAATAATAATAATAATAATAATAATAATAATAATAATAATAATAATAAGAAGAAGAAGAAGAAGAAGAAGAAGAAGAAGAAGAAAGTTTATTTTTGTGTTTTACAATAAAATACATAGGCAACAAAACACACAGATACATACATAGACAAAAGCATAAAAACATAAAAGGAAATGGTGATACCCCCCCCCCCCCAATTAAAAGCATGTCTAAACAAGAAAGTTTTCAGTTGCTTTTTGAAAGACTCAATCGAATTTAAAGTGTGAAGTGCCAGTGACAGGGCATTCCAAAGTCCCAGGGCCACAATATGTAAGTAACATCGAAAACTATAATTTAAGAAAACAGTAAAGATATTCCTGAAGCTGTATGAGCTCATCTGAACGAAGAGAAAAATAGCTCAAGTTGAAAGAAGAACTCTGGGAAGTTTGGTATAATGTAGCACAAGACAGTCGATCTAAGAGAGTTCAAGATGTACAAGTACAAGCACAGATCACACTACATAATGATATTTGCCTGTAGAAGCCATTTCATTATGATTTAGCGCATATTCTACACATTTTTGTTTGTATCTCAGTAAGGAAACTTTTGATTTTTGCATAGTACTATTAAAATGTAAATATTTAAATATATTATCCTACAGTACATACAGAGAAGGATACACAAATATATTCCATATTTCTTTAGGGTTGTATACATTTTCTCCTCTTCAGCTTCAATTTGTTATTCCTTTCCTGATATCTTTATTGAAATATTTTAGTACAATAATATTTTGTTGAGGCAGGACATTGTACACTGTAAAGCACTCAGGGCAGAGCAGATTTTCTTTCGATGTCCCCCTCGAGAACAGCTCTGCTGATTTGGTGGATTTCGACTGATGCTTGGCTCTTAATTGACATTTCCCTGAAAAGGAGGGGAGGGAAGGTGGATAGCAGGACCGGGGTGGATGATGGTGAGGCTGAAAGTGTGTCCTCAGCAGAAATGTGACTCCATCTCCATCACGCGTCTCCTTGACTTTTTAATTTATTTATGTATTTATTTATTTATGAAATTGTTAATATACTCCATACATTTGTTTGTTTACATGGGACAATATAAGCTTGGCTTCTTTCTTTTCAGACACAAAGTATTGTTAAAGAGCCACAATGAAATAGCTATAGATTGTGTGACGTTTGTTTTTCTTTTTTTGGTTGACTTATTTCCTTCAATATATTGGAGTCTATCTATCTATCTATCTATCTATCTATCTATCTATCTATCTATCTATCTATCTATCTATCTATCTATCTATCTATCTATCTATCTATCTATCTATCTATCTATCTATCTATCTATCTATCTATCTATCTATCTATCTATCTATCTATCTATCTATCTATCATGTTTAGAGAATAATACAGACAAAACCAAATGTTATTATTTTGAAGTGATTTATTACTTAGATAAAAGATGTTGAAGATGAACCATCAGTGAACTGTGAAATCATCTGTGTTCAGTCGAGTATCAGTGAGCCTTAAAGGCAGAAAAATCTATCTATGAGGAGAGGTGTTGTCTTGATGGTTGAACTCAAGACAAAATGTGATCTAACAAATAAGCATCTGGGATTTTCTTCCATAAATGATAAATACAGCAGCATTAAAAGCCATCCGGAAGTTTATTTGGTGGGAGGAGTTCAAGTGGTGTTTTTCAGCCATGTACGCGTTTCAAAAGGGATTCTGTCTTAACTTCCTCTTGTGACTTGAATGATTTCTGTGACGTTTGTTATGTGTCACCTAGCAGGAACCCTTTAGATTATACAAACCCACCCTCATTACATTCAGCTGTATTGGAAGTTGCTCCTTGCAGTGTTTTGGAGTTACCGTATGTAAGGATAGTAAATCAGAGTTGTTTTCATAACTTGTTTCTAGGGGAATGTTGTGTTTGCATTTTTGGAAATCCAAGCTGTCGATCTTGCTATCTGTGCTGTAACTTGTTTCCTGTCATGAGGCACAAGTCAATGAAAGAACCCACCTGAGATGCTGCTCCAACTAATCTCCTCCTGATGGGATTACACACAGCGGTTTGAGTTAATTGAGGGGAAACAGACAGACAGTACAGTCAGCATGTTTCTCACTTGATGAATGACTAAAATGCATTGTTTGCAAAGAGTCATCTGAGCAGGTTTTTTTTTCCAAAGTAACTGTGCCATGGTTGAGTTACAAACCCCCCTGTGCTCCGATCACTGGCCTGAGGAATATACAGTAGTAGTCTGGGGGGTGTCTGTTTATTCACATCTGGTGTCCGGTGTCTCTCTAGCTGTCTGAGATCTACTTTGTCTTCCTGTTTGTAGTATCTTGACCATCTAGAGCTGTGACTGGGCAGGCAGACTAAAAAAAAAAAAAAGAAAAAACTGTCCTGCTCATTCACCGATTCTTTCAGTTGTATATGTAGGATAAAAGAGATGTTAGAATATGTGATTTCAGGCCTGACCATATGATAGATCCTATAATGGTAAACTCCTTAAAGTTGCATATGACTTTCATCATGAATTTTTCTTCAAATTTGTAAAACCTGAGTGATAGCCTCCTTATCACTAATCCATAAGTCTTTCCTTGCTAACGCACCTGAATCACTTTCCTCGCAGTGAACAACATTGAAGTGTACCCCATCACAAGCCGTCCATTTGTTTATATACCAAACTAAAACTGAAACCAGAGAATGTGATCTGAGGATAATGTTTGTATGTGAAATAATGCATCTTATTTGAGAAAAATAAAGTCACAAGTCTCCATTCGCAACCTCTCCATTTTCTTTTTCAATTTCTTTCCTTCTTTGCGACTGGGAATTCAATATATTTAAGCTGTGGCCTAAACCAGGCATTTGAGAATGCCAGCTTTGGAATGCAATTTTCCCCCATTTTCTGACACTTGATTCATTAAACAATGAATCATTTAAAATAACTGACAGGATGAAAATAATTAGCAGAATACAATGTATGATTTAAGCCTCATCACGTATTTTCACAGTTGGTAAATCACTCCATTATTTGTCTGATTAATTGCTCAGTTGTTTGGTCAATAAAAATTTCAAGAAACACAGAAAAATGCCTGCAAGTGTTTCCAAATGTCCAATAATATTCAAATTTGAGAGTTTAGAGTCAGGGGGAAAATGCACTAATATGTGACCCTAATGCATGGGTTACGCTGACAGACGATCGAAATAGTTGTCAGTGAATTTAATGGTTGACAGCTAATTGATTACTCAGTTGATATGACCTCTCATCCTCTCTCCCTGTTTGTCCTTCATATCTATGAAACTGATCCCACAGACGAACCTCCTCTGTTCATCTGTTCTGATTTGACAATGAGGGTTATGGTCTGTGTTTTTTTCCTGTTCCTATTAAATGTATCACCACACAACATTCGGTGACCAATCAGTTATTGCTAGCCTCTGTGCATTAATTACATAAATGTGTTTGTTTTTCAGTACAGTGGGTGACCCCCATCCCTTAAACTGAACAAATTTGAGCAGTTTTTTAATGTGAAGTGCATTTTGTTTCATTTCACACACAGACTTGTTGATCGCATTACTAATCGCTGTGAAAGGGCACCATTGTGCTAGTCCATGAGAATTGGTTTGGCGTCCAACAAAGTGTTCTCTAACTTTGGTCTTTGGCATCTAGACCAGCTGGACCAGCAGCTGCCACCTGGCTAATCCTGCCTCGCTGTTCTGCGTTCACATGACAGGCAGGAAGACGGCAGCTACTGCTGTGATGGAGTGGAACTCTAGTGCGTTTAGTGGAAACATTACAACCCGCTAATGCTACAGTATATTTCACTATCAGCCACTATAATGGAGGTCAACTCATAGTAGATTTTTAAAGGCTGATATAATAATGGTATTTTGGAGTAGGAAAATGATTATAGCTGATTAATGGGGTCTTATCAACCATGAAAAAATTAAATTACTGGAAATGAAGTATCTTTGGCTTTATTAGAAACTACAACTGTTGAACTTTACATCTGAGTCAAAATCATTTATACCTAAACAAAAAAGTGAAACTCAAAGTAATTAATCTCTAAATCTAAAACTCAATATAGAAGTAATTCTAAATGTTCTAGGTAATTTTCCATTGTACTGAGCTGTTATTCTGGTTGAAAATCAGCTCATCATTCTGCCACTACTGTACATATATTTGATCTTGGGTAAATAAAATATTTATTTATTGCCATCTACACTGTCATCTCAATGTAATTGATGTTGATGTTATTTATTTTTATTTATTTATTTTCTTATATTTGGTAAATGTGATTCTTAAAAACTGAATTTAATCCCAGACAGCTGATGTCCTGCCTGCTCTGGTCATGGCGCTCAAATATATACTTAATGACATTAAAAACACACGGTCCAAACATGTGGTGTAATTTCCAGAAAATGATTTGCTCAGGTGCCTATTTTGTATATATTGCTCACGAGATGAGTAATGCAGTTAACAGCTGTATTTTTTCATTCTTGATGTGTGTGATGTCGGCGTTTGGACTAATCCCTTAATGTCGGACACTGAGTTGAATCTCTTGTACAGAGCCACACTGCACTGGTAACTTTAGGTGTGGTCAGTAGTCTATATAAAGACAGCAAAGAAAACCCAAAATGTTTTTGCCAACTCAAAATCCCACAACTTACGATAGAACAGAGAGAACATTGACATGTTACGAGCAGGTCTGAGCTGTGTTAAAGTCGCTTGCTGTCTGCGCTGTCATCACAGTACAGTCAGTTGTCTGAGTGCCAGATCGGTGCCAGATTAGATCGGATCAGATCCCTCAGGACAGTTCCATGCGTCGTCGCTGCACTGCTTGTTTGGAAGCTAGAGGTGGACACACCCAATATTGAATGATGACACTTTCAATTTCTGAGTACCTGTATTCAGTGCACTGAATAAATGTGTTAAGTTAATCACAATATGTCCACAATTCATTCTTTAATGACCAATGCTTCCCTCTTTAATATGAAGGTAACCCCAAACCAATTTATTTAATATATCTCCAAATATACATATTATTCTGACCAGTGCATTTTTAATGGCACTAAGTATATTATAGGCAACAGTAAAAGTGATTTTTTTAAAAAAATCTTGTTTCAATTATTCCGTCATTTACACATATGGCATGTGTCATCTTAGAATATAAAGTATTGAACTGTGAAAATACATAAATAAAAAGACTCAGCACCGAACATCACAGAGGTGATGTCACCATAAATGTCCACAATTTACTCGGAGCTGCTGAAGATGTCTCTGCAGATTCAGCAACTTCTTGGCTCATAAAATAACTGCTTGAACTCATAAACATTATATCATACATATATGTATACACACATATATGTGTGTGTGTATACATATATCATAACATCATATGTGTAAATAATGACACACTTCAGACAGGACTGTTCATGTTTTTTCTGAAGTTCCCTTGGACACAGTGGAAAGGGAGGGACTTCTACTCTCCATTAGGTAATAAGTAGGATGCATCAATTGTGAAATTCAGTTAAAATCAAATTAAAATTTGATAACTAACTGATGTGATGCTATTTTCTTTTGTTTATTATTTGATTATTTCTGTTTTTATTGTTATTCACTCTTTACTTTGTGTCAGGCCTACAAATAATATTTTTATTTATCATCTTACATACTCATATTGGCCAATATATTGGTGCATTCTTAGTCGTTGCCTATGAAATGAACTGAAGTTGTGACAGTTTGCTGCCATTACTTTTAGATACATTTGCACATCTCAATAAGAGGGTTTCACCATCTCTAGATTAATATCAATGTCAGCACATGAATGTACTCCCCACATTATAAACACCCAATGTTTACTTTGTATGGACACAATTCTAGTTACAAAAGTAGCTGCAACTAGATGGTGAAGGCTTTATGACTTAGCACACATACAGTAAGGTCTGTCACACTATTTACAGTAAGATATAAAATAACATGTACTTAATAGATAAGAGAGAGAATCTTAAGATTTATTAAATGAGTGTGATCGTTTTATTTGTTCTTTTTGAGTTTTTTTTTCCATTTATGTCGACACATAATGATCAGGAAATGATGTAAATCAAACTAATGGAGAGAAAGTACAACACAAAATATCATTTATCTTCCACCTCCGTCTGAGACCAGCCTCCCAATGTCTGCTGTAGCTCCTTTTAATCTCACTGTCGACAGGTCCACTGAAACAATATCTAACAATAACTTTTTTCCACTAGTTAAGTGTGACACTTAAGTGCCAACATTTTTCTTTTCAGCAGAACACCTTTATAAACATAAATGTTTTTAGTTTGAATACAATGACCATCCTCAGAGTGCAGCATCATTTTTTAAGACTAAAGAATATTTACCATTTAGCAAGATGTTTGTCATCTGCTTAGCATTGGAAGGTATTACATGAAAAGAGGGATATATGGTATAGGTTAAAGGAAGTAAAAAAACTGCCCTAAGGGGATTTTACAGTAATAAATTCATAGTTAAAAAAGTTGATACAGAACACACTTTCTCTGTCATTAACTACATTTGACCACAGACAAGTGAGTGGAGACGTCTCACTTCTTCAGTGTTGCTACAGTAGTGATGAAATGTTTATACTAACATGAGAGCACCAAGAATGCCAGACATTAGCAGAATTAATGCTGTATTTCATTGTGGAGTAGCTGTCAAACTGAAGTGGCCATTACTTCAGTGAAACAGTAATCTAAGTCCCAGTGGGTCTCGTTCTTCTTTTGAACTACAATGCAGTGATGCCAGTCCTCATACAACACACATTTCTTCAGAATAATCAGAAATTTAAAGAACATGAGCACTCAAATAAAACAGAAGCTACTGTACATGTGCAGTATCATAGTGCTGTGATCTTATTTTCATTACGTTATTCAGGGCCGGTGAGAAAATCTACTAAATTTAGTTCCAGCATCATGACTTTTGCTGCAGACAGCATATGACTCTGCAGCTTTGCTTGTGTTACGTTATGGATCAACAAATCTTCTCCTGCGTCTTTGCAATTTTGTGTTTTTCTGTTGGCTAATCACTCAGAGAGTGAGCAAAGCCCGTTTTAATGAGATTTACGAAGTCCATTTGTTTTTTTCTCTTAAGGGACAGAGTTATTTTTTTCTAATTTCTGATGTGTGTGTTCCTTGTGATGTGTTTACTGACCTGTGCTTCATTATGTTTGTGTTTCAGTTTTCTGCTGGTGTTCAGCTGCTTGGTGTTGTCTGTCTTCTCCACCATCCCCGAACACCAGAAGTTCGCCAACCAAGGCCTGTTCATCCTTGTAAGACCCACTTCCTTCTCCCTCACAAAAAAGACGAACACACACACACACACACACGTACAATGACCAACTCAGCATCCATTTTCTGTCCATACGTCGTCCTTTTTCTTAGACACCATCTCACTTACTGCGGCGTGTCTGTATGTGCTTGCATACGTGTTGTTTTGTTTGCCGGCGGAGGCAGAGACAGCCTTGTAAGCAGGTGGGAGGATTCAGGTGTTGTTGACTACGCAGGAAATCACAGACATGATCCACTAATCCTAATAGCCATCCCATAATCTCCCCTCTTCCTCTGCTTTCCAGCTGCTTGAGTGAAAGGTAATGGACACTGGCGTTCTCCTTCTTGACCTGACTTCAGACCCCCCCCTTCCCACCATCTCCTTCCACCTTGCTCATCTATACGTGTTATTTAATGGTCTGAGTCTGGACTGACGTTAGCTCTGTTCACTCTTTGGATCAATCACCCAACCATTAGCAGGCAATCAGCCATTAGCAGACTTTTCTCACGCGAACATTTCCTCTAATGACGGATAAGGTCAGTGCACCTTAAACTAAAACAACAAGGCAGAGCCAAGAGTCACATATTGAAAGGCTGTGAGTTTTATCACCTGAAAGTTTGAAATCATCATCAAATCAATAACTGTAAAAGAAATAGTTGTTTCCAATACTATTACACTCATCCTTGCGAAACATTTAATGTTTTATGTATGAATGTGATTGAAAAGAAAACATATCACAAAGGACAGAGAAGGAAAATAGATGCAAAGGGAAATGTATTAATTTGGTCAAGTTATGAATCATGGCAAATTTGCAAGTACAAGTTTATGTAACAATAAACAAAAAGAAAAGGCAAGTGTTTTATCAAAGTAAGATTAAAAATGCAAAGAATGGCTAGAACAGCTGGGACAAGGATCATGGTTGGACATAAAGGTAATGTCATAAAGGACATATGTGTCTGTGCCTTTGCACTTTGAGTCAGGAGACCCAGACTTTTCTTTATTCTTCTAGTGGTTTGACCTGCACTTTTGTTTTTTGGAAATGTCTTGGAAATGAATGGAAAAGTCAGGATTGTTACTGCCTTTGAGTTAAGGTGTTCATTTGTCCATCAGCCTGTTACATATTCTCATTCCACGATGTTATTCAGACAGGGTGGAGTGGCCATGGATTTTATAGTTTTAGATCAGATCAGATTACATTTTTGAGAATTTTCCAGAAAATTCAATGGTCATTACACTAAAATGCTTTCAAGGGTTGTTGTTTCAGTGGAGCTCCAGATATTAGACGATCTCCCAAACAGTATCTGTCATTAATGTTTTTGTCAAAACCACTTAAACAAAGGCCAAGTCATGATCGAGACTAGAGAGTATCAAGAGTAAGGAAAGGTGAAGTCAAACACAAACCCAGCATAATACACAACAAAGGCATTACAGCAACCAATGTATATATATGATATGATATGATATGATATGATATGATATGATATGATATGATATGATATGATATGATATGATATGATATGATATGATATGATATGATATGATATGATATGATACGATATGATATGATATGATATGATATGAAGATAATGGGTGAGATAATTTCCAGAATGAGGCATCAGACACCAGGGTTCCCACATGGTCTTAAAAGTGGGTGGCTGTCTGGGGCAGCCTGGGCCCGTGGGGCTCGGGAACCTGCGCCTTGCCTGCCCCTGGGTGGCTGGCGCCCAGCTGGGGGTTTGGTGGCTAGTGACCCTGGCCCACTGGGGGCTGTGCTCGGCTGGGGCCTCCGGCTGGGGCCTTCCTCTGCCATCTCTGGGGTGTGCACATTTTCGCCTCTCGGGGGAGGCCCCTTGTTATTTGGGCTGTTGTTATTTCTGATATTTATTTTTGCTTAGTTTACTCAGTCCTTGGTCTAGTTATTGTCATCATAATTATCACCATGGTTGTCATTGTCACCATTGTTGATATTTTCTTGTGAGGGTCTTTGCCACCTTTCTTTTCTTTTTTTTCTCCCCCCTTTGCTCTCTCCTTCTCTCTTCCCCCTTTCTTTCCCTTCCTCTTGTTCCTTCCTGTCAGGTTCAGCATCACAATGTAGTTCAACAAAACCCAAAATAAAGACAGTGGAATATCAAAGGGAGCCTCATATATTTTATGAAGTTCCCCTTGACAAAGCAAATTTGTTCAGCGCAACAAGGCAGCCAGACCACCATATGACGCTGAACAAGACAAGTTAAAAAGAAAAAAACAAAAAAAAACAAAACAAGTTTTAAAAGTCTTGAATTTACAAAACTGCATTTAATACCTTAAAAAAGCCTTTAAAAGGTACTCAATTTAATATGGTAGGTCTGAAGTTATGTTGCTTTAAACTTGATCACTGTGTTGTGTTTAAATGTGTCTGTTAAATGTCCATACTGCAAAGAAAGTAACGTTAGTCGACTCAGTTCCACCCATTCCAACTTGACAATACTGAAATAAGGAACCAATTACAGCTAACTTTGCAGCCCCCAGTGAGAAATGACTCGGAGCGGTGGAAATTAAGGCGCTGGAGTAAATAAATACATTTTCCTTAATTCTAGGAGTCACAAATTTTTGCCAGTATGGCTGTGAAATAGGCCTTGAAATTGGCATTAAATTCTGTTCTAAGTAGTCTTACACAGGTCTTAAAAAGTCTTAAATTTAACTTGTGGAAACCTGTAGGACCCCTAAGACACATCTCAAGTGCTTCACCAGAACCTGTCACTAACATGAGTGCTCGTCTTTCTGATTACAGGAGTTTGTGATGATTGTGGTGTTTGGTTTCGAGTACTTCATCAGGATCTGGGCGGCCGGCTGTTGCTGCAGATACCGAGGATGGCAAGGCCGGCTAAGGTTTGCCAGAAAGCCCTTCTGTGTCATAGGTCAGTGAGTGTGTATGTGCTGTAGTGTGTGTGTGTGTGTGTGTGTATGTGTGTGCTCATGTGTAGAGATCTGTACATCATTCTTCTCCATTATCTCCTTTCTTCTTCATTTTCTCTCCAGACTTCATTGTATTCGTGGCATCCTTAGCAGTCATTGCTGCAGGAACGCAAGGCAACATCTTCGCCACCTCGGCCCTGCGCAGCATGCGCTTCCTGCAGATCTTGCGTATGGTTCGTATGGACAGACGAGGAGGCACCTGGAAACTGCTGGGCTCAGTGGTTTACGCTCACAGCAAGGTGGGAGGAAAAGGCTGTTATCTAGAGCACCCAGGGTTCCTATACTTTTTACCTTCTAAAACTCCCCACTTTTACCAATTTTAAGACTTCTTGGATTTTTTGTAAATAAATGGTTTTGAAGTGCAATTGTTGACATGTACAACATTCTATCTACGCTGTTATTTTGTCAAATAATAATATTAATGATTCAGGGTTTTCCAAGGAGCTTTGATGATGTTTGGGTTCCAGGTCTGAGTTTTGAATTTCTACCTATTTTTATTTGTCTTCATGTTGTTTGTGATCAATATCATACTACATTATATTTGTGAAAGAAATTTGGCAACATTTAATACTTATACTCAAAAGTCTGTGTTTATGGAAGACTTAGGCTCAGCTTAATTATTCAAATATTTGTGTACAAACACCTGATAGGATAATACTTGCTAAAGCTCCACTGCAAATGTCATACTGTTTAGGGAGTTGTTCTCTAAATGAATTTTATATTAATTTGTTTTACGTGGTGTCCAGAATGGCTTGAGGTGCTGTGCTTAAACCCTATGGAGGCAATATTAGCTAGGTCCTGTAGCTCCTAGAGGCAGTTTGGAGCAGGAGTGTGTGTTCAGTTGTCATACCTCTGGCCTTGTTTTTGACAACAGCAAGTTCGCTCTGACCTGAGCTCTCACACAGTGGTAAACATCTTGGTTGTGCCGGCTGCAGACTCCAAAATACTTGTGTAATTGATTTGTTTTTTTTTTAGTAAACAGCATAAGGACAAAAGTCTGGAAAAGCCTTTTCATTTTTTCATACTTTACCTAGGAATGACTAAAATCTAATTCCTTTTTCTCTACTTACCTCTGCTACAAAAACAGGTTTTTCCTACTTCCTCTTTTACTTCTGGATGATAACAGGAGTGTCATGATATTTTAATCTGAACTGTCACACAAATAATTAAATTTAACAATATTATTTTTTAATCTGTTAACTTTATGCCACCACTGTATTATAAGTCTAGAGGTAGTTTAATTATGCACATACTTATAAGAGTTCTTTATTATTATTATAGAATTTTGGAACATATAAGATTATATTTCAGTTTTCCTTTTGCTAATGCAAACTGACTGAAATATACAAATCCCATTACTGAAACTGTAACTTTACTGAAACATTAGACTACTGTGTTTCTGAGCTCAGTGGATTGAGGTGGATGGTGAATCTGTAAGTGCTCTTTGAGATTTGACTGTCTTTCTGTTTTGAAGCTGATAAATTTCCAGGTTCTCCCTTTTATTTTGCCTTAAAACCCAAAAAATGGGATAAGAGCTGTGCTAAGGAGTTTAACTCTGTAATTAAGTCTAAATCTGTGAAGGCTGTTGAAACACAGTTGCTCAAATACTGTGATAATATCATGAAATGAACAGTTGTTGAATAGAACCCAACAAGATGCTGCCTGTCAGACTATTGCAAAGTTTGTGGAAATACTGATAAAATATGTTATTCATGTTAGTTTAACCTATTTGGGAGAATGGAGACAATCATCATGATTATGCAAAATAATCACAGCTCAAACAATGATGTGATGATGTAATAACTGTGTCAGGTTAATATGATTCTAGGTGTAGTATTCTGGATTATTGTGACAGCTGAAGGGAGGCTGAGAGTTTGAGCATTATTCAAAGGCTGGTGAAGGTGGTGGTGACAGTTACTAACATACATAGTACATAGTAGGTCTACTGATGACCAGATACCACCTAATTACATTTACCGCCCTCAAACTCCTCTTTAACTGCTCATTTTTGGCACTTAGTTTGTGTATTTGTGCTGACTTAAACAGCTGATGCCCACCGGTAACAGAACACAGTTAGACAGAGAAAAGATGATGATGATGAATTGATGGCCTAGCCTCACACCACTCTGGAGCCGAGTCATAATGGAAGTCGAAAGTGATGATGATGGTGGTTTAGCCAATAATGATGATAGTGAAGCAGTAATGACAGCAGGGATTATGATAGTAAAGACGCTACTGCTGCTGCTGTTGACAGTTGTGATTGATGCACCTCCTCTTCCTCTCTCTCCCTCTCAGGAGCTGATTACTGCTTGGTACATAGGTTTCCTGGTTCTGATCTTTGCCTCCTTCCTGGTCTACCTGGCAGAGAAAGACAATAACTCAGACTTCAACACCTATGCAGACTCCCTCTGGTGGGGGACTGTGAGTACTGCATAATACACACGCACTCAGCATTTCTCAGGTTTTTTTCTTCTTTTCTGGTATAAGCAAGAGGGCAGCAGACATTACAGTTATAAAGAGCCCTATAATAAGTATAACTGCTCCAGTGAAACCTGAAATTATCCTGCATCAATCAGTGTGGAAGGGTAATATAGATAGCCATAATAATAAGTATTGTTTCTGTTTTAACGACTTAATCAAGACAATTTCATCCCCACACAGTGAAAAGCAAAGCAACAGTGACTTACATATATGTATATTTAAAAAAAAAAAAAAACAATCCAAAGGCCTAATGTCAAAGCAGTGTATTTGGATGTCACCCCTCTGTAATCATTTGACTTTCAACTTCAGATAAATCTTTATGGGCAGAGGATTTCTTTCTGTTTTAACTTTGTCTGTTCAGTATAAAGTTATAGGAGGTGGTGATCTCAACCTAGCATCAACACTGGAACCAAAGGAAGAAAATGAACCTGGTTTTATCCACCTATCACACTTATCAAACCCAGTGTTTACCACATTACAGGGTGAGTCAGAAAAAACGCTCTTTTCATTTAAAGAAATTATACCACTGAAATGGAAATGCTTATTTTTCTTTTGATTATACAGTTATATTGATGTGGTTATTGAGCATGTCTGGCGATTGAATCATTGATTTATGGCATAGCATAACAGAGGGAATGTCCATTGTTTATTGTGCACCGAAATATCTGCCAACACAGTTTATGCCACCGTGAATGAAATTGAAATTGTCAACCATTACAGCATGTTTACTCGCCATCAAAATGTTTTGTCTCAACGAAGTCGTCCGGCACGACCTTCAACCTGGCTACCATTCAGATTGGTTCAAATCTGTGCTCGTTGTCGCATCTCTAACACAGCTCTTCTCGCCATTCGTGTTCGTCGTAGGGCTTGGATTTCAGCCGTGATGCGATTTCGGAGTTCCTGAAGAGTTTGTGGAACAGTCTGATACACACGGTTTTTAAGATACCCCCACAAGAAAAAATCAAGGGGGGTCAAGTCCGGGGATCTAGGTGGCCACTCTCTCTCCTGACCCAAACAGACAACTCGATGAGGAAATAATACCTGCAATCGCTGTGGTCTTGCCATGATGAAAACTCCCTGGGCACTGTCATGTAGGCCTATGTCCTGAGTGTGAAAGCAAAGCCCCGACTCCTGTAATTGTTGTCAATTTCATGTTTGTTCACTGTGGCATACATTGTGTTGGCAGGTATTTCAGTGCCCAATAAACAATGGACCTTCTCTCTCTTATGCAATGCAATAAATCTATGACTACATCACCAGACATGCTCAATAACCACATCAATATGACTGTATGGTCAAAAGAAAAATCAGTGTTTCCGTTTTAGCAGTACAATTTCTTTAAATGGAAAGAGCGTTTTTTCTGACTCACCCTGTATATCTGATATTTAAAATTATCAGCTGTAAGACCAACACCCTCAAGAATGAACAGGTTACATGTAATGGACTTATTGTACTTGTGGATGTGCTGTGTGTGTGTGTGTGTGTGTGTGTGTGTTTTTGTCTGTAGATTACTCTGACCACTATAGGCTATGGGGATAAGACCCCTCGTACCTGGCAGGGGCGTCTCCTGGCTGCTGGCTTTGCTCTTCTGGGCGTCTCCTTCTTCGCCCTTCCTGCTGTAAAGTCTCTTTATTCACACAAACACATACTTGAAAATGTTCCATCAGTGCCATCAATGGTCAAAATTGAACTGATGACTGTTAATGACCTCTGACCTTTAGGGAATCCTGGGCTCAGGCTTTGCTTTGAAGGTTCAGGAGCAGCACCGGCAGAAGCACTTTGAGAAGAGGAGGATGCCCGCTGCCAACCTCATACAGGTATCGCTTATTTTTCTCCTTTTTTGTGTTTATTAAATTCACTCAGCCTTGTGTGTTTATTTTGTGTTTTGTGTGATTGTGTCTGTCTTTAGGCCGCATGGCGTCTGTACTCCACAGATGCCAAGCATTCCTATCTAACAGCCACATGGTACTTCTATGACAGCATGTTACCTTCATTCAGGTAGGTGCTTACAACCGTCATCCATCAGAAAACCAGCCTTGACTTTGCTCCTTTGTTTGAGATGGAAGAAAAATGCAGTTAGAGTCTTGATCAGCCTCAGAGAGAGCACATATTAAATTTACTGTGTGGACAGCATTTTAGATTTGTGTTTTGCACCTTCTCTTACATTTGCATCAACACTCATGGTAGTTGGAGAGCACTTTCACACCTAACTCATTTGGACAATTCTGCCCCAGAAAAATTATTCAGACAAAAAAAAGAGGTGGTCTTGAGGTGGATCAAACTGAGGTGTTGAATTCAACAAAGTTATACAAGGCTATACTTGACAATAAATAAATGAAGAAAAACAAACCAAATAGAAGATGATAAAAAATTAGTCAAATTAACAATATGCTGTTGTTAGACACAGCCTGTCTATAAAGGGATAAGAAACACATGATGATGATGACAACAGAATGTCTTAGACTACATTCAGACAGCAGGTCTAAAAGCACAATTTGGGTTTTTTTGGGAAATCCGATTTGTTTTGTATGCTTGTTAATATTATACATTAAATGCAACTTCTATCAGTTTTGAGTATGAGCTGAATACGACCCTGAAGTGACCAGCATGCACAAAAGAGGTCCTGCAAAATATCGGATACGTTTCGGATTTACGACTATGAATGAAAGTGGCCTGGGTCGGATTTGTAAAAAATGGGATTGTGCTGTTCAAACTGTCTTTAACAGATTGAATACAGGCCACATATGGGCAAAAAAATCAGATTTGGGCCACATTTGCATGCAGTCTGAACATAGCCTAAGTCTCCAAAAGTGCATGTGAAAGTAAAATAAATCACTAAAAATATCAAAAACCTGAACCTTCATTTGGACTTTCAGGTGTGAAAATGCCCTCAGTGTAAATTTGTCCCTCTTTATTTTTATAAGATTATTTACAGTTGATCATGACCCCTGTTCAATTACATTTTCCTGACTTTGTTCCATGCAGTGTTTTCTTATATTTTGCATATACTGTATGTATTAATTTGACTAATTTCAATTTGCTTAAAAGGAGGGGAACATGAGAAACACAAATACATTCATTTCAAGATAAAACTTTTCATTTTGCCACATCTTACATTTGAGTTGTCATCTAATTCCTCTCAAGTATCCCTCTTCTTTTGAGTGTTTGGACCATTCATTTGGCCTTTTTGTGAGTTCTTCATTATTGCTATTTTTTGTGTTCATTTGTCATGTGTTTTTTTCATTTATTCGTGCACGTGGGTGTCAGAGAACTGACGCTACTGTTCAGTCACCTCCAGCGACAGCGTAACACCAAGAAGGTTCTCCACAACTCCTACCACGCGCTGCTGTCTGGGCTTCGGCCCTACAGCTCCCCCTACCTGTCAGGGGACAGGTACGCACTCCGCCACCTCTCGCAAACCTCACAGGCAGACATTTCAGACGGACACCCAAACTCTTATCTGCACTCATGCTGACACACAT
Source organism: Sphaeramia orbicularis (assembly GCF_902148855.1). Classification (NCBI taxonomy): domain Eukaryota; kingdom Metazoa; phylum Chordata; class Actinopteri; order Kurtiformes; family Apogonidae; genus Sphaeramia; species Sphaeramia orbicularis. Next base: position 10,029,036 of record NC_043967.1, on the reverse strand, counting down.
TCCCAAACACTACAACAATCACAGCAGGGACATGCAGTAGAGGAAATACTGACCAACAAAATGAAGACTGACTGCTTCTGGAGCTGCTCTCTGCATGGAGGTGTTACGTATCTAACAAAATGTCTCTAATGCTGCGTGAATCGAGACCTCAGAAGTCTGTCCCGGGCCCTCCTGCTTTTCGCCTCATCATCAGCACCTCCCGCTGTCCACTCACTGTTCTCCTCTTCTTTCTTTTCCTTCATTTCTGTTACATCCTTTCCATGCCGTCCATCCATCCTTCATCTTCCATGTGTTCTCAGGAAGGCAGAAGTTCCCTGCAGGTTTGTTCTTCAAGTCGTAAGATGTGCTCGTTGTTTTAATGGCATTCACAGTGAGGATGCATTCGCTGCATTATAAAAGCCCAGGGAAAAAAAGTGCTGTTTGTGTAAATGGTTTACGCTATTTCAGACTGTTGCATGCAATCAATGAAACAAGATTTTTAGTGTACCTGAATAATAAATGTTATTATTCGTATTAAAACTGTCTTGAATTCGAGGAGCTGCGATGATGATTAATAAGGCTGTCTTTGATGAATATACTCAGGTGAAGCTTTACGTCCCACCTTTGCATGATCTTACCCTGACGACAAGTCCAACTCCTCACTCCTCACTCCTCACTATGGGCAAACTCCCATGAACCCTCTAGTGTGTCTCCATAATCCAAACCTGCTCTTTACTGTACATTTTACAGCCTCAGGTAGGGTTAGGGCTGGGTGATATGGTCAAAACTGTTCAAACTGTCATGATAAAAAGGTTTACATCAGTTTATTATTGTCACTTTAAAGCTGTAGTGTTTGATAGGGTTTTTTTAGTGTCGGCATTAGTGCATTGTCAATCCAGTGGTCTGAGAAAAAATTCTGTTTTCAGGTTGTATAAATGTACTCTGTCTATGTCTAATCACAGGCCTTTACAGACATGTAGGGAGGTTCAGTACGTGACTGATATCTATAATAGCCAATCGCTAATCAGATACCATTCATCAGATGCAACCTGAAATTAATTCTACTTCCTCAACTCTGTGTCGCAACCTGGAAGATTCAAAAAATGGTTTCACTTTTCTGTAAACATTATGGAATGATTCCAAGTTTATGTGTATTTTTGGATTTAGACTCAGAGGAGACAGCTGCAAAGGGATGAGGTGTGTTTTCAATTTCTGATGTTTTTCCATGTGATTTTTCCTCCAGCAGCTTGAAATGACAAATGATCTCAAGTTTCAATGCAGATTCATGGTTCTGAATAAAATTTGCAGAAACCACATGATTATAATTAATTATTAAAAAACACACAACAGATGTGACAAAATGAAAAAGATGTGAGCATTGTACAAGATATAAAATCACAAAATCACCCCTGTAGTCTCTGACCCCAGAAGTTACTGCACATTTAGTGCATATTTATTTATTTATTTCATTTAAATTTTTGTTATCATTTTGGTCCTGAGTAAATTTGAACAAACCAAATGATTATTTGTGGTTTTGAAGTACTTGTACAAGAAATGTATTTAACCTCCCAAGACCCAGGAAATGTCAGCAAAGTACAAGCTTTTTTTGTTTTTTATTAAATAAGTGCCCATATTGGAAACATCATGATGCAACAGTTTTTTCAGATGTAGTTTTTAAAATTTTTATGGAATGTCCTTTGTGGTGGACAGTTTTCATTTCTTTTTTTTTTGTATCAAGTTGTGAAACTCTTGTCCACAAATGTGGACAGAAAACCCATAGCTGGGTGTTAGGAGGTTAACCTTAGTCTCTGATTTTGTGATTTACTACTTATTTTAATAATGGACTTTAATTTAATTTTCATTACTACTTTGATCCTGAGAGAACATTGAAGAAACCAGATGGTTATTGTTATATTGTTATAATTATTTGTAAGAGATGCAGATGTAGCAATGAGAAATATGTACAAGGTATATAAGAACACAAAATCGCACAGTTTCTATTAGTGACTTAAACCTATATTTAATTTGATTAGTTTTGGTTTACTTTATTATGAAACCTTACATAAAAATAAAAAATGAGGATTGCATTCTTTTCTAGTCATTCTACAAGTGAAAACAATGTGAAAAGTTTGTTATTTTTAGTTTTAAATAACTTGTCTTGATCAGAACATGGTGCTTACCAGTGGAACATTTCTGAAATCTCAAGGCTCAACCCTCAAAACAATTATATAATCAGAATTTTTTTCAACTTCAAAATATGGATGAAATGTGAAAAAACAACAAAGCATTGATACTTGTGGTTTAAATACAACATGAAAATGTATTGCGATAGGGACATTCATTTTTCAGTTTTATCGCCCAGCCCTGAATAGTGTAGTTTATCCAGACCAGGACATGTAAGGGCTGTTTGGACTATTGAGACGTCACCTCCTCCTCCTCCTCCTCCTCCTCCTCCTCCTCCTCCTCAACTTCTCTGCCCCTGGTTTCCTTTGCCTGGTTTTCTCCTCACGGGTTCACCACATACCCAGGTTGTGTCCCAGAACTTCTCGTCTTCCTTCACTGCCCCTCCCTTCTTCCTCTCCTCTTTTTCCCCCTCACCCTTTCTCCCTCTGCCTTGTGTGTCTCCCCAGTCAACTCCTTTCTAAAAAGCGGGGTCTCTTCCGGATACACGCTGGCCGCAAGCAGAGGTATCCACGGCAACAAGCCTGTGCACGGGGCACGCTAGAACGTCACAAATATCTAACACCATTTCTACTTCCTCCCCCCTTTAACATGCATATCCTACTCACCTTGCCTGACTCTGCATTTTGTGGACCGGAGCAGTTATTCTCCAGACATCAAAACCACTCACACTTTGTGAGGCTCATTTATGACGTTTATTGGGAGATGCTTCTAACATGCATCACATTTTCACCCACGTTCAGATTAAGTATTTTGAGTAGGCGCCGCACTCTGGTCCACAAATGTACTCATGACTCCTTCACTGTGAAGAAATGCTCCATTTTATTAAGAGCATGTTTCTCCAACTTGGACTAAGTGCTGGAGAAACTGGTGCTGATTTGCTTTAGCTTCCAGGTCATATAAACCATGTGTGGAAAACACGACAGAAGTCCTTGATGGTTTATACATGTGACAAATCTTTTTTTTCCCTTTTCCTTCCAACAATAAATATCTCATCAAGTAATGCAAAAGATGAAATATTTACGGACAATTTTTTTTTTTAAATGAAAAACTACTGAATTCAAAGGAATTGGCTTGGTTCATGTTTTCAATATATTTTCTTTCACTGTATGTTCTTACAGAAAGAAGGCTTAAATAATTTAGCATGCTTTCTTCTGCCAAATTCCAGTCATGTAAACTTTGCTCTAAATCAGTATGTTTATAGCATAGTTTTTTTTACAAAGGTTTTTAAAGCTCCAGTGTGTAACATTTAAGGAGATTGAGGAGGATCTAATCATATTAATACATAATATAATATTCATAATAATATTTTCACTACTTTGTACTCATAAAATGAGAATCACATTTTCATTGTCTAGGTTTCACTTATGCTGTATCCACAGAGGGAGTGAGTCACTATATTTATAGTCTGGTTTGCTCTATTTATGTGCAAAATAGTACCTACTGTCCCTAGTATTTGAAATGATTTAAAGTAGTTGCAAAAAACTATGAGTTAATTGTTTCCTTTGCTTTTAGTAGATAAGAAATATTTTTCTAAATGCAGCTAACTGCAGCTCAGACTGAGGATAAATGACAATCTAAGTAAAGGTCATATTAAATGCATTTTTAAGGTTCAGCATATTCAGCAAGCTTCAGAATATTCATGGATAGAGCTCCAGAGTATTTAATTAATAAAGAAAATGTAACTGATCTTTAGGCTTAAAGAAAGTTTCATTAGCACTTTATGTTTGACACTCTTTACACAAGAACATTTGTCATTGCTATAATCGTATATCATCGATAGTAAAGGAAAACATGACAGGAAGTAACCTTTTTGCACATGTGTAGAACAAACCAGGGATAGGTCACAAAGTGGGTCACTGTCCGTTGAGCCCACCGTGCTGGATGTTTCTACAGTAGCTCTGAATGGACTTTTATGTTCTTATTTTTATTATTTTACAGTACATGTCATCCAGTGTTAAGGGGGTTTACTATCACCTACCTTGTATGAGTGTAGATTATAGTTAATATGCTCTTAACTTGAAACCCCAGAACCAAAAACACTGGGTCCAATGAGGGACTTTCACATGTTTTGCTGTCACTGTGTATTGGGTAAGGGAGGTATTCAGCAAATTCACCACTAGATATCACTAAATATCACACACTGAACCTTTAAGTGAATGCTGTGCTTTGTCAAAGTTTGGGGAAGATTCAGTGAAACTCAGAATGCATCCAAACATCATTTGCCTGCTTAACCTACAGCATGCAAAGGGTTCACTCTGTCTTCCCTGTTTCCTTCCGTTCGTACCTGAAGCATTTCAGCTCGCTCATGTGAAATGCTCTCTTCACAACCATCCCTTAACTATTTAAATTTTAATTTAAATGGCTGGCCATAACACACGCACAACAAAGAGTATATCATCGTAGAAACTGCGCGGCGTGAACAACCGGGCTGGAATTGCTCTGTGGTGCATGACGTTTGCATTGCCCGATGGATCCGTGACAGTGTGTAACATGTAAGTGGCTGTGGAGAGGGAGTGGTCTCAGGAGTGTGCTATAACTTTAGGAGTCAATCTGATGGAAAGAATGGCTGCCAAATAGCTTTCCTCCTGTAAATAGATGACCTGACATTCTGGCCTGCCTGAGGTTGTGGTGAGTGCTCTAGAGCACTAAATGACACATGTATGGCTGCGCTTTAAAGCCAGTGTTTTGATGCTTTTTTGCTGCGTTGAAGAGATTAAGGAGCTGCGCCTTTATTCTGATGTTAGGTAGAATGCATTCTGCCATCCCAGCACTACTGCTCTTGAATCAGGTTTCAGTTTGGTTTTGCTGAATCAGGTACTATGATAGGCACGTTAAATAAGCAAATCCTCATGGCAGAATCAGTGGTAGCAATAAAGAGTGGTCCCTGTGGTCAAGCTGCCTCCAGGATTCAGCCAGTGTTTGTCTCACTTAGACAAAATACAAGTGTCTGTTGTTGTGTCTGTTTGTTGTTGTGATTCTCAGTAAGTGTTACTAAAAGCACAGGTCTTTACTAACAGACTCTTTCCTAAAAATGCCCAGACTGCTGCTCTGCTGCTTCCCTAAGCTCCCAGGAAAACACAGCTTAGTTTTCCGTTATGATCACTGTGGTCAATGAGGGGAAAAACTCCAGTGTCAGTTATTTAAACAACACCATTTCCACAAGTTGTTAAACTGTTTTGTCCTCACCGTCAGCAGCAAAATGGGCTTCAGGGATCGTATCAGGATGAACAATTCCCGATCATCCCAAACCATTCGGAACAAGGCGTCACCTTTGCCCCCGGGCTCTGGTGTCCGCCGCTCCCCCAGCCAGGAGAACGTCCCTGAGGCCACCAGCCCAGGGAAGGTCCAGAAAAGCTGGAGCTTTAACGACCGCACACGCTTCCGCACATCCCTGCGCCTGAAACCACGTCCTCCTGCAGATGGTAGGCAGATACATACACACAGCAAACACTTTTCATTCACACTTGTAAGCCTCATTCTGAATGGTTTCCTCCCTGTGGGTGCAGTGGAAGGGGTCGGTGAGGACAGCGTGGAAGAAAAACCATATTGTGATGTGGCCATGGATGAGGTAATCCCAGCGGTGAAGACCCTCATACGGGCTGTCAGGTGAGTCCTGCAGTTACAGCACATTTATAACAGGTTATATGTCTATATTTACAAGGGCCGTTCAATAAATTCATGGCCTCACCCAGAACAGAACAACACAGACTGATAATTTATATTTTATTTTTCAACATAATCTCCATTTACAGCAATGTACTTGGTCCATCGATGTTCAAGCATCACTATCCCATCACGAAAGAATGTAACATCCTGTATTATAACAACCAGTATTTCTGGGTGAGGCCATGAACTTATTGAACAGCCCTCGTAGATGTGAAAGTCTGATGCCAAGGCAGAATGAGCAAAAACTAAAAGTAAAAGGCTGTGCTGATTATGGGTGTTTATATAATTAGCAAGCTATAGCTATTACTATTACTTAAAAATATTCAAAAATGAAACATGTATATGAAAAACCAGGTCTGATGTTTGGTTAGAGCACTGAATTTATTCATTTCTCTGTCACTGTTAATGCTCTTGACCATATAAAGCTACTATGCTATGATATTATAATTGCTGTCATTTGTTGATCCCTAGTTCAGACTAAACTGTGACAAATCTGACCTTTTTTGGACGATTGACTAGACTGCAAAACAAATCTACCTATGGGTATAAATAAAGTAACCTGGACCTTGACTTGACCTTGATTCCAAACAGATCTTTAGTTCAGCTACTGAGAAAACTGAGGTTTTGTGGTTTTACTGTAGCTGTTTAGGCTGATATCACTAAATATGCCACACTGTCAGGTCTTACATGTAATTACAGTGAATACTGTAGTACATTAACACATAATAGTGTACATGATTTGTATGTGAATGGACTGCATTTATTTAGCTCTGTTCTACATTGATGGCTTCCAAAGCACTTCACAATTCATCACATTCACATTTTTGTGTAGAATATAAGATATTTCGAGGGGATCCGGGGATCAAACCACCAGCCCTCTGGTTTCTGGATGGTTCTACCCCCTTACACTGTGTCATATTTTGGTGGAAAGCTATTTTGGGCTGAAACATGCAATGTGTATGAAAGCTCATACAGTGGGTACTTGATACTTAATGGGACTAATTCTTCAAGCTGTAATATCTACAATTCCTGCACTAAAATACTAAATGTTACAAGGTTTGTTTGCTTGTGAACTTGCATTATGTCAAATATTTCCTACAATGTTCAAATTGTAACAAGTTTGTATTTTAGTCAATCCCATGTCTTTCTTTATAATTAATAAATAACTAGCAAATTAAGACATAACATGTATAGTACATCAATGAACAAAAATGTGTATAAAATGTATTTATTACTTATGAGTAATAATTTCAGGTCAGATTTTGTGATGAGACCAGATATTACTCCTATAACTTTAATTATTATCTTTATTGAAAGATGCCTAGTGTCAGAAACTATATGTTTAAAAGAAAAAGAAAAAAAGGTTAATGTTAGTAGTAATAATAGGAGCAGAATAATGAGTTAAACCACACCAGGAACGCAGACGATGGAGAGAATGGTAAATAAAGTCAACCAATAGTAGCATACAGTAGCTTGTGTTTGCAGCTCTGCTCACACGGCTCCACCTGGTCACTGATAGAATAAGGTCACTTTGGTCAGACAAACACCCTATGCATGTTTACCTGGAGCATCGCTCGGCTTCGTCAGCCTGCATTAATAGATGAACATGCTGCTTTTCCATTTAGGCGCTGGTGTGTGCAGATTCAGCTGACAGAGTGGAAATGTCCACTTAGGAGAGGTAACTGAGCCCTCTTGCAGGCAGGGTTAGTTCCCCACTGTGACCTTGTCGCTCAGCAAACCCGGTTCATTCAGGCCGGTCATGTGTAGGGCGGGCTTACAGAGAACACACACACACACACACACACACTCAAACACAAGTACTGTGTAGCTGGAGTATCACATAATTATACAGTGACAAATGATATTGTACAGTTTAGACTGGGACAAATGTCATAATTGATTAAGATCATTGCTGACACTGATTACTGTCACTGTGTCATCTCTTACTGTGCTGCATGGATTCCAAACTCTGATGTCATTATACTGTATCAGTGTACATGATGGAAGAAGCTGCAGGGAAGGGTTTCACCTCTTTCTGGTAGATGTATTGCAAAAACAGCCCAGAGAGACAGACACCAAATGTTCTTAAATATAATCATATTGTCCTGTATTAAAGGTTCAAGGTTGATGATTTAGAAATAGAACATAATATTTATTATTATAGTTTCATTAATGCATAATCACATTAAACAACAATTGCAGTGTTTATTTTACACTAGAATGAGCTCTTTATATCTACAGAGGGAAGATGCTGCTGTTAACACAGTCTGTCATATTTCTACATTATCTGTGACAAAGCATTTTTTCTTCTTCTTTTTTCCGTATTAAAGCAGGTAGCAGTCTGCTGTAAAGATGCATGTGAATGATGATATGTGTGAATGAGGACCAGAGTCTTCTGAACTGAAAAACCCAGAACAGTCAGAACCAACGCTAACTCTAATGACGGACTGTAAGTCAGTGTGAGGGTGTAATCTGCAGCTTCGCCAGTAGATGTCACTAAGTATTACACACTGAACCTTTGTTTCAGATATTTTTATTGCAAAGTCTTATCATAGTACAGATTTGAGATCCCCTGATTGGTCCATGATGCTTCATTTTTGATATCAATATAGCATTCCGAAATAAAAAGAAAACAGCATTGATAAGGTGAGAAAAGAGGAAGTTTGTCGTTAAGTGTGTATCTAATGCTTTGTAAGTGAAGGGTATCTACGCACCGAACCTTTAAGGAAAGGTTGGATTTTTAAGTTAAAAGAAAAAAAGAAAAAGCCAAAATTAGGCAAATTGATCAATATTACATACAAGAAAAAACATTAAAGACAGTTATTAAAGTGACTGAGTTTTAATAATCCTTAGTATGATTAAAGATAGACAGTTTTCATCTGAGAGAATTTGTACTTGTGATCACACTCAAAATAAGGAAAACTTGTTCTTCTGTCAGGGTATCATGCAAAGCATTGTTGTAACCCATTGCAACGTAAATCTAGCTCAATATTACCTGGAATATTCATCCATCCATCCATTTTCTGCCGCTTACCTGGGGCCGGGTCACGAAGGCAACAGTCTAAGCAGGGATGCCCAGACTTCCTTCTCCCCATACACCTCCTCCAGCTCTTGGGGGGGGGGGGGGGGGGACCCCGAGGCGTTCCCAGGCCAGCCGAGAGACATATAGACACTATGTGGTACTGGCTGGACTCGACTCGACTCGACTCGACTTGGCCTTTTTGTGTTTCCGTTACGAAAAAGGACCTGGAATCTGGTACCCGATACTAGTTTTTTGGTATCACCTCCACCGAGGTTCCAGGACTGGGGAACAGATACTAAAACGTGACGTGTAAACACTGCAGACCACTGATTGGTCAGAGAGTCGTCTCTGTGACCCACCGTTTTACAAAAAACAGATGTGGAAGTTGACAGTAAATATAGCGGTAGGTTAATCCACATGATGACAGCCTGTAAAACTACACCATGGTCGGTTGAGGAGGTTCAGACGTAAAAATTCAGCATGAGCTTGACGAGCCAACACGCAACAAGTGAATTTATCAGCGACTCTCGGAGCAGACGACACGGAAGTAACGCGCTGCATCGCTATGACATCCAGGTACTGTAAAGTCAGTAGTATCCTGTGATGGAAATGGTCTCCAGGAATAGTACCTGGTACCCGAGCTGAGCTCAGCTGAGCCGAGTCGAGTCGAGCCGGTTCCACATAGTGGAAACGCGGCATTAGTCTCTCCAGCGTGTCCTACATCTTCGCTGAGGTCTCCTCCCAGCAGGACATGCCCGAAACACCTCCCAGGGAGGAGTCCAGGAGGCATCTGAAACAGATGTCCGAGCCACCTCAGCTGGCCCCTCTGGATGTGGAGGAGCAGCGGCTCTACTCTGAGCTCCTCCCTTGTGACTGAGCTCCTCACCCTATTGGCTGGAATATATTATTATTAAAATGCTCTATATTGTCTTCCAGTGATTGTTTTTATCCACATGCTTTGTAAACATGCATGACATTTTTTTCTTCATCCAGATGCAGAAGCTTTTTTATTTTGTTGAAATCCCTTATTTTGTAGTGTGATAAAATAGACACATTTAGATGAGTGACCAAGGCCTTCTTTAACTTACACACTATATGATATTTAACTAGTAATTAACAATACTCCATAAAATACAAAAAAGAACATCCGCAGTTAAAGTATTTGAATATTCAGAGCTACTAACATTATGTTTAATGCAGTCACGTGGACATATTCACACACACACACACACACACACACACACACACACACACACACATAGACCTGCAGAGTTTTTCACTGATGGTGGCAGAAAAAACTACAATTACCAGCAAACATCTGGTGTTGGGGCCACGTTGGTCTCCAGGGGGGTATGATGAGAGCAGAGAGCAGATTATAACGAGTCTCCAGTCCCCCGTGACAGCGTTGTACCTTCGCACCATTTTTCATGTGGGTGAAAGGCTTTGTGTGCCAGTCTGTTCTATATGCAGTCTGTGAGGTGCTTAAATGAAGTGTTTACAAGCATGGATAACTGATTATATCACATTAGGGACTCTGAAATTAGATTGACTCCTCAAAATAGTCAGAACAAAATGTTTTCAAGGCTTCAGTCAGGTTCAAGCATCTGACCAGAAAAGGTCAAGTAAATCTGTTGTATTGCTGTTTGTCATGTTTATCTGTTTTTGTTTTTCAATTCAATTTAAGTGTTTTTCTGATAATTTTGTTTCTGACTGAACCTTTTCAGTATACATGATGTGTTTTCAATTAATGACAAGAACTGCGAGCTAATATGTAATTCCATCACAAAAACTACTACTTTTTCACCATTTTCAACTGAAGATGGCTCCCAAAAAGATCCACAGATTTGTTTGCTTCCTTTAATCCCTGTGTCTCTACCCCTGGGTCCTGTCAAATAATGTATAGTGTAAGAAGTGAAAACTAACTGTTCATTCTATTGCAACATATGTGTGTATGTAAGCTGCAGAGCTACACCTCTGCCATGTTAGACTGGAAGCTGTTGTCACAAACACTTGTGTGTTTACATTTGTCTTTGGTACTTTGTAGTGCAGCGATCCCCATTTTACATTAAAATCAGTCATATTACAGTACATCTTAACACTTTACAGGAGGGTTTAGTTTTCTGTTGTCACAGTGACTTCAGGTGTTGTAGTGAACTGTCTAAATGTGGTGTTTTGTCAACAGTCAAACAGTCAGGAGCCTTTCATTCCTCCTCAGTAGCTGTGAGTACATATTTTCCGTTTCAGACATACAGTATGATCAATTATTGTTTGATATCTACATGTCACTGATAGCGTATATATGAAATCTCCTCAGATTTGCACTTGACTCAGCAGATAGTTCTGACCTCGGCTGCTCTGTGCTGTAGACAATGGAAGAGAGGGAGTTCCTATAGATAGTGCAGGTGTGTAAACAGCAGGTGCCTCGCTGTGTTCGGGCGTACACACATACGCACGCAGCGTCTCAGCGAGCTTCATGATTGATGTCTGTGAGGTAGAATTTTTGCAGCAAGCCTTAGTGCTGAGACTTCACTTTGGAGAGATGCATGTGGTTTATCAGTGCCTTAAAAGGCGTACAGTGTTCTGTTTATGTATGGAGGAAGAGGAAGGAGAGAAGAAGAAGAAGAAGACAGAAGATGGGAACACGAGGCCTGATACCTGTGCGCGCAAATCCAATACTGCACAAAACACAGAATTTCTGCACGATTGCAATCTTGGGTGAAGCTCGTACTTCTATAAATAATGAGTTTGCGATGGAGCTGTAATATTTTTAAACTTGTGTAACATTTCCGCAGTGTATTTCTCTCAATGATTGAATACACATGCAGTAGCTTGTGTGTTAATGTTTGTTCACGGTATCTGGGGGAGAATCAGTCTTGCCCCTGCAGTAGCTCACCCTTCTGGGCCCACCTAGGAGACGTGTCAGCATTACAGTCATTTTTTAAGTCGCAGATAAAACCTTGCCATGGAGACTATCAGGAATCCACGTTTGCTGAATTGCAGAAATATTTGCACTAGCTATGCAAGCATTTTGGGGGCACAGATGACACTTCCTGTCCCTCCAATCATCGCTGTGTTTTTATATCTCAACTTCCTAAGATTAGGAATGTCTTTCAGTGTGCTGTGCCAGCTGTAGCTTACCATAGCCAGTGACTGTTGGGCTGTAGTTTGAAGTTTTCTGGTGGGAGCAGGGCGCCACACGCAAAACTAGCAAAACCTGACCATGTATTATGAAAGCCATTTATCGACTGAGAAAGAGAGTCAGCATTTTAAAGAAACCCTTGGAGGATCCAAATCAAAAGTCCCCACTCTCCCATTTTCCCCCAACCTTTTCTTTTACCCACACCTGAGACCCACCCTGGCAAAAAAATCTGCATCTACCTGCAAAATAAGAAAAAGACTGCATGCAAAAGTACCCCAAATGCAGGAGTCATCAAGAAACAGAGTGCTGCATGAGGGGAAGAGTGCGCTGACGGCTGCTACAGCACCAGCTGTAGACCACCACTCCTCCTCCTCTCGCTCCTCTTCTCCTTCCCTTGCATCTTCTCTTCTTCTTCTTCTTTGTTGCAGCTCCGGACTGTGTGCGCTCTACCTGGCTATGGGAATTGCAAGCTCTGCAGACCTCAACAAAGGTTACAGTGGTTATTTCAGAAACTGACCCCCTGCTCTAAAGTTCAGATTTCACCTGCCACCGCTCAGCCCACGTATGCACTTATGTCAGTGTGTAGATTTCTTGGAGCTTATGTGGGTGTTCTGCTTTATGTTTTTGTGCATGTGTGAACGTTGGTGTATATTTGTAAGTGTTTCTGATCTTCCGCTTTCCAGACCGTTTGATGTGATTTCTTTTCTTCCTCTGTCAAAGCAGCGGGGAGTATTATAGTGGACTTAGTCATCTGGGTGTGAGAGATAGGATTTCCTCGTAAAAAAAAATATCTCGCCTCCTTGCCCTCCCTCCTTCGTCTCTCCCAACTTGACTTGTAGTGCAATCCATCACAGTGTGAGATGACAGCTTGAGTGTGTATATTTTGTCTCACTTTACATTTGAGGTTTCCGGTTCTTTTGCGGAGCCAGCATCTCTGGTCTGTCTATCATGTAAGTGATAAGATAGGAACTGAAAGACCCACACCATACAGAAAGCCAGACTGACACTTAAACACACATACACAGGCAGGACTTCCAACCAGAACGACTCCTGGGAGGATCTTATCAGTGATGTGTTTGCCCGGTACAGCCAGTAGTGCTGGGTCGACATTCCTCAGTGTGAATCCCCCCACACTGTGGATGCGGGTGGGTGGTGATGATGTACTGGGAGTGGGAATATCTGGGGTTCACCAGTGGCTCCAACAGTGGCGTCATACTGACAAAAGAGCAGAAACAAGGGAGGCTACTGATAGAGTTGTGTGCCCCTACAGCTGCAGATTTGTGCTAATTGCTGAAACAGCAAGTACTGATAAGCAAATGTCTTCTGAAGATGTTGTCATTGTCACCATATATCTGCATGGTTTAGTACGGGGTCCTCTTTATGGGGCTGTTTGTCACTGATAAGGTCACTGTGACTGTAATTAATCTTGTTACTGTCAGGGCGACCTGCACATCGTTTGATAGCTGTCTTGGAGAGGCATTTTTCTAAAGGTTTACTGTACATCCGTATCCTATGTGGATGTGCAGTGTGAGGCTTTTTAAAGGTGCCCGTGAGTGTGATAACAGTAACAGTGAAATCTGGTGTGTTTGTGTCTTTGTGCACGTATAGAATTCTGAAGTTCCTCGTGGCCAAGAGAAAGTTTAAGGAGACATTGCGTCCGTACGATGTGAAGGATGTTATAGAGCAGTACTCTGCCGGACACCTAGATATGCTGGGCCGCATTAAAAGCCTGCAGACGCGGTAGGTTTCTCACACACATTACACACACACCAGTGGTTCGTACTAGTGAAGGAAATGCACAGATCCTCAAAAGCACAATAAAAATAGTGCAACATTAATAATGCCCTGAATTTAAACCTTAAATTTAGTAGTAGTTAAAAGGTCCATATGATGGTTTTATTATTATAGTTGATGTTTTTCATTTCACTGCTTCATTCATGTGTGGGTTACAGTTCATTGCTGTACATATTTAAGATCACTTTTACTTCTTAATAAACTTTTGGTATTTTAATCTACAGCAATGCATCATTTTCTGGAAGATCATCCTATACTTTAGTGTCATTGTGTACACAATAACGTATCTCTGAAAAGTCTTTTCATGACCTCAGAAAATAGTTTTGCTTTGTAATAATGCAATTTCCAGTAAATCCAAGAGGATTTTAAGGAGTTTATTTATATTAAGAACAAGGACAATTATTCAACCCATAAGGGAAACACTTCACAGCCTTCAGTTCATCACAGACATTCAGAGTTTACACATTTGGAGATACACAGTTGTCATTGGACAGGAAGGAGATATCTAGAGGATAGAAAAAAGCTGTTGGTTTTCATTATATTTTTTTCTTTTTTAACAGTGTAGACCAGATAATTGGACGAGGGGCTGTGCAGCCCGATAAGAAGGCGCGCTCCGAAAAAGGAGAGAAGACGCCACCAGAACTGGACCCACTGGATGAACTAAGCATGATGGGGCGTGTGGTAAAGGTGGAAAAGCAGGTAAAGGTGTATTTTTTATTTTTACAGTAATAGTGTAAATGCAGTTTGTCTTATATATTGTTTTCTTTGGTAGATTTAATAGAAGCAACTATGATGCAATGCGTATGTTGGTGTTTACACCTGCCATGATTTTACCGGGGCTTGTTTTTTTTTGTCTGCATCCACAATTCTGGACAATGAGTGTGAGTTCCTGATTACAGTCATTACAAATAAATACATATATTTTAACTGGTCAAGGTCATAGGTCAAGGTCAGGAAGAATGGGGTCACGAACTTGGTTACAAAATGAAGCTAAATCAGAAGTATCTTAACGTTCTAATACCACTGATGGACTCTTTAGACAATGAAAAATACAAAGTCAGTCATTTTTCCCAGGAGGCATCATTCAGGTCTTATTTGTTTTACTTGGACCTAATAAGTGATCTAATGGTTCATCCATCAATAAGGTGATCAGGGCAAATAGGAAACTCCGACAGCCTTTGCACATAAACAGCAGATAGAAATGTCCTTTAAAGGCCTGCTTTATACACTTCCAGTTCTTTAACTCTTTCAGTGCCATGGGCCGATTAAATCGGCTTTATGAATACAACCTTTAAAGTGCCACGGGCCGATCAGATCGGCTTTGGAGAACACGCCGGATGTGACAGAGCGGTTTCTTGCAGGATTCTTCAAATATTATAAAAACGACGCGAAATACTGAAAAATTCTGTGGCACTTTTAAGGCTTTTAAGGCTTATTAGCCCCTTAACTGTCTGGCACCGAAAGAGTTAAGTCACTTTCACTGCAGTTGTTTTTAGGTTTTTTTTACTCATATATCTGTATTTCTTTGGGGGTAAACAATGTGTGTACTTTTGCCATCTCTGACAAGCAAAAAACAAGACTGTGTGTGTGTGTGTGTGTGTTTACTCAGGTACAGTCCATAGAGAACAAGCTCGACCTCCTGCTCAACTTCTACTCCCAGTGCCTGAAGAAAGGCTCATCCCATTTCACCCTTTCCTCCATCCTGGACCCAGACCTAACGTCTGACTACCAGAGCCCCACAGACCAAAGAGACCTCTTCCCCTCTGCTAATACGCTCAACATCTCCCAATCCGATAGTGGTAATTTGGAATGACAGCACCGGAGGCTGTTGGAAACACAGATGGACACCAACCCTTTACAGACCAACCTGAAACGTCTGTCACGTCTCTCCTCATCACGTTTCTTCTTCTCTCTGCGATGATTTGTGGCCCTCGTCTCTGGTCTCCTACGTCCTTCTCACTTTTCTTGTTCCTTAAGTGAATGTTTCTCCAGAGGCCACCAGAGGGCTCCACCTGACAAGGAGCCTCAGCCAAAGCTGCTCACCGCACACACGCCTCTCAACCCACGAGACGAGGACAGAGAGGACAAACGTACTCTCTACAACTCTAACTTGACTACTGAACCACTTTCACTTCTCACCACCTCATGCTATATATATCTCTCTATATATATATATTGATGCCTACTTCAAGCTTCAACTGTAGATAACCAGACTTTAAAGTTTTGTAAATGTTTGGAGAAATCTCATCTTTTATTACCATCATTTTGTTCTTCTTCGGCCACTTGAATCCAACAGACTCTGAGAGTTTGCGAGTGCCATGCCGGTTATTTGTTCAGTACCTTTACCAGTCACTGTCTAGAAATGGCATCACAACTTTTAATACTGTGATGAATGTAATCCTGTCGGCAATTTTGCATTCATACCACCTGATAAATCTGTACTGTAGAAGCACTGACAGAGCAGACCTAATCTGCTCTCTGGGATCTGGACGTCACACTGGGCCCCCTCGCCAAAGCACCGGACGGACGGACCCCTGTGGTACAAGACGAACCCTCCTGCACAGCCAATCATGGGCAGGGATGACTATTTTAATAGAGCAGCGAAGTCCTGCATCTTCTGCTGTACCCCATGGGACCTGACTTAGGAAAAGAATGTGAATGGTGGCTGATGGTGAGACTAAAATCATTCTTTGACTCTTTTTAAGTCATGCTATCATTTACATATAAGATGTTTGATATAAGTTAACAAAGTAATAGTTTGACATAAATATAGCAAAGAACCCTTTAGATTTATATGGAATATATCAGTGGACTGCATCTCTTGTCCTACATGATACATTCATTCTTCAAGAATCAGGTGAGGACGTATTAAAATCCAAAATCACTAACTGTGTTGAAGCTGCAGAGACATTTTCAGGGAGTTAGAATGAAGTCGCTCATTCGACTTTTGGGTGTGTTGCCTTTATAATTACAAACACTGCCCACGACAAAAAAAGCCACCTTTAGGTTTGATTTTGGGATGCATTTACCACAGCATTGTGTCTGCCACACAGTGCTTATGCCACGATAAAGGTCACAACATTTATTTCTGTACAGAGTTGCTTTAATTTTGATGATGGAGAGTCAGACCACTGCGTTAAGCCTCCATCACATCCCAAAATATTCTCAGTGGGGTTCAGGTCTGGACTCTGTGGCCAGACCATGTGTGAAAATGATGTCTCATGCTCCTGAACCACTCTTTGACAGTTTTCATCCTGATGTTGTCATCTTCAAATATATCGATGTCATCAGCAAACCAAAACTCCACAGATGTTCAGACCTGTTCATTCAGTTTATTCAGGTCCATCTGACCTCATTTTATGAACACATAATGTTACTGAACCAAGACCTGATCAACTGAACCAACCCCAGATCATAACACTGCCCCCACAGGCTTGTACTGTAGGCACTAGGCATGATGGGTACTCATCTCATCCACCTCTCCTCTCACCTTGATGAACCCATCACTCTGGAACAGGATCAATCTGGACTCATTAGACCACATGACCTTTATCCAATGAAACACAGTCCAATCTTTATGCTCTATATCAAACTGATGGTTATTTAAGAAATGAATCTACTGCATCATTTTGGGTTAAAAAAAACTTGTTGCAGCTGAAATATGTTAACCACTGCAGTAAATGTCCAATGGAAGGATCTGAAATACTTACTTTTTTGGCCAGGTTATGTATAAACAGTTTTGTGGCAAGCTGGGAATTTAAAAGTACCATGAAATTGACAAACATTATAGATGTAATTTACGGCGTGATTTAGACAGTTGTAAAAAAATATTTCTCTCCATTAATTGCTGGTCATATTTTTTCTATCTGGTCCCATGGAGGTGCACTGAAAGGGTGAGACTTCAGTTCTCATTTGTCGAAATGCGTCACATGAAAACCAAGCTGGATGAACCTCTAAGAGTGACTGACTGTGTACATTTGTGTTTGTTTTGACCTCCAAGTTCTAGACAAGCCCATGTGCAAAAAAGGAAAAATTGAAACATTACTCTCTATTTGGCTAGTATTCAAATGTTCCTACTTATTTAGGATTTATGAGAGCCACATTGTCCCTTTACAGGTCCTAAAATCTATACTTTGCAAATGTTTTAAAGGCTACTTTACCTCTTTGATTGTTTCCTAACTCTGTGTTTTTAAGATGTCTTCTAATCCTTTCTGTCTTGCAGCCCCACCTTCGTCCTCCAGACGTTGCATGTTCCTCAGACCAGTCCCTGTAGATAAAACCTCACCGATCCTCTCAGTCAGAATCCAGACACATGTCACATGTTTCTGCACTGCTGCTCCTCAGCGCTCACATCAAGCCCTCAGGGTCAGATTTACCGGCTGGTTCAGGGCAGTCAGTACTAATACTTCTCCACCTTTTCTTAAAAAGAGGATACTTCTTAACTTTTTACAGCCGCCGAGGCGATACTGAAACCCTCTGATCGGCGAGGTGCGAGTTTTAAATAACCAACCTGTAAGGCATCCAGGTCTAACGCATGATTTCCAGGCCATACTGTAATCCTCATAAATGCACGTGTCTTAGGAATCAGATCCACTTTAAAGGTGTTACTGACTGTTGTTGCCGGTTACTCTCAGCTGTTTGTTCCCTTTTTCTGGTAATTCTTGTAGATGATTTCATCACTGATTTTCTGTGTGCTAGTGGGCAAAACTGGAGACACATACAGTATATACACACACACATACACAATTAAGATTCCTTTACTTAAATACCTTTGGCACTTGATAAATGTAACACGTTCTTGTCATGTTTAATTGTCTCTTTGTTTTGATTTGTAATAGTTTTCATGCACTTGATTTTTGTGTAAAATATGGCAAATTTGTATGTTGTTTTTTTTTTTTTTAATGATTTTGGTTATTGAAGTAAATGTAGGATTTAAGTTAACATATTTAATTGAGTTAGAGATGATCTCGATTAATAAATGCAGCATTTTGTTTTTGTCAAGTTGAATCACTGACGACACACGGCTGATCAGGTTCGCACAGTACACCTATTTTTTTTTAACATCATCCGATAAACTGCTGCCAGCTTTGACAAAGAAAACCCATTTCACCCTGCTGTACTCAGCATTCGGTCTGTCCCCTACAAGACTCTTTGTTCCTTTTGGTCCAGTCAAGCCAGTTGACTCAGGTACTGCACTTTTCCATTCAAGTTTTGTCCTCAAACAGTGAATGTACCCCATCGTTCAGCCTATTCCGATCCGTTTGGCATTTGTTCCACTGAGAGAAGTGTTCGGTAGCTTTATCCCTCAGCCTAAATTAGAGATAGCTCTTTATGTATTAGAGGCATTAATTCTTAGACTGATTGAACAGTGCTGTCACTTCATTGTCACCTGGAATGTTGAGCTTCATTAATTGTATGTGAGACCACAGTTATTGCATGTTGTTGTTAGCGGTGGCCCTAGTATTAGAAGAAGAAGAAAAAAAAAAAACACTTATACTCTTAAGGATGTCTTCTGGATGACCTGTGCCTTCTTCGTCCTTGTTCTGTAACTGTGTCACATGACCACTTTATCTCGACAGAAATTAATATAAATGCTGCTTTGAAAAGAATCTCCCACAGATGTCACACCATGTTCTTTTTTTCCCCCTCTAAATGCACCCAAAATCTTCTGAACTCATCATCGTCAGGTCTTTTATGACTGCTGCAGCCTTTGATATTTTCTCAGATGTATGTTTATGTATCATTGTAACTCTACCAGGACACCCTTACTGTATTCTGAACACCCGTCAGATCTGAGGAGTTGGAGGCATGGACATGGAAACTCTACAGGCATGTGTCCTTTTCATTAAGCATGTCACCCAAATCTGAATGGCTTCCACACAACTACCTCTGAGGCCACTAGGGGGCGCTAGTCTAGGAAAACCAAGTATGAAAACCAGTAAACTGATCGTCTAACTTGACTGAATGCTATGCATGAGACTCAATCTGCACGTTCTCTTTTCTCTTTTTTCCACTTCGTTCTTCGGTCACAACATCTTGCCCACCCATCCACCGTCTCACACTGACTTTCTGCCATTTGACATTCCAGCTCGTTGCCCTTTAACTGCGCTCGTGTAGGTGTCAGAACTGTTGTTGAAATGAAACACAAACTGATAAAAGCAATAAGCGAAAATGCACACCAAACAAAGTCTTCCAATTCCAATTGATGTAGCTTGATGAAATATGGCACTTCTTAAAAGTTCTTACTTTCTAATTTCATGTACACCTCTATTTGATCTTTGAGAAATACAAAGAAGTGTATCTGCTGAGAATAAAATTAGCTACTAACTTATTAATTTATTTGTTTCAATAAAGCTCTTTGGACTGTATGTTGACTTTGCTGTCTTGTTTGTTTCTAAACTGCATTAACAGAAACAGTGTATAAAAGGGATGCACTATCAATTCCTTGGTCTATATCGATGTTTTTATACGAGTATCAAAAACAAAGGAGTCGTCATTGAAAATTAACTACATTTTTTCCTCCATCATGACATCTTTGAACAAGAAGACATTCAATCACCTATCTATCTATCTATCTATCTATCTATCTATCTATCTATCTATCTATCTATCTATCTATCTATCTATCTATCTATCTATCTATCTATCTATCTATCTATCTATCTATCATGTTTAGAGAATAATACAGACAAAACCAAATGTTATTATTTTGAAGTGATTTATTACTTAGATAAAAGACGTTGAAGATGAACCATCAGTGAACTGTGAAATCATCTGTGTTCAGTCGAGTATCAGTGAGCCTTAAAGGCAGAAAAATCTGTGATGTTCTGTCTCCAGATACACAAACATTACAATCCTTCATGTGTCCATTGTCAAAATGTGAAATTTCCTATTCCGTAGAAGTGATAAAATAAAGTCACATGTCTTTTAAAGGTGTCAATGATCATGTAGGCGAACGTCTGGCCGTCCTCTCGTCTCCCAGGGTAACACAGCCCAGACTCATCCTGCATCAAATACAGAACCTGGTTTTAAGAAGAAGCACACAGCAAAAATCCAAATCTTACCAGGTGTATTTTTCTCATTTCTAGTCAAAATATCTCATCACACTTAAAATGAAACATAATCACCTAAAAAGTAACTTTTCAGTGAAATATAAGAACTTATTTTTAGGCAATAGATCTTGAAAATCTTATTTCAAGAAATCTTACCAAGATAATTTTCACTTGTTCCATTGGCAGATTTTTTGCATAATTCAAGATTTTTTTTTTTTTTTTTTGCTTAATTCAAGCTAAAAAATCTGCCAATGGAACAAATGAAAATGATCTTGGTAAGATTTCTTGAAATAAGATTTTCAAGATCTATTGTCTGAAAATAAGTTCTTATATCTCACTGAAAAGTTACTCTTTAGGTGATTATGTCTTATATTAAGTGTGATGAGATACTTTGACTAGAAATGAGACAAATTCACTTGGTAAGATTTGGATTTTTGCAGTGTAACTACAGCTCACACACTGTTAAGACCAAACCGAAAGTAATTCCAAAATTTTATGATGGTTAAATAATTAGTTGATCACGCTATTGTCCCTCAATAATAAGGTCAGTAATACCACATAATATTACAACCATTTGTGAGGGGTTACAGGGCTTTCAGAAAGCCCCCAGCCTCCAAAGCTCATCCTGTCACTCATTCAGAATTATTCAGTCAATTTGAATTTTGTTACGACGCGAAAAAGACTTCTGTTTAAGCCCCCCCCCGCCCCAAATCTACTTACATAAGCAGACACTTTGAGAACTGCGGAAATGACACTGATCTTTTTAGTCTCTGGATCCTTCTGAACACTATAACAACAGAATTACGCTTATCATCATCATCATCATCATCCTCATTTTAAGACTATTAACTGAACTGAGACCCAACTGTGCGTGTGCCCACCTGATCAGATCTTTGTAGATTTTCTTTGTCGTGCTGATGTAAGGATCAGCGGTGTTATCATACTGACACAGCTCTCCACCGAGCCACAGGTGCTTGAAGAGGCGAAACAGAAACTCTTCCTGCTCCTCTTTCCTGACAGCACAGTAGTCCTCCTCCTCTTCCTCCTCTTCCTCCAGCATCTGGACCAACACATGATCAGTGAGTCTGAGTCCATGTCAGAGAAGATAGACTGAGACAGGAAACTCAAACAACAGGAGAGGCACTTGTCTGAGTTCATCATAGTCAGGGCAGACTTGACATCATGGAAGTATTTAAGTGCATACATGTTTACCGGGGCGCCTCAGCCTCAGCGGGCCGCCACTGGAGCAAAGTGGGTCAAACATCTCCATGGAGACCTTAGTGCATGGGACCACCTCCACATCTACAGACACCACTGGCCTGTCTATGAAAAACACACACATCAAAAACATTCCACAGATCTGACTGCAAATATGAAATATACTGCAGATGAGATCAATTTCCTTCAAAAAGGCTTTCTGGGGGACATGACATACCAAGAGGCACCCAGGTCTGGCCCTCAGGCTTCTTCAGACTGGCCACGACATTAAGGTCTTGAAAGAAACACTAAGGAACATACATTACAGTGACACCGGGGCTTATCATCACATACAAACTATTAACCCATAAAGACCCAGTGCTGTTTATGTGGCAGCTCCCAGATTAATTTTTCTCTCTATTTAACCTTCCTTAAGTGATTTATCACCACTTATTATAATATTATCCTCTTTATTTTGTGTTTTTCAGTGAAAATCAGGTATTTTCCTGTATTTAATTTCTGATCGTGTAGAGGGTTATTAAAGCTCAGATTCAAGTTGATTGTTATCATATCAGAAACATCAAAAACTGAGGAAAAAGTCGCTTTTTAAGCAAAATATTTCATTAACCAAGCATAAAACCCAGTGTGTCCATCTACTGTCATTGATCCAACTCCATGGGTTTTACTGGTAAATCAATGTTGTAGAAGATGACGGTGTTTTCACATTCACTACAGACCCTCTGAACATCCAAATGGGTCATATCTGATGAACATGAAAAGATGACAAACTGCATTTTACACTAATTATTTAAATGTATTGATAGGATTAGTGGATCAACAGTTAATAAACACTTTAGATCTGTTGATGCTTTTGGTCACCTGTGGCTGTTTGGGTCTTTATGGGTTAATTCACAGTGTGTTTTATGCATAATTTGGTGCTGAGTAGGAGTTACTAGGGTCTCACCAGTGCAAACTTGTCACAGTTGTAGGGGTAGAAGGTCTGGTCAAAGCTGTAGGACTGAGCTGAGAGTCTCCCCAACATGGACCTGAAATGAACACACGGGTCAATATATAAGTGAGCGACTTTTGAAGTCCATGGGATATATCTTGCATACATCTTTATTAAAAGTAAAAAAAAAAAAAAAAAGAAAAAGAAAAACAAACAAACAACAACAACAACAAAAAAACAGTTTTTTCAGCCTCTAAATTTTTTCCAGAGTATCCATCTCCACCTTCTAAAGACCTATTGTACTTAGTCCTTAATGTAAATCCACTCAATAAAAGAGCAATATCAAAAATATATGCATTAATCCTGAACAGCTGTCCTCAAACATGGGATAAAATCAAAGCAGCATGGGAAGGAGAAGTTAGAGAAATAATACCAGAAGACACCTGGAAAAATACCATACAGCATATACATACATCTTCTTTCTGTATCAGACATGGTTTGATTCAGTTTAAGGTTGTCCACAGGTTGCACTATTCTAATGACAGACTGTCTAAATTATACCCTAATGTAGCACCAAACTGTCCTAGATGTCAATATTCTCCTGTTTCCTTGGGACACATGTTTTGGTCATGTCCATCTTTGTTTAGTTTCTGGTCTTCAATCTTCCAATCACTTTCAGCGATACCTGGCAAAACACTGCAGCCTGACCCTTTGATAGGCATCTTCAGTGTAGTTAGTGATGATCTAAACCTGTCCCATCTCCACAAAAATGCAATTGCCTTCGCATCGTTGCATGCCCGCCGTCTGATATTGCTGAACTGGAAGGGGAAGAACCCTCCTGCCTCTGTTCATTGGATTAGAGAGGTGATGTTGGGATTGGACCTGGAAAAAATTAGGTATACAGTCTGCGGGTTGGAGGAGAAATATGATAGAACCTGGTCACAGTTTATAATTCATATCAAGAATCTGCCTTTTTCCTGATTCCTTGTTTTTATTTAATGCATTTTTCTTTCTTCCTCTTCTATTGCCATCCTAGTCTTCTCAGTGGCCACAGTCTGACTGCTTGGACTTTTTTTTTAAAATCTTCCTTCCTAGGTCCAGAATGTTGGTGATATGACCGAAATGCTCAACATAAATTTGTTTGAGTCTTTTTTGTTTTTGTTTTTGGTGTTGTGTTTGTCTGTGTGTTTATATGGATGTATTTGTGGGGATGCCACCTGAATGGGGGGGGGGGGGGGGGGGGGTTTAAGAATTGCATAAGATATGCCTTAAAGATGTAATTGTAATGGAAAAATGATAAATAAAGTTGTTAAAAAAAAAAAAAAAAAAACAGTTTTTTTATGTTCACTATAATCATGCCTTTAAAAAGTCCATAATTCTTTAATTATGGAAACAATCACTAAATAAATGTCTAATAAATAATGACTAAATGACTGGATATATTAAAATGTCAACTAAATCATTGTCTGAATTTAATAACAATCACCTTCTAATTAGCTAAAATATAATAAAATGAGCTTATTCAAAAATTGTTTTGATTGTGTTCTTTTTATTAAGTTGAGATAATCATGATATCTTTTTTTTTTTTTTTGCCAATATATCACATTTATATGGAAAATAATAAATTGTATCTGTGTCTCTCAAGGAAGTGTGTTATTTGTAAATCACATGACCTGTTCCACATGATGTCATTTCCTCCTAAAGAAAACTTTGGCAAGACTCAAAGATATGTTCTTTCTCCTCTTTCTCAGTTATTTAATATAAAGTAGTGTGTGAGTCAAGTGTGTATTTATCGCACTCTTACGTCAACAGTCTTACTACAATATCTACAGGGTGGGGAAGCAAAATTTACAATGAACATTTAGTTGTTTTTTCTCAGCAGGCACTACGTCAATTGTTTTGAAACCAAACATATATTGATGTCATAATCATACCTAACACTATTATCCATACCTTTTCAGAAACTTTTGCCCATATGAGTAATCAGGAAAGCAAACATCAAAGAGTGTGTGATTTGCTGAATGCACTCGTCACACCAAAGGAGATTTCAAAAATAGTTGGAGTGTCCATAAAGACTGTTTATAATGTAAAGAAGAGAATGACTATGAGCAAAACTATTACGAGAAAGTCTGGAAGATACTATTAAAGAAGAATGGGAGAAGTTGTCACCCGAATATTTGAGGAACACTTGCGCAAGTTTCAGGAAGTGTGTGAAGGCAGTTATTGAGAAAGAAGGAGGACACATAGAATAAAAACAGTTTCTATTATGTAAATTTTCTTGTGGCAAATAAATTCTCATGACTTTCGATAAACTAATTGGTCATACACTGTCTTTCAATCCCTGCCTCAAAATATTGTAAATTTTGCTTCCCCACCCTGTACATAAATAACTTTCAATTTCAATTTGACTCAAATGTATATATGATATTTAGAAGAATCTTTCAGTAAAAATGCCATGTGGTGTTCTGGTTATGTTGATTTTAGGCCTGAAAACAGCCAAAATGTCAAATATATCTCCCAGCTCTGTAAAGGTCATTCAAACAGTCCCTCAGCTGTGTTTTAACCCTCACACCCATCACATCCACTGACGGAGACAACAAAGTCTCCAAGCATTCCACCTTCAGTTGTTTGCTTTACCATTTCATGAGCAGCTCTAATGTGTCTCTGTCCTGCAGGAAAGACAACTTCTTAGACGGAAGACAACTGAAGGAGAAGGTTTCTTCAAACGCGCATGTCTCTGCTGACATTTTTCTGACAGTTGAAGTTCTAAAAACAGGAACAAAAACAAAAGTTATAAAACTGGAACGACTCACGGAAGGAAAACAGGAGGTTTGTCTTCTGTTTACAGACCTGTAATCGGCAGGTGTGCTCGTAAACAGCGGTGTGGTCCGGATACAGTGACTGAAAACACAGTCCACCTCCTGCTCTGGCCCCCAGCTCTGCTTCGTGTACGTCTGGTTGCCTTGACAACGGCTGCTAACAAATTCTAGCTTGTGAATATTTCCTGCTAAACGAAGCTACCGTCGGTTCTGTTAGACGCGTTTTACTGTGTGTTTTTTTTAGAGGCGAACAGGTTTAGCTTTTATTGAGGGGCTTCTTTATTGTCGGTTTCTATATTTAACTCATCGAGAAAAAAAGAAAAAGACTAATTCCATGTAGAATACGAGGCAAACGGATGAGCGTATCTTCACAACCACCAGGGGGCGACATCACACTTCACAGACTGTAATAAGTGTTGCAGTGTTTACATGATGTAGGAGCTATTTGTCGGTTTATTTTTTTTGTTTAAAGTTAATTTACCTTTTTTGTTTACTAACTTAGTTTTTTTTTTTTTTTTTTTTGCTAATTGTTTTTTTTTTTTGTTTAACCCTTTCATGGATACTGGTCACTACAGTGGACAGCTATTCTATAGCTGTTCTCTTGTATATTCATGGATTTTGTTGTTCTTTTCGTTGTTTTTTTGTTTTTGTTTTTTGTTTTTTTACACATATCTTTATTAAAGTTTTAAGTCACTACATATCTTTTCTGACATGAATTGGTAAAATGATGTAAATCTCTCCTGAGCATAAACCCCCAGAATCTCTCCCCATAGTTTTCATACAATTTATCACTAAATTCATGTTTCTGTGCATCAAAAATTAAACGTGTCGTGTCCAGCAGAGTGGAAATTTTTGCAACTTAATGAAATATAGGTTCATAAGAATTTTTTTTTTCATTATTATTTTTTTAATGTATTTTTCATTATTATTATTATTATTATTATTATTATTATTATTATTATTATTATTTTACTTATTTTTATTTTTTATTTTATTTTATTGTATTTTAATGTATTTTTCAGAAGAATTTTTTCAATTGCATTGTTTTTTTTATGCCTAAAGAGGAATAAAAACACTCAGGAAAAAATTTTGATTAAGGTTCTCATAATTCGTTCATGAAAGGGTTAATACTTAGAATATATTTATTTATTTTTATGGTTATTGTTTTCATTCTTTGGTATTTAGCACCTTTTTGTTTTGTATTTTCTTATTGGTTTAGACCGTGGGCACCTGGGTATAAATAGGGAGCACAAAGTTAGACCAGCATGCACCTGGGTGGGCCGATGGTTTTTTGTCAGACATGATGAGCAGGAGAGACAGCACTGTTAGAGCCATAATGCAAATTAGTGTAAAATAGTTTATAAGGTACAATGTTTAGGTTGAAAGTTCAAAGAAATAACTGTTTCCTAATTTGTAGCATTAATCTTTAATATGCTTGGTTATGAATATCTGCATTCTTACTTGTTAAAGCAGTAAGCTGTGTCAGCCATTAGGGGGGTCAGAGTGCAACAGTTTTTGACCGTGACTACAAGGCTTTACTGATCTCCAGTAATGGATGAAAGATTGTTTATTTTTTGTAATATTTTTGTTGTAATGTGAATCATTTTCTTCAGTAAATAGTTCAAACTTTCAAAGAAGTCTCGCGTCAATGACTCTAGCTCAAGAACTGGACACAAAACGGAGTTTTAAGAAACTGCACCTACAAGCACAAAAGGCCTCAGTTGTTGTTTACCTGCAAAATCTTGAAAATAAACCACTTGAACTACATGTATGATATGGACATTGTGTTTTTGACTGCGTAAACCACAAACCCATGGTGCATCTAGTGGTTATATGAGTTATGTTACAGTCTTAAGTTTAGTCACCTTTAAGTTGATTTAATTTTGATGACAAATAGCCACTACACATGATATTTCACTCATACCTATTCATATTCATATTCATATTCATATTCACCTTTTTCCTACACTACTACAGTAATTCCTTCTCTCATCTTTATTTATTTCTATACTTCAAACTCTGAACCTCTAACTCAATTTGTTTTTCTATGGAAAGAGGTGGTCAAAGTACACACTAGTTATACTTTTGTAGAACAGGTTAGCCTGACTGGGTGAAAAAAGATTTATGTAAGAGTAGAAGTACCTAATCAACTTCTTTAAGGCAGAAAAAAAAAAGAATAAGTACACAAAAAATACATACACTACCAGTCAAAAGTTTGGACTCAACTGGTTTTTCTTATTTTTATGACTATTTACATTGTAGATTCTCACTGAAGGCATCAAAACTATGTATAAACACATGGAATTCTGTAGTTAAAAAAAAGTGTGACATAACTCAAAGCATGTTTTATATTTTAGATTCTTCAAAAAAGCCACATTTTGCTTTTATTACTGCTTTTCACATTCTTGGCATTCTCTCAATGAGCTTCATGAGGTGGTCACCTGAAATGTTTTCCAAGTCTTGAAGGAGTTCCCAGTCATGCTGAGCACTTGTTGGCTAATCTGTGGTCCATCTCATGTCATTTAAATTTGAAGGTGAGTCCAAACTTTTGACTGGTAGTGTACATGCATACATTCAAGAAAAAGGAAAGCACTTTCTTTTGCCTGTTTCTGTGCAAAGCTGCCCCAACATCACATCATATGACTATAATTTAATAATAAAAACAACAACAATAACAGTAATACTAATACCCATAATATAAAAAAAAATATATATAATCTGTATTTATATAGTGTTATAAAAATCAATAAGTCCCTGTTGTGCTCTTATTTCTGACTAGTCTTACATAAGTGTCTTAATCTGTTATGGTGGTGTTGCCTAGTCTTGTAGTTTAATTGTTATTCCTATTAAACAGTTGATATTTTCATCTCCTGTGTGTGAATTGTTATTGTCATCATGTGTGTAATGTCCTAATATCCCTTTGGTTGGTCGGCAGAGATCTCTCCTCACACTCGACTGTCCTTAGTTGCTGTGTGAGCTCTTATCTGTGCACAAAGAAGGCACTGAAATAAACTAAGCATTTTTTCTTCAAGCACCTCGTCTCAGAGCAGTGATTTTCAGTCTTAAAATCCCACATATAGCACTTTTTAAAATAGCAGTTTACAAAGTGCTTTGACAGCAAACGGGACAATCAGATCAGTATGTGTGTTCCCAGTTAACCAAACAGCAGTGAACAAAGCTTACAAAGACAAATTATACAGGAAAACATAAAACTATTTTAAATAATTAAGATCAAATCAAATCAGTGTGATCAACTCTGTCTCAAGCTGATGACTATGAAACCATTCTCACATCAAATAAAAAACCTGTATCCTTCATATAATGAGTATTAACTTTGCTACAAAATGCAAACCTGTTTTAAGTGTCAGCTGGAAACAGTGTGACTCCTTTTCTGTGTGATCCAGTCTCACTTTCTTGTATGTTACCGCTTGTTTTGTCTTTTATCTGGATTCCATGTTGCTATTTTTTTGTGATATTCCCCACCGGACATGCCAAGGAATCATCTTCTGTATGTCTTAATGTTCTGTTGATTCAGCTTGAAATTAGTCTTCATGTTGGGAATTAAAAACGATTGATGATTCCCCTCAAATGCATTGAAATTAAAAGGAATAAGCCTGTTATGGAAGTAGAGATATTTAGATGAAAACGTAGAAAAAGCACATATTTGTAAACATCCACCCTAAAAAAATGTTGAGTTGTTTTACTGATTCAGCCCCTGGGTTAAGGTCTTAGATCTGGAGATGCAATCCTAAAAAAATCATCATCTTCAGTTTCTAGTGCATGTATCTCAAAACAAAAAAGCATTTTGGGTCAATCCCATAACTCAGCCTGCTTGCCTATTACAACCCAAGCCTGCGTTTGCGCATTTCTGACCAAGAGTAGTTATAGAAATAACCTACAGTATGTTGGGTAAGTGTTGGCCCGAGAGTATTCAGAGCAATACAAAATTTCATTGGGTAATGATTTTTGTCTTCACTGAAACTACTGTTTATATGTTAAATGGACTCATCTGATCCTCTCTGAAAGCAGTATTGATTATGGACCAAACTGGTGAGGTTCAATTTATTTAATTGAACTGAAATATAACTCGTTTTTTACAACCATGAGCACCTGAAGAAAAAAGACAAATATGTGTCCCTTCCAGTCTCCCAAATATTCTTTTCCATCCTGGCTCAAATACTCATTTTATTCTCAGCATTCCAGGGTCTTTTGATCCACATCGCAGTTCGGGACACCCTGATATTTTCCAGAATATCCGGTATGTTCAGCCTGGGGTCATGATAAAGCAGCAGTGCTTTTTGTATGAAAAAGGAGAAGAAAAGTCATGACAAAACTAACGGAGGGTCAATCATTTTACCTACGAAGAAAGAGAGAGAGAGAACTCTGGTTTTAAAAGGATACAGAGGTGGGACATAAGTCACTTCTTCAAAACTGTTCTGAGGGTTTTCCGGTATCTTTAGTTTGATTAAATTTTTTGGAATTTTACTTGAAAAAAAGAAGAAATAAATGCCAGTTTTGCAGGGATATTCAGGGATAAAAATTAAAGGAAAAAAAGGAAAAGGAAAAATATATACAAGAAAAGGATAAAATAAATAAATGGTTCTGAAAATGAAATGTTAAAGTGTTAAAAACTTGGGTTTTTAACACAAAATTAAATTTAAACATTTAAAAATGACAATACAAATAACCATTTGTCATGTTTAACAGATAACTTCATAGAAAATGCCTTTTAAATTCTTTTGTATTATGTATTGGCACATGAATTAATTTATTGAGCCATTTTTACATTATTAAATATGACGAGGTCGGGCCTCCATAGTCACAGTCAGGAAGATGGTTTTCAGACAGGAGGAAGGTTTTTTCTTTACAGTGGCATCCACCAAGGAAGAGAGCCTGGTTTCATGTAAGGACTGACCAGCAAGTTAGTCCATGGGCCCAGAGAAGTTACCGTGCACCCCCCCCAGAACCCTTCATGAGTGGTATTTTGTTTGGTGGATCATAACGATTAGAAATCACAATGTTAACACTTAACAAGGTCGAATGGAGTCGCATTACAGCGGCTTTTTCAAAATGGCTGACGTGAAATCGGGGAAAATCAGTCTTCTTCATAGCTCCCCGAGTACATACAGACATGAATAGGGCATCAATTCCCATGGTTTTGAGGTTAAGGTATTCACTGAAGACCAACTTGAGCACTGACATCCGATATTTCATCCTTTCTGAACAAAATTCAAGATGAAGTACATAGTGGTTATGTCATAAAAAAACATGTAATTGTGACACACACAAATGTATGGTTACATTTATGCTTTATTTTTGGGATGTTACTTCCTCAAAAGAAATATTTATATAGATTATAATGGTCAAATAATATCTTGTTGGTTACAAGGACTATAAAAACAATGTAAAGTTGTTGGTTGTTATTCTCAGCTTGTCGCTAGGGGGCAGTGATGCCAAGCTCTTCCCCAGAGGACCCCTCTTGTCGCATGGACTTTGTAAACGTCCTTTTTTCTGCTGAGTGGAGCTGAACTGAAAACAAGCTAACTGACCCCGTCTCATTATTTCTCCTGTGTTAACAGGTTGGTGGACCCCTAAAAGTCATGAAAAGTATATGTACATGTTGCTTATGTTGTTATGGTGCCCTCAGACCAATTTTGGCACATTTTGTAAAGTTTCAAGTGATTTTGTGACCGAGAAAAAAACTTAAAGGTGGGGTCTGAGATGTTTTCCTGGAGCATTTTTTACTATATTGCTTAAAATCCCCTTCACACCCCGATTACAACTAATTAATTAAATGCTGTAACGCAAAAATTAAAAAAAAAAAAAATTAGTCACCGGACAGGACAAATTAGAACGGACAGGACTGAAAAAACACCATCCAATCATTTTACGACGGCGTATTAGGGCCACATAAGAAAAAAAAAAAAAAAGAAAGAAAGAAAAAGAAAAACAACTGCTTGTCACTATGAGAATAAAGTCGTTATTTAACGAGAATAAAGTCGTTATTTAACGAGAATAAAGTTGTTATTTAACGAGAATAAGGTCATTATTTAACGAGAATAAAGCTGTTATTTAACAAGAATAAAGTCGAAGTTTTAAAAAACTAATTATTTAACGAGAATAAAATCATTATTTAATGAGAATAAAGTAGTGGTTTAAAAAAAAACTCTATTTAACGAGTATAAAGTTATTTAATGACAGTAAAGTCATTATATTTCGAGAATAAAGTCATAATATAATGAGAAGTTGTACCCATTCATCGATGTAGAACTTGGAACATTTTGTGAAGTTGTCCTTTCATTTGGGGTTTACGCACAAAGGCCAAATACTGAGTCTATCCCCCATTAACACATCACAGTCTACTCTCGTTAAACCGCCCGCCGTTATACCGCCATTTTCGCTCACCGCCGACCAAAACCATTGCACAAAAATCCCCAATGCATTATCCCATTAGCTACCGCCATTTCCGCCTATCGCCATCCGCCAGCCCAGTTCCATGCACAAACAACACTTATACCATTGATTTCCCGACCGTTATACCGCCAGCGTGATTGCCATCGAGTACACATACATTTTAACAATGCACTGAAACAAACGCGCCAGACGCTGATCGCGACAAGCTACGAGTAGGTCTACGGAACGGCCACCGTTCATTTATCGCAGAACACTCAGTAGGTCAGGATGTCGGGAAGAGGACGTGGGATTAAGCCAAAGCCTCAAGATGATGGGGTGTCATTTCCCGACACGGTATAATAATGCTTAAAATGTTTCTCCACTTTAAATGATCCCTTACAACATAACAGAATCAAGATTTATTTAGAAACGCAATTAGAACGGGTTAACGGAGGCAGCATAGACATCATATAGTAAAGACATGCACATTATGGACGCAACCTGTTGTAACGCCATTTTCGCTATACCGCCAATTTGGCCGTGAACGGAAGTTGGCGGTATAACGAGAGTAGACTGTAGTTTAAGGACTTCGAAGAGAGTTTGCACACATTTGGGTTTGTTGTAAGAACCGAACTGATTTGTAGCAAACTGCCTCTTTTGTGGAGGAGAAACTGCTGAAGTGTTCAGCTGTAGGGCTATGAGTGGAAACACCAGAGAACTAAACACAGAGGGTTTATTGTTTCTGAACAAACTGGGGGACTCTACTCCGAGTTTTGGAGTCCAACAGAAGGGAAAGCTGCTGCTTCGCTTGTTGCCTTCGCTGTAAAACCGGAAACTGACAAATTTTCAAAATATTACGAGTTTAATCTAATAAAAGTACGACTTTATTCTCGTTAATTAACAACTTTATTCTCGTTAAATAATGACTTTTTTAAAACTATGACTTTATTCTCGTTAAATAACTACTTTATTCTCGTAGTGACACACGTTTTTTTTTTTTCTTATGTGGCCCTAATACGTCGTCCTAAGCGCCCACTCGAAATGACTGAACGGTGATATGTCAATCAAACTCAACTGTCATTCGCCCCTCCCCCCTTCCCCCCTCTGCGCGTACCCCTCTTCGAGCATGAATCGTGCGTTCTCAGAGGCTTGAAGCACTTGTACAGGAAGCGAAGCCAGAGCTTGGCTATATTAGTTATATTAGGATGGAAAGTTCACCGGCAAACTTTTGTCACCAGCATAAATCAGTAGGAAATGTAACGTTAGTCACATAGGTATGAGCTGGGGCTGTTCTGTAAGAGCGGGGGGGTTAGAGGAGACTGAACGAGGTATGCATGGATCTGCGAGCCGGAGCCTCAGCCGGGGTCGGAGCTGGGGCTGAGGCCATAGCCGGCATCGGAGCCCGAGCCGGGGACATAGCCTCAGCTGGGGTCAAGGCCGTAGCTGGCGTCGGAGCCCGAGTTGGGGCCGTACGGGGATGGAGCTGGGGATGGAGCAGAGCCTCAGCTGGCAAATTGTTGCTGTGCAGCACTCGTGAACCCTCGGGAACAAGCATTGTGCGTGCCAGTACTCTGGAGGCGTGGTTTCGGGGGGATGTCTGAAGAAAGGGGTTTGGACTTTTGAACTGAGTATTTTCAAAATGTAGTTTGCTCCAACTGTTTTTCTAAGATCTCAGACCCCACCTTTAACCCTTTCTTGCATGAATTATGAGAACCTTAGTGAAGACTTTTTTCCAGAGTGTTTTTGTTCCTCTTTAGGCATGTAAAAACAATGCAATTGCTATTTTAATATTTTATCTATGAACCTATTTTTCATGGCGTTACAAAACGTCCACCTTACTTTTAACTATTGAAGCAAAGAAATGTGTATTTAACAACAACAGAAAATGGTATACAGTGGGAAGACTATGCAATCAAACATTTGTAATGCTCCCAATCTTATGTTTTCTCACATTTTAACATATTCTAATACTCACTTAATGGAGATATTATGCAATTAAAAAAACAAAAACAACTGTTAATTACACTCTAAGAACAATTAGCAACTGATTTACACTAAAACATGTTACTGCAGATCAATTGATTTAACAAGAACAGTAAAGTTTCACTAGTGGTATGAATTGCAGTTGAAATACAGCCAGTGATGCATGGTGTCCAATTTATTGCACTCAGAACTCCGTTGTCGCCAGTTCACTGAAAATTTGGGTACAATTCCGTAAACACAGCTTGATTGAACCTTTAACTTTAGCCCCGATTGTTAAAAACCATCTATTTCTACTTCCCTGTCAGACCCTACTTTTAATATCTGGTGAAACAAATACATGCTACATGTCAAGGACCTCTAGAAAGAAAACACTTTTACTGACTTTACAGAGCTTCCATCCATTCTCATTTTTTCCATTTTCTTCAAGTCAGGCATTTTGTCCAAACCACCTACCCTCACTTTCCCAACCACCCGTCCAGGTCTGATTAACTCCTTGCTCACCCTTGACCCTGCCCAGAAATGCTCCATCTCTGTGATTTTCAACTCCCTTGATTCCCTTAACCCTGACCAAATGACTCACCTGACACAGACCTGGGAGGAGAAGACAAGAGTACCAATATCAGACAACCAATGGGACCAAACACTTCAGTTAGTTCACTCGTCGTACGTGTGTGTGAGGCATGGCTTATTACAATGTAAGGTCCTTTTCAGGGTGCACTACACAAACACTTGGTGAAGACTTACCCAGGCACCAGTGACAGCTGTAATACGCAGGTGTAAGCGGTCACCTGCTAATCACACACACATGTTCTGGTCCTGTCTG
Organism: Sphaeramia orbicularis; assembly: GCF_902148855.1. NCBI lineage: Eukaryota > Metazoa > Chordata > Actinopteri > Kurtiformes > Apogonidae > Sphaeramia > Sphaeramia orbicularis. The sequence continues at coordinate 9,994,036 of NC_043967.1, read as the reverse complement.
AATCTGTCAGGCTTTTGGCGCCACATTTTTGATATACTTGCAATAGTGCTTGATATGGACCTTAGTCCAGAGCCATACGTGGCCCTGTTTGGTTCTCCCCCACTTTAAAACACCCACTCTCCCTGTGACAAAGTGCCAGGTTCTGGCCTTCACGACTTTATTGGCCAGACGCCTTATTTTGCTAAAGTTGAAACATATTCTGCCCCCTTCACACAGTAGCTGGCTTAGAGAAGTCCGAACTCATATCAAACTTGAGAAGGTTAGATTTTTACTAACGGGTCTGAGTAATGTTTACAACATAACCTGGCAGCCCTTCATAGACTATTTAGATAGAATTACTATTCACCCAGTGTGACTAGATGCCCCCACTCCTCCTCTTGTTCATTTTAATTATTTGTTTTAATGTGTTTTATTTTATTTATATATAAAATTGTTTTATTTTCTTCTATCTCTTAATAGTGGGTGGGAATGGATAATCGTTAATTATGGTTCATTCATAGAAGCCGTTCTGGCTTGGATTAAAACTGTTGTTCTCAATATACATTGTGTAAGACAACTCCCTACTACCTTTCAACTAGATTACCTGGAAACACTATACATGCCAGATATTGCTGTGTGTGTGCAAAAAATTCAATAAAAAGATTAATAAAAAAAAAAAAAAAAGGATAGCTTTTAAAGATGACCTCTAAAATTGATATTTGTATTTAGGAAGAAAATGAGACAAGTGTTAATATGGCTAATGGTATCTTATGTTGAACTTTTGGGTCCTAATAGACTGAAACTGGTTGAAATGTGAGTTGAGTTCATTTTCTGTCACTATTATTGATCAGGAAGCAGCCCCTGCTCTTCCTGTTGACTAAAGTATCTGGTCTGTGATAATACTCATCTGCTTCTTCTGTGTCCACAATCCAAATGTTCTCCCTGTTCGTCAACATGGGTCAGGGGATGTTATGCAGGATTTTATTGTTCATGTTTCTCTGCGTCTCTGAGGGACAATTTACCATTTTAAAAACCTTTGGAAGACGGTAAGCTGGGTTATTTCACCTCTTTCCTTCTGACTGTGTAAATAAAATGAAGTTGTGTTCTTCACAAACCACCCATGGTGAGACAAGAATGTGTAAAATAAAAAGAATACATGTTTTAATTTTAGATCTCTGACAACTTTATATAAAGAGTATAAAGAGTAGTTTTCACAAGTTATATGAGTTGTTTTTAGTGTTGAATGGAAACTGCTTGAGAGTTCACCAGTCTCTGTACAGTATTTTTTATATCTGTCCTGTTTGTTTTTTCTCTGGTTGGCACTGTTTGTTTCCTGAATAAACATTAATACATTTTTGTTTTGCTCTTTAAGCTCACCGGCCTCTAAACCCACAACAAGTTCATCGCCAAGGTACAGTTACAGCATTTTGTTTTTAATTTTACCTTCAATATATCCTTTATATGTTGTATATATTGTTGTATATATTTCTTCTATCTGTGGTATAAATATGGCCTTTTGTATGTTTTCAAATTTATTTGTAGTTTTATATATTGCCAGCATTTTTCTGATTATATTTTCACTATAGTTTTGTGTGATATTTTTATATTAAGAAACAGAAACAGAGCTGCAAAACTGATTTTCATTGTTCCTGTAACAGTGACAATAAAGACCTATTCTATTCTATTCTGTTCGATTATATTTATCCTGTTCTATTCTAGTCTATCCTATTTATCTTGTTCTACTCTATTTGATTCTATTTATTCTATTCTATTTTATTCTCTTCTCTTGTCTTCTCTTCTCCTATTCTATTCTAAATTAGTCACAGGGTTCAAGGCAGGAACTGGGGTCAAACTGCAACACAAAGGTCAAAGTCCTGTCACTGTATCAACACTTGGACTTGACTCATATTTGTTCAGTCAAAGGGTTAAATGTGTTTATTTAAAGTTGTTTATGTTTGTGTACCCCATGGGTTTTACTGGTGAGTCAATGTTGTAGATGGTGACGTGTTTCCACGGTAACTATGGAGCCTCTGAATGTCCAAAGGGGTCAATATCTGATGATCATGAAAAGATGACAAACCGATATTTAACACCAGTTATTGACATGTTGACATATTTGACATAGGGTTGGTGGATCAACAGGTATTACATATTTTAAGATCAGTAGATGCTTTTGGTCACTGATGGTTGTTCAGATCTTTGAGGGTTCAACAGAAGCAGCATGCCTCATGTTTCACCACAGAACACTTTTGCCAAATCTGCTGCTGGTTATTTACATGACTATCTATATGTCTCATGAACTGTTTTATTATGCACCTCTTCACCCTCCGTTAGTGTTACTGTATTTGGACCAGCACCACTATTGTAAATAGGTGTAATTTATATCTTCTATATTCTGTTTAATCTTTTACACCACTTCATTTATTGTTATTCTTTTTGATATTTTTTTTTTTAAATTGCATGCCATTTATTACTTAGATGAAAGAGAAACAGCATTTCAGTTTTCTGTAGTGGACAGCAGTCTCTGCAAGAACAGCTGGCCCAAATACAGCATATTAAAATTATGTTTTCAAAGGAATAAAGAAAATGTATCCATCTATAAACTCCTCCATCCAATCCACCTGTTGGCAAGTTCAGCAGACCTCACACCACTAGACTTTTTTATGGGGATACCTAAAAGACAAAGTCTACACTATGAGACCTACAACAGTCGCTGAATTGAGAGCACCCATGGAACGTGAATGCACGTAAATGCCAACGGAATTGTTTCATTGTGTGTGCGATTCCATTGCTTCGCTTTGTCAGCAGTGTCTGGACCAGTATGGACGTCAGTTTGAGAACAGGCAGTGACAAAACAATAAAATAATGTTTGTAAATTCTGTTACATTTTGAAAATTAAATGAATTGTAATAAACACCTACTTTACAATTATTTAAAGTATGTATACATTTTTTTGGGACACCCTGCATACACACACACACACACACACACACACACACACACACACATATATTGATCAGGTTGCGTTATAAGATACTATATTTTGTGAGTAATTGAACTCTTATCTGATGACATTTCAGTTTGTCTGTAATTTGTCATGTCATGGTCATGTACACAAAATTAGAATTATTAGGCTTTACACTATAGAATTAGATGAGACGTGACAGTATTTGAAACAGAGGTCACAGAGGTGTGTGGAAGTGCGTCAGTCGTACTAATGGGGATACTGATGGTACTGTTGAACCCTACAGGTTCACTCTCTTGGCTCCAGATCTGCTGAGGACCGACAGTCCAGAGAACATCTATCTGCAGGCTGACGGTCTGTCCAACCCGGTTACCGTCGCCATCTCCATCCGCCCCTTCAGTTCCAACATCCCCCTCCTCCTGGAGTCCGTCACACTCAGTCAGGAGAATGGCTTCCACACCCTCAAGACCATCCAGGTGACTGACCACGATCTGAGGCAACGTTAGACCAGCACACAGCGTTTCATCAAGCAAGTTCACATACATACAGCCTGACGGCCAAAACCAGCTTAGAGGATGAATTTGAGAAATGCAAAAATTACACTGAAGATGTTAATCAACTGTACCAAAATAATTTTAGTTCAGGATCCACATGCAGACAAATGTGAAATGAAGTGGGTCAGACCAGTAACACAGACTTTGTCATTTCAGACTTACACCTGTTACGGGGGCGGGGTTAGGACCTGAATGCAGCACAGTTGTTTGTAGTTTAGAGGTAGATTTATTTAAAAAAAGGTCTTAATATGAGGGCAGACAAAAGCTCAAATGTAGACTGACAGTCTTAGACATGGGTAGAGCTCTGGAACAGTGTAACTCAGGTGCGCTGCCTGGACCCGAACCCGAAGCTCAGATGTGACCACCGCTGTCGTTACCACTAGGCAAAATGGAAGCACTGGGTCAGTGGCTCACCTTGGAACAGCTGTGTGATTGGCGAAATGTCATGTAGTCACAAGACACTTTTCCATTAGACATTAGTAAAACTTTATTGATATTTACTAAATGTTGAAAAAACAGGAGTTTGTATAGTTGTTTTTTCTATTAAAGCACAAATGTGATGATTTCTTATTTATTATCGTGAGATGAGACAGGAAGTCATTCCATGAACATGGCAACGAATGTAAATATTGTGTTAATAATAACTGTAAATTATTATTATTATTATTATTATTATTATTATTATTATTGTTATTATTATCATCATCCCTCTATCCCTTGCTAAACTTGATTTGGTTTCCTGGTGTGTCCACGCATACTGTGCCATGTTACTTTTAAAACTCTTCTCCACTTGTTGTAATGTTCATCAAGATTGATTTTTTTTTGTTCACATGACTCTAGTTGTGGAAAAATAGTCTTTCCATTGCAGTTTTGCATGATACACTCATTGCGCTACACCCGAAAACCCCCCTCTTGCCAGTGTAAAAACTTTTGATCGAAAAATGAGAGTTGTTTTTTCCTTAGGTAAATTTTTACGCGCAAGTTATATTAGGCAATTTGAGGGTCAATGGAATTGCGACTGCAGACATAAGGCTCAGGAAATCCAGAATCGTGGTCACAGACAGTGTGGTGGGTTGGGTTACCGGGGCTAAGGCAAAGCGATGTGGTCGGGCCAGGTAGTCAAAACCAGGAAAATCCAGAATCACAGGACTCAGGTCACAGACTGAAAACAGGTCAGGTTACCAGAGCTGAGACAAAGAGAGGTGGTCAAAATCTGGCAGGTTTGGAAACAGGAAAGCAGGATTAGGATGAATGCTGGAAAGTCTGGCAGGATACAACGACAATCTGGCCCTGGGTGGGTGAATCTGTGCTGTATAAATACTGGTTTGCTGACTGGGCACAGCTGGGACAGACAGGTGGAATGGGCTTGCCTGATTAGGTGTGGAATGGTGAGGGAGAGGATGGCAGACAGGAGTCCCAGGTGAAACCAATGTTAGTGACGAGGAGGCAGGGTCAGGGAGGAGACAGCAGCAAAGCAAACTGGGACAACACCTAAAATAAAAATGACATTTCAATGCAATTAGGTCAGGAGCCAGCATAAAACAGACACTATACTGTATATACAAGATCAAATAAATATGCATATAAAATCTATGTGTCAAATATAAAAAAACTATGCTTCAGTGATAAAAACTATGATCAGTAATAAAAACCATCGTTAAAGGATCTGTATTGCACAGTTATATTGTTCCTCAATGAAGCTCAAACTCCTGAAATACTGTACAATAATAGTAAGTAATAATAAGTAATAGGTATGCGATATGGAATAATAAGTAACTCTTTGTTTTGGTGTAAAACAAAAAAACTCAAGTGACGTAAAATCTTTACATTTATAAACTGTCCTTTAACAAAAAACTGTGACTTACAGTAATAAATATGAAAAACCTGAAATGTCTGAAGAGAAGTCAGTGCACTATTCTGTTATTAGTTTGATGTATTTGTAGATCCATTGTGATTTGTATGTTGTAATGCACATGTGGAAACGATAAACTGAGGCAGAATATTGTTAAAATGTGTTGTACACATTTTAGGTTGTTCATGTTATTCACATTTTTTAGGGATAATTGCAGATGATGGTTTTCATAATGTACATACATAATGTACAGTGACATATCTGCACCAAATTTATGCTGTGGATGCATCGTGGCACGGAGAAGAAGCCGATAGAAAATAGGTGACCTTGACCTACTTTTTCAAGGTCCAATGGCCTTGTGCGGTTATAAAATCTGACTGCTTTCAAATATAAATATGTATGTAATAAGTTTTACACAAAGACATTTTAATCTAAATTCTAGGGCAGTAACTTTCAACTTACAATATTCTAAACAAACAATAGCTCATAAATAATCTCCAGTACATGCACTTCACCAAGTTGCACATTTTAGAGTTTTACTTGAACTCTATAAATTGTTTATGCTTCAGTATTCTTTTATCTCACTAGGTTTTTAGGAATTGTATGTTTCTGTGTTGTGCTGTTTGTTGCATAAGTGACGTCTAAGACGTCACTCATTTCTGTCACAATAGACAATACAGCTTTTCTGATTCTGATTCTGCACAGAATCTTACACTATATTTTGCTGAGGGGTATTAAAAGTGCGCAGCACATTATGTTTAAAAATGCTTCCCAAAGTGTAGATTTTCTAAACCCTGCACTGTGACAACTTTATGAACAAACTTGTTAATACTTTAAAATGTTCATATTTTAGGAACATTTTGCTGATAATACATCTGGGCCTGGTCAAGCGGTAACTGGTCCAAAAAATTGCTGTTCAATTGGGTATATTGTTTCAACTAAATAACATTAAGTAACTTATAAAACATATATTGGTAGGTATTTATAAGTACTTTTATATGGTAAGAATGATGACTTACTTAAATGATATATTTGTGGTAAAAAATGGTAAAATAAGCCTGGTAACAGATAAAAAATTAAGAACATTTTTTTCAAACTTACGCAAATGGCTAAAATACCCTGTTCCCGACAACACTTCACATAGAATATAATTAAATGTGTTAACTAATATGTGTTTCTATAACAACAGTTAAGTTTTGTAGCAAAAATGTGCCAAAATTAAAAATTCGTTAGGGGCTAAAAAAGTAATGGATCAAAACAGACTATAGTCTCAAAAGCACAGACTGTTTTTTTTTTTTTTGAAGAAAACAAACGTAAGTTTCCAGTTACAACTTTATTATGTACAACATAGCCAGGAACAAGTAACTGTATGTAATTAAACTGAGTATCTTGATGTCATTCTTTTATCATACATTGTTAACAAAATGTATGTGCATTCTGCTGGAACTTCAAACTCACTTATCATATCCTCAAGAGGGAACTCAAACATTCAGTAGATCAGATAAAGTCAGACATAGAAGCCTCCACCCAATTCTCTACCTCATTTGGTAGGAGTGTGACGAACGATGAATAATGAAACCACTACTTCCTGTACGTACCTAAAAGGCCATGAAATCATATCACAGAATAAATCATGAAGGTATTCTTGTGAGGGCATTTTTATATAAACTGGGTAAAAAAATTCTAGATAATTCACTTGAACCAAAATTTCTGTTGGACATGCACCCAATGTTTTTGTTACATATACTTAATAAATTCTAAAAAGGAAATGTATTTGACTAATTCTGACACACGCTGTTCCTCATCAATACATAAGTTGATGTTAATTCATATTTGTCCACACTTGATGAGCTTAAATTTTAGTAACCATGTGCGCAGGATGGCGTGTTATTATACAATTTAAAGGTGCAGGAGACTTTTGTGACGAATTTTTCATCAAATCTGTAAAACTTCAGCCATAGCCTAAGTATCACGAATCTGTAAGTCTTTCTGTGAATACTCACCTGAATTTCTTGCTTTATGGTGAACAATTTCGAAGTGCCATCCACCATAAACAAACACGTGTGTTTACACTCAGAGCCAGGAGGTAACTCGGGCACCTTCGGAATTTTTTTGTCGCAACGTGCATTGTGGGAAACGGAGGCTTGTGCTGCCGCTGCCACTGCAGGCGGCTGTGCGAACCTCCCTGTAGCGCAGAGTCCTGCACCGGGTCGGGTATCCACGGATACCTGATGGGTAACCTACAAAAACATGTGGGGGTGAATAAAAAAAATAAGAAGAATTTTCACAGGTACGAGCACGGGTAAAATTACACGAAGTGCGGGTGGGTAGCGAAGTGAATAAAGGAAGGAAGGAAGTGAAAAAATAAAAGAATATTCATGGATGAAAACAATGTGCAGGACATTTAATGATGATGATCATCTGATCTGGTTTGTTTTATTTTGAAGAGAACTTCACCTTTATTTACATCCGGCCAACGACGTCATTGAGCAGCGCAGACAGGTAGTCTGTACTGGAGGTGAAAAATAAAAGCACTGAGGAGGTTGTGACTCAGAGCCAGAGCATCACAATGGATGATATAAAGACAAAGATAACCAGCGACGAATATACAATTGTGGACAATCCATTCTCGAAGGCCAAGTCGGATGTTTAGGAGGCAGGTAGGCTGCTGCTGCATATAGGTTATGTCATTCAATCACAAGAAGGATGTTTTTTGTTCTGATTCAATCCTGAACACTGACAGTGTTCCCTCTGTAATTAGCGCACTGTTCTTTGACAAAATGTGTTGATGGAGACCGACAGTTTTTCTTTTCCTTTATTGTTGCACTTTTGGACTGTGTATCGCCACTTGGGCTTTTTTTAAAATGTTTTTCTTGCCAAGTGCGTGCTTGCTCTGGTTTGTGAACGATATATATGTAACATATTAGACATTTATTAATGGCATGCGTTTTAGCCAGAAATAAGCCCTTAAAAGTGAGTTATTGTGTAGATGATGGGCTGGATCTACTAAAGGTTTGCGTATATTAAAACGTATGCAAACTCATTGCACATGCAAAAAAATGTACAAACTGATTTACTAACAGTGTGCACTAAGGGTTGCGTCCTTCAAAGGTGCAAAATAGCACATCTATATCCAGTTAGTACGTTTACCATAATGAATATGCAATATGGGGCATTTACACGCAGTTGTACGTGTGCTGGGAGGAGAAAATGTAAATATATTAATTTAGCACACACAAAGAAATTTATCAAACCCGAAAGTAATTTTGCTCATAGAAGCTGCATCTATATTGACCACGTCTCAAAAGGAGGTGCACCTTCGTGTGAACATTTTTGGAGTGACGAAAAAATACAGTCTACTCTCGCTATACCGCCAACTTCCGTTCACGGCCAAATTGGCGGTATAGCGAAAATGGCGTTACAACGGGTTGCGTCCATAATGTGCATGTCTTTACTATATGATGTCTATGCTGCCTCCGTTAACCCGTTCTAATTGCGTTTCTGAATAAATCTTGATTCTGTTATGTTGTAAGGCAGGGATCGGCAACCTTTAACACTCAAAGAGCCATTTCGACCCGGTTTCCACGGAAAAGACAACACTGGGAGCCGCACCTCGCGGCGCACCTCGGAGGTGCCGTGCCGCGACGCTGGCGGTATAACGGTCGGGAAATCAATGGTATAAGTGTTGTTTGTGCATGGAACTGGGCTGGCGGATGGCGATAAGCGGAAATGGCGGTATAACGGCGGGCGGTTTAACGAGAGTAGACTGTAATTGGGACATATGCCCCCCCACCCCCCCCCCACCCCCCACCCCCCCCACACACACACACACACACACACACACACTTTATGGGACTCTTTTCCCCTCCACTTAAAAATACGCAGACATTAGGTTACAGTGGGACTAAATTCTGTGCGCCTGACAGTCATTCAATCCACCCCACACACACACACACACTTTTTAAAATGAAAAATAAATGAATCATGCCATACCCTCTATGACAAAACTCCTCCAACGGTACATTTCCGTGCATCTATATCATTCTGCGCCCTGTTAGTGCTGGCGTATCCCAGAGCAGTTTAGCACACGCAAAATCCTAATTTAAATAGGACGGTTTGCAAGACTTTGCACCTGTTGACATTTGTGCAAGCGATCTGAGTAAATCACCCGCAAACAGTGGTTCAACCCCATACGCAAAATTCTAGATTGCGCATGCAAAATAGTACACGCAAACTGGGATCTTAGTAGATCCGGCCCAATATGTTTAATCACGGGTCGGGTCGAGTTTAGGGCCTAATATACACGGGTACGGGCGGGTGTGGATTGGACATGAAAAAAAATGCCGTTAGCGGTTCAGGTTGTGTTAAACAGCTTTGCGGGTACGGGCGGGTGCAGGTTTGGAAAAGTGGACCCGTGCAGGACTCTGCTGCAGTGGCAGTGTGAGCCTCCGTTTCCTACAATGCACGTTGCGACAAAAAAATTCCGAAGATGCCCGAGTTACCTTCTGGTTCTGAATGTAAACACACGGGTTTGTTTATGGTGGATGGCACTTCGAAATTGCTCACCGTAATGCAAGAGATTCAGGTGAGTAACCACAGAAAGACTTACAGATTCATGATACTTAGGCTATGACTGAGGTTTACAGATTTGATGAAAAATTCGTCACGAAAGTCTCCTGCACCTTTAATGCAAGTATAATAATCACTGGTAACAGACCAAACAGAGACACGCAAAATTCATATACTTATCTATAATTCATAAAAAAATTTAAAAAATGTATAAGGTACCTTAAAGTAGGTATAAATATCTTTATTTTCTGTAATTTTCATTTTGTAGTTCCAAGTAAAACCATAAAAAAAAGCACTAATTTCTCCAGGCCCAGAACTTTACACACAATAAAAATTACTTTTTTGAAAAGGTAGTATAAAAATCTCAACACAGTATGTTGGATTCACATAAAAAGTAAAATATGGAAAAAAGGCCTTCATATACATTTTTAAAATTTTTACAATATTTAAAAAAAAAAAAAATAGAAAACTGCAATTCTGAGATGTGCTTTTACCGAGCAGATATGCCCGTCTTCATATGGCTGCAACTTTTTTGTCAACAGGAATTTTTCAGAAACAAAAACAGATCCAAAAACTAGACAACATTTGCTAAAATAGAGCTGCAATAATAATAATCTATTTTTTACCACACATATATACGAGGGCCGTTCAATAAGTTCATGGCCTCGCCCAGAAATACTGGTTGTTATAATACAGGATGTTACATTCTTTCGTGATGGGATAGTGATGCTTGAACATCGATGGACCAAGTGCATTGCTGTAAATGGAGATTATGTTGAAAAATATAATATAAATTATCAGTCTGTGTTGTTCTGTTCTGGGTGAGGCCATGAACTTATTGAACAGCCCTCGTACCTCCCCTTGACCAGGCCCATCTGTAACTTGTCACATTCACCAGAATGTAACAAAGTGATGGTGACTAAATAGAATAGAATAGAATAGAATAGAATAGAATAGCATAGAATGGAACAGGATAAGCTTTATTGTCATTGCACAGTGAGAGCAGCTGCAAAGTGTGCAAAATGTAAAGGTGACACTAACGACTGTAACGTCAAGTCTTTTGTAAAGTGAGATGTACTTTTATTTGTAGCAGACTACTTACACAGCTCTGTTAAATAAAGGATGTTGAAAGTCGCTTCACTGCTGCAAAAACCTGTCTGGGTCAGAGGACAATTTTTCATCAAGACAAGTATGAAGAATGACAAGACGTTAGGAATAATTTGTCATCGACCAGCTCTAATTCTCATAGTCATCGTCTCCATCTCTGTCTTTATTTCAGTTACCTTCAGATGATTTGAATCGAGAAGAGAAGAAGAATAAGTTTGTGTATCTGAAGGTAGACTTTGAGGGCCACTACTCAGAGGAAAGGGTGCTGATGGTGTCCTTCCACTCTGGGTACATCTTCATCCAGACAGACAAACCCATTTACAATCCTGGGGATACAGGTGAGAACTGGATATAAGTTCAAGTTCAGGAATCTTTATTATCATTCTCATCATTATCATTCCCTGTGCAGCCATAACGATGGATTAGACTTATATTTTCTATTTACGCTAAAGCGCCTACATTGAATCCATTATTCATTCACTCACACATTCACTGTGGTGGTGGTAAATGACATGTGTGTCCACAGCTGCCCTGGGCTGAGGGAAGCATGGCCCACCACCAAATATTCACACGCACGCACACACACACACGCCAGTGTAAGTCAGTGACGTGTGGTGAGTTTCATTTCACAACTGCTGAGACACTGAGTCTTTCAGAGTCAGATCTACAAATATATGATCCCATCAGAGGATCTGATTCACCATTTGACTGTCAACAGTTAACAGGTTATGTTTCATATCTTATATCTGTATTCTTTACACATATGTATATTTCATTTATAGTCAAAATTTAATTTTCAGTCAAATTGGATTGGATGTTGGATATGTAATCTTCCATTCTGAGATGAAGGCCAGAGGGAAAAATAGACCAGTCACTGCACTTGACAGTACACTTTAGCTCGCACATTAGCAAGAAGACCCTGTGCAGTGTTGTCAACTCTTCAGTAAGGAAAGTAGCTATTGGCTGTCCTTAAAGTCACTAGAATGATGTCATTGCCAAATTTGCATAACCGAACATTTGCATGTAATAGTAATGGATGCTGTAGGAATAACATCGTGGGAGGGACAAAAAGTGAGTGAAAAACACCCTAAATATGTTTAGAACTACAAATGAACTTTCTTCTGTTGATTCTTGTATTTTTTTTTTTTTTTTTTTTTTTTTTTTTTTAATTTTGCCATTAAAAAGGCCATCACTTCTCAAATAATTTTATGACTAATGCTTTGTTTAGACCCACATTCCTTAAATCAATTTGTCCTGCATTGTTATATGTTAGAATATCAAATTTAATCAAAAGTCTGTTATGTGAGGTGTAAATGCTAGCTCTATGTCTAACCCTCACCCTCTATCTGGCGTTAGGGCCAGGAAAGTGACCCAAAAGAGACCCTCTAGCAGAGTTACTTAGGGTTTTTGTTTTCTTAACTTTGGTTTAGTTTCTAACCTTATGCTGCACTTAGGAGCCTACAACAAGTCACAGTAAAATATGAACATTTTTTGCCAAAACTATAACATTTGTAACATTTTTTTGTATGAACAGTTTTAACTTCACAACAATAATAATCTAAATGGTCCAAAAAGAGTCACTGTCAATGAAAATGTGAGAAATGGTGGTAACTGGTCTGGCCCTAATTTAGGTTCATTGTTGTTTTCAGACCCCCCTCCTCAAATGCAGTGATTTATTTTAGTGTCACAGTGGAGAAACATTTACATGTACATCTCTCTCTGTGAAAGCGGGATCAGCGTGGCTTTGCACACGCGCTGTTCATTACCAGTGTGGACGTGGAGTGGTGTGGGTCTGCTCAGACTGCTGCATGAGGCTACTGTGAGACTGACCACCTATTTGGGATGGGGAGGGGCTTACGGCAGCACCTGCTATTAGTTGAGGACAGTAACCGCACAACGATGCGGATACGTACATTCCCATCAGTCTCCAAAACATGAGAAAAGTCTCCAGTAGCACCACAAAAAGTTACAAGATTTGCCATTAGTCACTTTTGAAAAAAAAAAAAAAAAAAAAGCCAGCAAGAAGATTAAAAAAGTTGGCAGATTTAGCGAGAAAGTCGCCAAGTTGGCAACACTGACCCTGTGTGCTCAGTAGCGCCCTCTGCCATGAGGCAGGAGTACTCGCTGCCTCATTGAGTGCCTTTTTTTATGTGGTTTTATGATTGATCTGATCGACTGAACATGTTACACACATACATTTATACATTATCCAGACTATGGAAAGTCAGGGTATAGAATCAGAGTGTTTGAAGCTACTTTATTGGTGATATACAGAGGCAGAAACACTCTAATTACATGGGATGCCATACAATTACAGTCTCCTCTGCATCTCTTCGCTGTAGCCACTTGAATGGGAAATGTGGAAATTCTGCAATTTTGAATTGAAAACTAATCAAAATTATTGAAATCGCACGGAAAATACTTTTACAGAACAGAGCAGCAGACAAATATCAACATTTATTTTATTTTTTATCATTATTTGTTTTTTTTTCTGTTCATGATGACAGGGGAGGCAGACTACACATTACTGGTGTGAGTAGTACTGAAGGCAAACTGCGTCAAGTGTCTTACCCAAGGACACAACAGCACATGATTCGACCTGCCAACCCTCTGGTTATTGGTCCACCTGCTCTCCCTCCTGAGGAGTCTGCAGTCTATTCATACTTTAACAGAGAGGGCTTCATACCAACACACAAATGAAAGGGAAATAATACTTTCCATAAAACAACAATAGAACATTCTGATAAATATCTGGTCAGCGTTTAAATTTTTTGGTTTCCTAAGAGAGAACATCCGGTTCACACATGGCATAATCGAGTTTCTCATCAATAACAGTGCTGAGGAATTTGCACTGGTTCACTGCCTCTATCGTTATAATCCTGTAATAACAGGGGAAGGAACTGGGGCATTCTTCCTGAAATCGACAAGCATTTAATTTGTTTTACATTTTACTTATTAGTTTTCATGAACATCATAACAACAAAGATAGATCGATGATGCTGTATATTCTGCATAATGATGATGAAACAAGTTTTGTTATTTTTGAGATAACAAAATAACTGACTCATCCAACAGCATTAAAAAATGTCAGTTTAAGAGGCTCTTCGACACACACACACACACACACACGTATATATGTGTGTGTATGTATGTATGTATATATATATATATATATATATATATATATATATATATATATATATATATACATATATATATACAGGGTGGGGAAGCAAAATGTACAATATTTTGAGGCAGGGATTGAAAGACAGTGTATGACCAATTAGTTTATGGAAAGTCATGAGAATTTATTTGCCACAAGAAAATTTACATAATAGAAAATTTTCTTATTCTATGTGTCCTCCTTCTTTCTCAATAACTGCCTTCACACGCTTCCTGAAACTTGCGCAAGTGTTCCTCAAATATTCGGGTGACAACTTCTCCCGTTCTTCTTTAATAGTATCTTCCAGACTTTCTCGTAATAGTTTTGCTCATAGTCATTCTCTTCTTTACATTATAAACAGTCTTTATGGACACTCCAACTATTTTTGAAATCTCCTTTGGTGTGACGAGTGCATTCAGCAAATCGCACACTCTTTGACGTTTGCTTTCCTGATTACTCATATGGGCAAAAGTTTCTGAAAAGGTATGGATAATAGTGTTAGGTATGATTATGACATCAATATATGTTTGGTTTCAAAACAATGGATGTAGTGCCTGCTGAGAAAAAACAACTAAATGTTCATTGTAAATTTTGCTTCCCCACCCTATATATATATATATATATATATATATATATATATATATATATATATATATATATATATATAAACTTTTTTTTTTTTCACAAGTGATTCTTTTCTGTCTTTTTGCTCCTCTGTAGTTCGTGTCCGAGCCTTCGTGTCCGATCCGTCTTTTAAGGCTTTTGACAGCACCATCACTGTTGATATCAAGGTAAACTGATAATTATTACACTATTACAGGTGCAGATAAATCCATAAACACTTACTCAACACTCACTCAACCCAGACAGCTGATTGCTATCATAGTTTTTTTTTTTTTTTTTCAGCTCTGCTGATAAATAATGTCTAAAACGATCCTGTGTTTTTTAGAATCCTGACGATGTTGTGGTTAAACAAACCTCCAGGATGAGAGCTGTCAATGGCATCTTCTCAGACACTTTTCCACTGTCTGACATTGTCAAGTAAGAAGAGTAATCAACAGAAAACTATTTGAGTAGAGCTGCAGAGATCTATGTACTCATTGAATGGATTACTGGAAATTTTAAAGTTGAAAATGTTTTAGGAAAATTAGAGGTTTGGATTGTTGGTCAAACAAAACAAAATGTCTAATGTCCTCATCTTAGTTATTTGTATGGTGTATGAAATGGATCAAATGAGGAAACACTGTGATTAGGAATTGTTTTGCCGCAGTAAAAATGTCTATTCAAGTCCAACTTCAACACCAAATATGGGGGAAGTCATTTACTGTTTTAACCCTGCAACATCCAAACAGCCACAAGCAAACAAACGCAACTACTGATCTCTAATGTTTAATACCTTCTGTACCATTGATCCTATCAATTCATAAGTGTCTACAGTAATTTAAATATTGAAAAATACCTGCTTTTCACAAACAAATGCAAAATACATTGCATAATATTATTATCACTTAAGGAAGATGAAATGTGGAGAAAAATTAATTTGGAAGCCACAAAAATAGTTATAGGTCTTAAAGGGTTAATGATCTCCATGTTAGTTTGACATTAAATTTGTTTGTGCTGCAGATGTCTTGTACATAAGCTGATCTGCCTTTGCAGAGGTCTGCGCTCTTTGAGTGCTTTTCTAGTAGTAAAATGAAATACTACATCGAGGTCGTTTAACGGCAGTAATAGACGTTTCTTTCTTTACCTTATTCACCTTCTAAGGTACAACAACATCAGAATTAATTTGTCATAATTTTTTACATTTTTCAAGCATCTAAAAAGCAATCTTTCCTGTTTTTCCTCATGTCTTTATCAGTGAAGGAACATGGACAGTGATTGCAAAGTTTGACCACTGGCAGCAAAACACATTCACCTCCCACTTTGAGGTGAAAAAATATGGTACGTTGGGTTAAACTGTGCTAATATGAGTCCAAGTTCTCTGAATTTGTTGTATGGGTTACTGTTACACTCTTTGGTGCTGTGTTTCAGTGCTTCCTGCCTTCAACGTCACCTTGACGCCCAGGCAGTCCTTCCTCAACCTGGAGGACAACCAACTGGAAGTAGAGGTTTCAGCCAGGTCAGACTGAAAACAGCTGTTCACACACAAATCGGCCTCTTCAACAGTTAGGAGCTGAAAAATATCTTAAGTCCATCCTACTACTGTTCAGGTCAAATTTTATCTGATTTGACTATCCAAAAACAAAATGTTTACATATGTGTTCATTATTTTTCATGCACTGCTTCTCTGTTTCAGCTTCATTTTTGTTAAGTAAATAATACAGCTAATACTATACTGCTGCTAACTATGAATAACCTGAATGATGTAAACCTGTGTGATCAGGTATCTGTTCGGGGAGCCGGTCCAGGGGAAGGCCTATGTGGTGTTTGGAGTAAAGATCAACAAAGACATGAGGAGGTTACCTACAGTGAAGCAGGTGTCAGATGTAAGTCACTGCTCAGTCTGAATATGTTGAAAGGCCTTTAAATGGGTTCTATGAAGACTGTGTCACTCATTGTATAAAATCTAAGTGATTTAAGTTTGTACAAAAGAAAAGCGCTAAATAAATCCAACCCATTATTATGATTATTATTATGATTATGAGTATTATTATAATTATTATTATTATTATTATAGTAGCAGTAGTAGTTGTTTAAAGCTCACCGTTTACACACATCTGTATTATGTGTCAGCTAACAGTTTACATTTTAGTTCTGTTAGCTTAGCTCTGTTAGCTTAGCCGTGTTTTTAGACTGAAAACAGCAGCAATAAAACCACAAATCACTACTGTTTTCCATGCGGTCTGTGTTATCAGTTGTTGCACTGAAGATCTGTTTGGAATCCAACAAACAAGGTCAGAGCTGTCACTGTTTAGTCTGAACCGTGATTCAACAAATGATGACTTAGCAAAGATTAGAACATCCCATAATAACTTTATACCTTCATAAGCTGGTAGGTCACTTGGGCATTTTTGGAAATCTGTCGCAACGTGCATTGTGGGAAGTGGAGCTCCACGCAGCTGCAGTAACAAAAGGCAATAAAGCTGTTTCTGTTTGTCGGCGCTG
The DNA here is from genome assembly GCF_902148855.1 of Sphaeramia orbicularis. Lineage (NCBI taxonomy): Eukaryota > Metazoa > Chordata > Actinopteri > Kurtiformes > Apogonidae > Sphaeramia > Sphaeramia orbicularis. The sequence continues at coordinate 9,976,742 of NC_043967.1, read as the reverse complement.
AGGCCATAATGCAGCTGCGTGGAGCTCCACTTCCCACAATGTACGTACTGAAAATGCTTGACTGACCTACCAGCTTTGTTTGTAAAAAATGGATTATTAATGGTGGAGTACATTTCGAAATTGTTCACCGTGAGGGAAGAGATTCAGGTCAGTAATCACGGAAAGACTTACAGATTCGTGATACTAAGGCTATGACTGGAGTTTTACAGATATGATGAAAAATTGGTTACAAAAGTCCTATGCAGCTTTAAGTTCATTAGCATCTGGATTAACACCTATACAGACCACTCCCCCTGCAGGTTTATAAGTCCAACTAGCGCGTTGACCCGTTGGGATCCACAGGTTCTAGATGTGGTGGTTTTTATGCTGTTGTGTATTCATGTTTACTGTACCACATTTGTCCAACAGTCACTGCCAAAGCATTCTGGCCACAGCAACATGATTTTATGGCTATTGTATTCCAAAATAACTAATATCTCCCAAAATACTGGTCCTATCAACTTGCTGTTTTCACTAGTCTCTTCCTTGACTAAAAATACAAACAAATGCCAAACTGAAGCAGTCAGCTCTTTCTGGAATTTGTATGAATCCCCAGACACATACACACACACACACACACACACACACACACACACACACACACACGCACACACACAGAGGCCACTTGGCTTTTATAATATAGATTCCCTCACTACTTAGTCTGAAGAAGTCTCTTGGATGAGAGACTTCATGAGAGATGAAACGTTTCAAAGAGCAAGACCAGTCCAGTTGAACATAGAAGAACTACCAAGAAGAACCTCTTGAACGTTTTTCTTTTGATCAGCTTCTGATGTAATTGGTTAGAACACAGTTTTAGAAGTTGTCATCGTATTGCCTGAAAAACTTTGCTGTTTATTTTGTCTTTTGGACTGGACTGGGTTTCTGAATCTTTTATTCAGACCTCAACGCCATCATATTGAAGAAGATTAATTTTAAAATTAGTAACTCATGATTTTTTCAAAGAAATGTACAGTATTTCCAATTTGTTTTCAAATTTAAATGCCTTGACTCTGTTAAAATGTGCAAATTAGCCTTTTTCTTAATTTATTTTTGTTTTGTTGTTGTGCTGCAGCTGGATGGAGGAGTTGTCACACTGAGTATGGAGGAGATAAAAGCAGCTTATCCTAATATCAGACAATTGGTGGGACACTCTTTGTATGTTAAAGCATCAGTTCTCACTACGTCAGGTAAGTAAATATTACACCAGATTTATCAATGGTACTGCAACCAGAAACTTTAAAATTTGAAAAATATATATTTTTATTGAGGAAAAAAAAAACATTATATACATGCAACATCAATTCACAACTGTTCCCCATATTTTACTTTTTCCGTTGTTTTTCAAACCCAGCCCCATTTCTGATTGAAAGTTGTCAAGTTGGCCTTGGCTGTGAAGTTTATTTTTGTAATTTAAGGAATGGTGACATGTCCCTTAACCATAATAATACATTGGAGGAAACAGTCTGTAATTGAGGAATAAGACTAGAACTTTTAAATCACCATCAGATCCCAGCAGTAATCGTTCTAAAATAGACAAACAATGGCCAGACCTTGTCTTGTGTTGCTGCTGATAATCATGAGGTTCAGCTGATGCTCTGGAAGTTGTATTTGTTTTACTTTGAAAACGACGTTCTATATGTTGCAATTGGACTCCACTATCTGTAAGATATTCCAATGCCAGATGACTCAATATGCCCTTTAAACCTCTGGACAAACTTAACATGTTTGTTTCTTGCGTCACATGTTTAGATAAATGGGGGGGGGGGGGTGCTCCTGTTTAATCCTTAAAGGTCTGAACAACTACCAAAAGCAGCTACTGATCTGAAGCGTATAATAACATTTGAACCACTGATCTTATTAATACCTGAAGTAAAATACAGTTTGTCATCTTTTCATGGTCAGCAGATATGACCCATTTGGATATTCAGAGGCTCGGTAGTTACCATGGAAACACCATCATCTTCTACAACACTGATTCACTAGTAAAACCCATGGAGTTGGATCAATGACAGTGGATGCATTACATTCGGTTGAAAGCTGAAAAAAGTCACTTTCGCTTCAGTCGTCTTGGTTTGATATACTAACCATTGGATTTACTCTGAGAACTTAGGTGGGTGTGTGGGTGTGTGTTTGAGCTGAAGTCTGTGAGCGTGTGCAGTGTAATCAGCCAATGAAACTTGTGTGTGAGCACAGGGGAAACAGACGTGAGCACTGCTTGTTGCTTTGGGCTTAATGAAATCTCTACAAGTATGAAGCTTTAAACTTGGCCCTTCCTGAAATTGCACACATTTCTCTAAGTTTTTATGCTGAATAAGTACAATTTATGAAAGGTATAAAAGTTTCAGTGAGAAAGTTTTGTTGAAAGCCGAGCCACTGAAAGCTAGAGTGTGTGTGACATCACCACTCTTAACACTCTCCATTATTATTTTTAGATTTATAAAATATTACTCTGTATATTTTCTGTTTCCTGTCTTCCCTGCACTCTATTTTGTGTTTGCTGCTGTCAGCTGTGTGATTTCCCCATGGTGGGATGCAGTGATGGGCTGTGCATTTGGTCCCTGGTCCTTCAGTGGGACGTACTGGACTTAATCCACCTCTTAATACCACCACTATGACGTCACAATTCTAGAAATCATAAATACTATACAAAAACCACAAAAAAACAAGGCGTGGACATTACAGAGAGAGAAACATTTCCCATATTCAGGGTGAATCCCATTTTGAGTACAGCTGTAAACCCAGTTCAGACAACTCCAAACCTTTACACTACAACCACAACTGGACCATGGACATCCTCTGGAGCAGTTCACAATCAATATTTATCTAATAACAGGACAAAAACATACAGCATTTAAATCAAAAACATCACATCCTACTCATCAGAGATGATCATTATTTCTATATAAATCTGACCCCCTTTCTGTGGACCCTTCCCTGACTCCGTCATAGAGGTGATCTGTGGGTGTCAGTTTTATCAATAAGTCCTTTTTTATGTCCATGGAGGCCAAGGCTGAGAGTCTCCTCTGTCCACTCGGATTCCTCACATAAGTTTCGATTCTCTGGAGGACACACAATGTCCACTCCACCAGCTAGCTTGCATCGGGGTTGGAACACCTCTCCTCACCATGTCTGGCCTTTCTGAAAAAGTCTGCCTAGAAAATGGATGTATAAGTTTTTGTCCCAATCCAAATCATTTTCCTCTCCTCTGTCAGCCGTTGTGGGCAGAAAAACATCTACCTCAAATGTATTAATAGTTCAATTCAATTCAGTGAAATGACCTTTATTGACATTAATTACAAAGAATATTGCCAAATCTATTTCAAATAAGTTTTGCTTTGACCATCCAATCAGAGGAAGGATAAATGCTGACAACACTGAGGGCCAGCTAGCAGGAATCTGATTGGTTACAGAAACAGTCCTGATGCTGTACAGTTACAGTTCCATGAGCCTTCACTACTGATTCTGAAGGACTAGGGCAGATTAGATTAACCCCGGCAACACAGAGACACTGAAATCTGATTGGACCAAATATCTAACATCCACATACATGTACTGGAAACAGAGCAGCCACAAGAAACACTAAGAAATGAAGAGAATAGTCTATCAGGAATAAATGAATACAATTTAATGGATCAAATATTAGGATTTAGGTTGTAAATGTAGGTCAGTGTTTCAGATGAAACGTTTAGAGAAGGCCTTGGCCCTGATGGACCAATGATGGTGGGATGAATGAAGTCTTATCATATTGTATCATATTGTATTGTATCGTGTCTTATGTTATTAATTTTCAGTGGGACAAAATAATGCTTAATATTTCAAAAAGTATATCAGGCAGAAGTGTTAAAGATAATAGCCCTAATGTCCTAAATGAGCGGAACATTTTGCCGTTGGAATAGTTTAAATTGCACCACGTATACAGAGTGTGATCGATGGGTTGAGTTTCAAAAATAAATGTGCAAAAACCAGAACATTTAATTATTTCAGCAAACATTTCGATACTGCTGTAAAATATTTATTAGCACTGTCTGTACGTTTGCCTTCAGAAGCTGTTTAATTTCAGTACAAATATTGCAAAAGGTGTGATTCATGTCCTGTCTGTAAGCTGCTTATTATAAATATTCAAAGACTATCAATCAGGATGGGAAGTATTGCTCTAACATGAGTCAACAGCCCATTTGACGAGATAAAATAGGTCTATTTTTACTCAGTTTTTCTGAAATTATTGCTCAATCCTGAAGACAAAGCTTGCTGTTTGTTAGGCAACCACTTGCTGGTAAGTGTTGAGTCTTTTGGATTTATGACAGGTAAAGCCTCCTTTTCGTCATTCAGGATACAGGCTGAATGAATGTGCTGAGGAAAAAGATGTTACAAATTACATGAAATCACAGAGATGATGATTCACATAAGACTGATACTATCACAAGCCCTCTGTGTTTGAAATAGAAGAAATGGTTTGTGGTGAATTTTTTAGTTTACAAATGACCCTTTCATGCAGCATGAATCATTCATTTATCTGATATCTTTTGATAACAGGTATCTACAAAAATGAAAGCAGTAAAGCTGAAGTTATTATTTATGTAGATACATTGAATGATTTATTTTTTAATGGTAAAAGAAACCTACATACCTTTATTTAGAAGTATCGTAATTTCCGGACTATTGAGTGCACCTGAATATAAGCCGCACGCTGCTGTCTCCAACATCTCACCATCGATTCATTGATGCCAAGCTTATGTACAGCAGCTCTGTTTCCTTCTTCGACAGCCAGATCGATCACCTTTAACTTGAAAGCTGCCTCATATGCATTTCTTCATGTGTTTGCCATGACGAGGGTGTGTGCATAATGCGCAAAATTACTGATGTGAATTTAGTGTGAGTGCGTTTGATTTACAGTAAATTAGCCGCATCATTGTTTAAGCTGCAAGGTTCAAAGTGTGTGAATAAAGTTGCAGCTTATAGTCCGGAAATTACGGTAAATTCTGATTTGATAGTGGTTTCAACAATGATGGGGATTGATGTTCAGACTTGTGACCCTTCACAGGCAGTGACCTGGTTGAAGCTGAAAAGACTGGCATTAAAGTTGTGGAGTCTCCTTATGTTGTGTCATTCAGAGACATGCCAGAGTACTTTAAACCTGGCCTACCCTTTGACTTTACGGTAAGAAACATCTTTTATTGCATTGCATTTGTATCGTGAAACTGTACAAATATTTTACATCATTATTATTTCCTCATACTCTAATGTATTTCTGAGTTCAGTTGAGTTGCTGTCAGTGAAATGAAATGTGTAACATCACATATCAGATCCAGGTAAGTCACCACGATGGTTCCCCAGCCAGAAACGTCCCAATCAAGTTGACTGTACAGGCGACTGTCCTGCCCCTGGTGGTCACTTCAGGGACGACAAGAGCCTCCATCAATATGCCCAACATCCAGCGCCCCCAAGTCATCAAAGTAAGTATGATCAAAGCCAGTACAGTGTATGAATGTGAAGGGTTTCACTTGTTTTCTCCAGAAGGATCCAGAACATTATGTGGATGGATGAAAAGTAGAATATCACATCTAACGTCACAATAAAAGGACTCTCTAATATCCTGTCCACACTAACATTGATAGTTTTCTAAACAAATGTTTTCTTCCTCCATTTTTTAATTATTTTTTTATGTCCGCATGACCTTAACTTTACAAAATATCACAAACAGAGCAAAACATCACTCCAAAACTTGTCCAAATGCTCAGATAAACCATAATTAGTGTTGTTCAACCTGTGGACAACATGGGTAATTGTGGGCGTAGCAGACAAGGAAGCTTTAATCTGTCATGAAGGGGAAGCAGCAACAAGAAGTTCAGTTCTAAACTTAATTTTCCCTAAGTGTTGGTTGTGGTTGTGGAAGTGTATTTTAGATTAGATTAGATTAGATTCAACTTTATTGTCATTACTCAGTATACAGGGTAACGAAATGCAGTTAGCATCCAATCAGAAGTGCAAAACAGCAGAAGTGCAGTATAATACCGTTAAATATCATATGTACAGGTAAGTAATATGTACAGATAAGTGCAGTTATGTACAACTAGTGCAAATAAGGTGGTTAAATTAAATATTGAATGTGCAGTTGAATATACAGTTGAATAAATAGGATGTTCATTACAGAATATACACATATACATACATACATATATACACCTATGCATGCACACAAAGCTTAAGTGTGGATGTAAGCATATACATATATACACACACATGTAATATTGGTTGTGTGATATAGATTTAACAGTAAGGAGTATTGATGAATGTGTACAGCTATGGAACCAGATGTGTAGTTATCAGTGCATTTGTGCGCCAAGAGTCAACACAGGTAGGAGGAGGGTGTGGAGTCATCTGCTGGCAGAGTTCAGTAGGGTGACGGCTGTGGGGAAGAAGCTGTTCCTGTATCTACTTGTTCTGGTCAGCAGACTCCTGAATCGCTTCCTGGAGGGGAGGAGTTGAAAGAGTCTGTTGGCTGGGTGAAAAGAGTCTCTGAGGATGCTACGCGCCTGGCGCACACATCTCTTCTTGTAGACTCTCTCAATGTCCGGAAGTGGGGCACCAATGATGCATCGGGCAGTTTTCACCGCCCTCTGGAGTGCTTTGCGGTCCGCAGCAGAGCAGTTACCATACCACACTGTTATACAGTTAGTCAGGATGCTTTCTATTGCGCAGCGGTAGAAGTTGCCCAGGATGACAGCAGACAGCTGGTTCCTCTTCAGTGTTCTCAGGAAGAAGAGACGCTGATGGGCCTTCATAATCAGGTGGGAGGTGTTGGTGGACCAGGTCAGGTTTTCTGTGATGTGGGTCCCCAGGAATTTGAAGCTGGAGACACGCTCCACCTCCATGCCGTTGATGTGGAGGGGGGTGTGGGTGCCTCCTTTCTCCTTCCTGAAGTCCACGATGATTTCTTTTGTTTGCTGGTGTTGAGGAGTAGGTTGTTGTTCGCACACCAAGCAGCAAGGTGTTTGACCTCTGCTCTGTATGCCGACTCGTCATTGTCGCTGATTAGTCCGATCACAGTGGTGTCATCTGCGAACTTTATGATGGAGTTGGATTCATACATAGGTCTGCAGTCGTGGGTGAAGAGGGAGTAGATGAAGGGGCTCATCACACAACCTTGTGGAGTACCAGTGATGAGTGTGAGGGTGGAGGATGTGATGTGGTCTGACCTAACATGCTGTGGTCTGTTGGTCAGAAAGTCCATGATCCAGTTGCAGAGGGAGGTGCTGATTCCAAGGTCTGTGAGTTTAGTGATTAGCTTGGCGGGGATGACAGTGTTGAATGCAGAGCTGAAGTCTACAAACAGCATTCTTGCATAAGTGTTTTTATTGTCCAGGTGTGAGAGTACACAGTGCAGCGCTGTGGAGACTGCATCCTCTGTACTCCTGTTGCTGCGGTAGGCATATTGGTGTGGGTCGAGTGTGGGGGGCAGACAATCTTTGAGGTGTGTCAGGACCAGCCGCTCGAAGCACTTCATCACTATGGGAGTCAGTGCCACAGGGCGGTAGTCATTCAGGCACTTTGGAAAGGAGAGTTTTGGCACCGGTACAATGGATGTGGTTTTGAAGCACGCCGGTACTACTGCTTGGGCCAGGGACAGGTTGAAAATGTCCGTGAATATTCCTGAGAGCTGCTCAGCACAAGCCCTGAGCACACGTCCTGGAATACCATCAGGGCCAGCAGCCTTGCGTGCGTTGATACGGCTTAGTGCGATCTGGACGTCTGTGTGTGAGAGGGTGAGTGGCTGAAGGTCTTCAGAGGGTGTGAGCTTTATGACCTTTTCTTTATTGTCCTTGTCGAAACGGGCATAAAAGTCATTCAGTTCATTTAGAAAGGACATATCTATGGTTGCTGATGAGGTGTTGCTGTTCTTGTAATCTGTGATGGCCTGGATGCCCTCCCACATGCGACGAGGGTCGGAGTTCACAAAGTGTTCCTCCACCTTGAGCTTATGTTCATGCTTGGCCTTTTTGATGCCCCTTTTCAGTTCTGCTCTGGATGCACTGTAAGCGAGTGCATCTCCTGATCTGAACGCGTTATTACGTGCTTTCAGTAGGAGTTGCACTTCCCTGTTCATCCAAGGCTTCTGGTTGGGGTATGTGGTGATCTGTTTCTCAGTGGTAACACTGTCAATGGTGGTGTTGATGTGCACTACTACTGCATGAGTATAAGAGTCAATGTCAATCAATGTATTCTTTGCATGATGTGGATTTGTCCATAATGCTGATCCGGTCCATCTCCTAAAGGTCCACAGGTATCCATGCAGGTCATATGTATGCACCTGGATTTGATGTTTCAGGTATAGCTTCATTACACAAAGAAATAATAGACATGAGTAAAATGGTATATGGATGCCATTGTTTTCTATTCTCATACATGAATACACACAAACTGGAGTTTAAAAATCCTACCCTTTGTAAAAAAAAAAATTCAAATATTCATGGGAAGGAATGCTTCTCAGACCAAAAAAGGGTTTGTTCGAGGTGCTCTTTGGAAAAAGGGATTCAAAAAGTAGATATCAAACTGGAAGAAAAATCCAAGGCATTTTAATGTTTAAAGAGAGTGCCTTGGATTTTTCTTTCTACCCTTTGTAGTTTTAAAAATGATAGTTTTTGTGACCTAAAACAGTGTGGATGAGAGGTCCAAACATCTAAAAAATATGTTTTGTAAAATATCCACATTAGATTTTTTGAAAGAACATGTCACAGGCACATACAAATCCTCCATGATGAACTTTAATATCTATGTATAAATCATTTGTCTTTTTCTATGTGACTCTTTACAGCATTTCTGTTAAAAACTGCATTTACTTTTAAAAATTGTGTCCTAGGTTGTGACCACTGAGGCTGGCCTTAGACAAGACCAACAGGCCCAAAAGCAGATCAGTGTTGTACCATACATGACCTTTAACCGCCAGCAACAAAACTACCTGTACATCTCCACGGGGGTCAACAGAGTGTCCGTGGGAGACCAACTGTCTGTGACGCTGACCATCAATACTGCAGACCAGAGCCACAGGGACTTCATCCAACACATTACCTATATGGTGAGACCAAAGGAAAAGTTAACAATAAAAAAAGCATGAGCTCAGGAAGTGCATAGAGAAAGAACTGGGGATCATGGTCCCATTCTCTATTGAGATGTTGCACTCGGCCAAATTGACCATGATAGTAACAAGTACGGCAGACAAGTACATATGGAGGACAATGGTGGTGGGAAGTAAGAAGGCGATAACCAAAAAATGGCTGAAATCAGATGGGAGTGGATATGCCTTTATTACACAATAGACCTAAATCCGTAAGGGAGGAGGGGCGGAGTATGTGCCTCTGTTATACATCAGAGCCTACACGGGGGTACTGCCACTGATATGGGGGGAATCTGCTGCATCTCCTTTGTACTAATAGCCAGTGACTCTGTGATTTTTTTGTGAGTTTTTTTTCCTCCTCCTGTCCTGTTCTTGCCCTGGGAGAGTGTCCATGCCCCCCCGGTTGAGAACCACTGTTTTATTGTATAAAAAAAAGAGAAAAAAGAGATAACTAACCTATGAGGTTATAAGGTCAGCTGGGTTTTTCCAGCATGCCCATACAGTTGATAGTTTGGAAAAGAGTCAAATATCTTTACTTTTTTATTCATTTGTTTATTTGAATCTTTTTTTTTTTTTCTCTCAATAAGATTTATGGTGTGGCAATACATGTGGCCAGATCTAAGTTAAAAGGATGTGCTCGTACGTAGATACTTTAGGTAATCAGGCTGCAAGAAGATATACAATGGCAATATCCTGGAATTTTAGAAACATATACATCACCTAACCTCTGTTCATAGTAATGCTTACCTTTGACTGTTTTATATTTATGTTTATGTTTATGTTTACGCATTTGGCAGACGCTTTTTTCCAAAGCGACTTACAGGGGAAAACCAATTAAATCACTCAATCAATCAAATTTTATTTATATAGCGCCAGATCACAAGAAAGTTATCTCTTGACATTTTATATATAGAGTTGGTCAAAACCAGACTCTAAGCCAATTTACAGAAACCCAACAGAATCCTCCAGGAGCAAACACTTGTGACTGGTGACAGTGGCGAGGAAAAACTTCCCTTTAACAGGCAGAAACCTCGAGCAGACCCAGACTCCTGGAGGATGGCCGTCTGCCTTGACCAGTTGGGGTTAAAGAGAGAGAGTAGAGAAGGGGAAAAAGAGAGAGCGATAGAGATAGGGACTGGGGGAGAGGGGGAGAAGGGGGGAGTAGGGGGAGACACATGGAGGCGGTTGAGGATAAGTGAGTGGTGATGATGAGGGCAGGGAAGAGGCCGGACCACCGCAGCAGGTCCAGAGATAATCGTGAAAGAATCTGTGGTTGTCCTGGGAAAAACCTTATTAGAATATTTAAAATGGAATGTTTGAAAGTGCTAGGACAGGAGGTGCTCTCGGAAGAGCTGGGTCTTCAGGAGCTTCTTGAAGATAGGCAGGGATGACTCTGTTCTTGTAGCACTTGGTAGAGCGTTCCACCAACGTGGAACGACCCATGAAAAGAGCCTGGATTGTCTTGTACAAGGTCTGGGGACCACCAGACTACGTTCCCCAGACGAGCGGAGTGGTCGTGGGGCGACATAAGCTTTTATTAGTGCACCTAAGTAGACAGGAGCAGACCCACGGAGAATTTTGTAGGCTAGGATTAAAGATTTGAATTTGATGCGGGCAGCTATGGGTAGCCAGTGTAACTCAATGAGTAAGGGGGTGACATGTGCCCTTTTAGGCTGATTGAAGACCAGACGCGCTGCTGCATTCTGGACCATCTGTAGTGGTTTGACAACACAAGCTGGGAGGCCCGTTAGAAGAGCATTGCAGTAGTCAAGACGGGAGATAACCATAGTCTGCACCAGGAGCTGGGTGGCCTGTTCGGTTAGGTATGGCCTGATCTTTCTTAGGTTGAACAGAGTGAAACGGCATGATCGGGTGACAGAGGCAACGTGATCCGTGAAGGTCAACTGATTATCAATCATGACTCCCAAGTTACGTACTACACTGGTAGGAGCCAGAGGTATGGAGTCAATAGTGATGGAGATGTCCAGCTGTATGGTTGGCTTAGCTGGGAAGACCAGCAGTTCAGTTTTGGACAGGTTCAGCTGAAGGTGATGGGCTTTCATCCATGCAGATATGTCAGAGAGACAATCTGAGATCCGCACTGAGACTGTGGAGTCATCAGGTGGGAATGACAGATAGAGCTGGGTATCATCAGCATAGCAATGATATGAGAAGCCGTGTGAGTGGATGATCTGACCGAGTGAGGTGGTGTATATGGCAAAAAGGAGGGGGCCCAACACAGAGCCTTGGGGGACCCCCGTGGTGAGGCGGTGAACTGCTGATGTGTGCCCTAGCCAGGACACACTGAAGGACCGACCAGTAAGGTAAGATTGAAACCAGGAGTGTGCGTGGCCTGTGATGCCCATGTTCCAGAGTATGGATAACAGGATATCATGATTGACAGTGTCAAATGCTGCTGATAAGTCCAGTAGAATGAGTACTGAAGACTTGGCTGCTGCTCTAGCCTCTTTCAAGGCTTCTGTCACAGACAACAGAGCCGTTTCAGTGGAGTGGCCGATTTTGAAGCCAGATTGGTTGATGTCCAGGAGGTTATTTTGGGAGAGGAATTCTGTGACCTGTTTGAAAACAGCCCTTTCGATGATCTTAGAAAGGTATGGGAGGAGTGAGACTGGTCGATAATTCTCCACTTGAGTGGGGGTGAGGGAAGGTTTTTTGAGTAGTGGTGTCACCTGCGCTTGTTTAAATACTGTAGGAAATGTTCCTGAAGTCAGTGAAGCATTAATCACATGTGTGATTGGTGCTGTGATAGTAGGGGCAACAGACTGTAAGAGGTTGGATGGAATAGGGTCCAACAAGCATGTTGTAGGACGGCTAGAGGAAAGGAGTTTAGACACCTCGTTCTCTGTGAGGGGAGTAAATGAGGGGAATGACGCAGTTGGGCTTTTATCAGTTGAGTTAGTAGTAGCCATAGTCAGGGGAGAGGAAGCAGTGTGTGATGATGATGATGTTGAAGAAGGAGGCGTGCAGTCTATGGGTGGATCAGTGAACTGACTGCTGATAGTAGACACTTTATTTGTGAAAAATGAAGCAAAATTGTCTGCTGTCAGATTAGTAGTGGGCGGTGGAGGTGGAGGGTTGAGTAGTGTTTTAAAGGTTGAGAATAGTTTCTTGGTGTCGGTGGCAGAATGAATTTTGTTATTATAGTAAGCCTTCTTCGCAGCAGTGACACTGGATGAGAAGGATACCAATAGTGACTGGAATGTGATCAGGTCAGAAGAGCTTTTTGTTTTGTGCCATTTTCTCTCTGCGGCTCTGAGGTTGGTACGCAGCGACCGGAGGTTATCATTGAGCCATGGGTGGGACTGGGAGGATCGAGCGGGTCTAGTAGATAGAGGGCACAGATTATCCAGACAGGAGCTAAGTGTAGAGCACAGAGACTCAGTGGCATCGTTAACCTCTAAGGAGGAAAAAGTGCTGGGGGGAGGGAGAGCGGAGGCTACGACAGTGGAGAAGTGGGTGGGGGACAAATTGCGGAGGTTGCGGCGGAAAGAGACCATGGGGGAGGGAGCAGAGTGTTTTTCAGGGAGAGACACACTGAACTGAATGAAATAGTGGTCAGACAGGTGTAAAGGTGTGACTGTGAGGGCATCTGTGATGCAGTTTCGGGTGAAAATGAGATCGAGCTCTTTACCAGCTTTGTGGGTTGGAGGACTGCAAACCCGCTGTAGCTCAAAAGAGAGTATTAGTGACATGAAATCTGAGAAGCTGGGATTGTCTAAGTGGATGTTCATGTCACCGAGGACTAGCATGGGGCAGTCATGCTCTGGGATGGAGGAAAGCAGAGTGTCAAGCTCATCAGGAAAATCACCCAGTTGCCCTGGTGGACGATAAATGACAATTATGTAAAGTTTGACTGGTGCTGTCACTAGGATGGCATGGTATTCAAAGGAGTTGTATTTGACTGAAGGTAGGAGTTGATTGTGTTTCCATTTGTTGGAAATTAACAGACCCACACCACCTCCTCGTCCAGATGGACGAGAGGTATGAGAGAATGTGTGGCTGATAGAAAGTGCGGCTGGGGTTGCATTGTTTTCAGGCGTAATCCAGGTTTCAGTGAGAGCCAGGATGTCCAGTGTGTGATGGTTGGCATAGGCAGCAATAAAATCTGCTTTGTTCACTGCAGATTGGCAATTCCATAACCCTATAGAGAAGGACGCACCAATGACTGCGGTGTATATTAATGGGCGGAGATTGGTGATATTACGATGCCTTTTAGCAGTGTGAAACCCCATACGTGAACTGAAAATAACAGGAATAGGATGGTGACCAGTAGAGAGATTGTTCCTCAAAGGTGAGCTGGTGTGAGTGAGGGGTGTAACTGTCATTAGTGAGGGGCTGGGAGAGGAGGAGAGATCAGCTGGGGTGGTATTCAGTCTGACTACAGACTGTACAGGAGACTCTGAACGTGGTGATGTTTGATGTGACCAGCAGGGGGAGCAGGTGACTGCAGCAGAAGACGGGGAGCGTAGTCACATAGGTGTGGGAGTGGTTTTAGTCTGGACAGCGTGTTGAATGTTTTGAGCCAGGACGCTGCTGCCTAGTGTAGAGGGGTGGACGCCATCGGACTTGTAGAAGGAGGAGCGGTTCCAGAACAGATTAAAGTTATCAATAAAACTGAAGCCGTTCAGAGCAGAGGCGGACTGGAGCCAGGTGTTCAGGCTGAGGAGGCGGCTGAAACGGCCCACACCACGGGCAAAGGAGGGGAGGGGCCCGGAAATGAAAACAGCCTTCCCGGATCTTTTCAGTTTATCAAAGAGGTTTTTAAAATGAACCTTCGTCACTTCGGACTGTTGAAGAGAAGTGTCATTGAAGCCCACGTGAACTATGATCCGGGTAACGGTGGACGGCAGTGAGAGCAGCAGCTGAGGGAGTTCATGGAGGATGGAGGTGACGGTGGAACCAGGAAAACACCTGGTTATGGCGTTAAAGAAACGGACGTGACGGATGATGGAGTCCCCGAGGATAGCGGTGGTCGGAGGGAAAAGTGGTCGAGGAGACAGTGTTGAAGGTGAAGGGTTCCTGGTCTCTCTAGGTGGACATTCCACGGGTGGACCGTCGGAGTGACGGCGGACGGCCTCTCGGAGGAGGCGGCGCCGGGCAGAGGAGCGGACCGAGGAGCGGGGACCCTTGTTCGACGGCTTCACAGGAGGACCGGCTTTAGGACCGTCGCCGGTAATCAGCTCGGTGGCAGCCACGGAGTCAGCAGGAGCCGGTTCCGGGACAGAGCCAGGTGGGATGGGGGGCACACCAGCCGCGGGGGGAGGAGCCGGAGCGTCCTCCACGGACAGGACGGCGAAGCGGTTTGATGTGCTGATGGTCGGCGGTGGTGAGTCTTTGCTGGTGTTCTTTTTGCGGCCACGAATCACCACTTCAGACCAGGGTGTAGAACACGGGGGGCGAGAACAGGCAGAGGAAGGATCCCATAACACCGTATCATCACAGGAGGCTTTGGGCTTCTCTGCGCTTTTCAGAAACAGACTGGACAGTGTGGGAAGGCGGCTGGAGAAACCACAGAGCTGGGCATTTTTCTCCTCGAGTTCTGCGGAGAGGCGCAGTATTTCCTCTTTGAGATCCGCGATAGTTTGGTAAGCCTTTACCAGGGTTTTGTTGGCTTCGACAAGAGGACTATCTCCGGCTGATGAGGATGACGCCATGGTGGAAACAGCGAGATACCGGGCAGAGCGCGGGAAGCGATGGGTGACAACCAGAGGTAAGGATCCACTGACAATACTAACCTGTCCTGATGAAGGTTTGGATTGATGGCGTCAAGTTAAAAAGACACGGTTAAGAGGTTAGGTTCAAGTGAGTAAGCGTTGAAAGGCAAGAAATAAGTAGTTAAAAGGCTGGATTTCTAGGAGTAGATCCGCCGGCGGTTTGACAGACGCCACGCATGCGCAAATGCTTCAATATATATATATATATATATATATATTTACATTTATTTAATTAATCCTAATGTAATTCATTGGAATTCTCTTTATGGGATTATGGTTATTGTGTCAACCAATCTATTCTTTATACGGTCTTGTACAACAACAACAACAACAACTGTGTTATGCCACTGTATATATATTTTTTTCTTTTTTGTCAGATTGTAATTAAGGGTCATGTAATAACCTGTGGTTTTCAATAAAGAGAAAGTTACAAAAAAAAGGAATGGAATATTTGAAATAAAAAAAGAACAAAACTGATGTGTGTCTTGATGCGTTGAACTCTTTCAGGTGCTCAGCAAAGGCAAAATGGTCAGTGCTGAACGTGTGGATGTGACTGGTCAGGTGTTCACCAGAGTCACACTGATGGTCACCCCTCAGATGATGCCATCATTTCGGTTTGTAGCTTTTTACACCATTCCTTGGACCAGGGGTGAGGAGGTCGTGGCAGACTCCATCTGGGTGGATGTGTCTGATACCTGTGTTGGAGGGGTGAGTGGTCCACAACAAACTACTATCACAAGGAACAGGGGCTAAAATTACCATTGGAGTGTTTAGAATAAAGAGCGCTAAAGTTCTGCCAATGTATTGGATTGTATTGATACGAACTGAATTTATTCACAGTGACGGCTGGGGGATTTATGTGACCACTAGAGGGAGTAGTGAGTCATTCTGTCAGTTTACTGTAGCAAAGAAAACTAACGGCACAGGACCTTCAAGCAAAGCATCAGAAGGTGACTGGATGAGAACCATAAAGAAACAACTTTTAGATTCAAAGAAAGTGAGTGATAAAAGTTGGAACTACTGTTGTTTTCTCCACTGGACTCAGCCATAAATGTAAAGAATGGAGTTTGATGCTGAAATGTCAGTGTTCTTTCTACATGGATGAGTTCAATTTTGAGGTTTATGAAGATATAAAGTTATTATGGGATATTTTTATCTTTGCTAAGTTGTCATTTGTTGATGTACAGTTCAGACTAAACTGTGACAGTTCTGACTTTGTTTGTTGGATTCCAAACAGATCTTTTGTTCAGCTACTGACAACACAAACTGAACAGAAAACACAGGTGATTTGTGTTTTTACTGTGGCTGTTTTCATTCTAAAAACAAAGCTAAGCTAACAGAGCTATAATGTAAACTATCAGCTGATCCAACACATGAAGATTATAAGACACAGTGTTATTTTTGGGTTCAGATTCATTTTACAATAAAGTAGTGTTAGTTTTATTTTGTTTAGTACAGTTTTTACTGTTCTGCTCTTCTTACTTTTTTTGTACCAGAGTTACTTTGATTCAACCCAAATTAGCAAATGTGAAATCTGTCCTGGACCACAGCATGGGCCTGATAGCTGGTCTTTGGTCCAACTAAAAGAGGTAGTCTCGGTCCAGTTCAAACTGACACCACTCATTGGATGATTTAATTTATCTGTATACAACTTGTCAAAATTTCAGTGTTCTTGAAAAAATTGGCTTAAGGTTGATAGACAGTAACACCCACATTAACTCATCTGTTCTGATCTTTGATGAAGCATTTTAAATATTTTACCAACCTGATCAGTGATTGTTTTTTTTTTTTCCTCTTCTTCAGTTGTTCAATCTTGTTTTCAGTTTTATTAAGGATAGTCCCTTGAGATGCACCATCTCTTTTTCAAGGGTGTCCTAGTTCCTTTTTTTATTTTTTTTTCTCCTAAATTTTGAGTTCTAAATGTTGTCATCCCAAACACATCCTTATACTTTCTCTCTAACAGCTGAGTGTGGGTCCAGTGGATGGCATAGGTAGAGACTACAGCCCTGGGCGCAGCTTCGGTTTTAAACTCAGAGGAGATCCGGGGTCAAAGGTCAGCCTGGTGGCAGTGGACAACGCCGTGTATCTGCTGAAAAATGACAGACTTACACAGAAAAAGGTGTGTGTAAATGACAAAGAGTTCAGGAAATGTACTTGTATATTTTTTTTATAAATTGTCGATTATTATGTAAATGGATTATTGCAATTATTGGGATTTATCAGATTATAACATTTGCATTATAATGATAATCGTCTCCATTATCTGTGCAATAACATCTGGATGAATTTAACAGAAATCAACGCTATTTCCACATGATCTTACACTGACATCTGACTGGTCCTCTCTTAGTGATGTCACCTTGTTGTATAACTGTCACCATAAGGCACTTAAATTCTACTTTTACCTGTTATTATCACTCATTTCTTCTTATAGTTCAGTAATGCGCTTTGGACATTTAGTTATCTATGTCAATCTGTCCGCTCGCTTTAACTAGTGGGTTAGATTGCATTTCCTCATAGCTCGATTCTCTCTGTGGTTCTGCCATGTGTTTTCTCTCAGAGGTTTAATTGGGTTTCTTTTCTGTTTAATATTTTAAAGCCTTATCCTTAACATATTAAGTGCCTTAAGATAATCACACATTGTGACTGGCACCGTAACACAGTAGTGAAGTCAAAAATTTTAAATCTATGCTATTTTTATGAAGCCTAAAAGGAAAACAACAACTTATTTTTCCAGTGTTTGTTGTCTATAAATGGCGCCTAATCCTCATTTGGGGACTTTCAGATTTCAAGAGACAAAAATCTCACACTATTACCAGGGTAAAGTCATATTTCTTTTTATATATATGTCACAGTAGAGATTGAAATCCAGTAGGATTCCTAATCCTACTAGGACAGATAGTAATTGTAGTTTGTCCTAGGACAAACTAAAATTTCAATCTGTCCTAGTAGGATTAGTAATCCTACTAGGACAGATTGAAATTTCAGTTTGTCCTAGGACAAACTGAAATCCTACAAGAAATTAGGATCTGAAGATTGGAATTCCTATCTGTCCTAGGAGAATTTACAATCCTCCTAGGACAGATTGTAATTCTATTTGGAAGTGGGATCTGAAGATTGGAATTTTGGAATTTCAGTTTGTCCTACAATTTCGCCATCACCATTCCAGCTGAATTATTTTCATATCTTAGATACAGTATATGGCCCTTAGGTCAATACACATTGTAACCAGGATGCCAGCTGTCCTATCTGGTCCAACCTTATTCAATGGCCGTTTGTAACTGTCATTGGTATGTAAATGAGACACATTTGTATTCAGAAATCGGTAGAATTTGAAAAACGTACCTGTAAACAACCCGTTGCCATGGCAACATACTATTTTATTATTATCTAATTGTTGCCAAGCCATTCAGAAAATGTACAATGTTAAAGTTGGCATTTTGCTGCCCCCTGGTCTAGATGGTAGGGTTAAAAGTAAAAGAAACAACAATATTCTTACAAACCATGATTTTATTCAGAATTTAGACAGACTTTGAATCTAATATTCTATAGAAACAACAATATTCTTACAAACCATGATTTTATTCAGAATTTACACAGACTTTGAATCTAATATTCTATAGAAACAACAATATTCTTAAAAAACCATCATTTTATTCAGAATTTACACAGACTTTGAATCTAATGTTCTATAGAAACAACAATATTCTTACAAACCGTGATTTTATTCAGAATTTACACAGACTTTGAATCTAATATTCTATAGCTAAGCTTCAAAGACTTTTTCTAAGACTTAAATGTGCTGCATACTACTCACTAGTTAAGTGACAATAACCTTAGTCTATAGTACTAACTTCAAAATTTCAAACAAGTAATACTATAGAGGTTTTGTCAGTTGTTTTTTTCTAATACTTAAAGGTGCTACATACTACTCAATAGTGACAATGAACTTAGTCTATAGCTAACTTCAAAATTTCAAACAAGTAATACTACAGAGGTTTTATCAGTTATTTTTCTAATACTTAAATGTGCTACATACTACTCAATAGTGACACTAACGTTAGTCTACAGCTAACTTCAAAATTTCAAACAAGTAATACTACAAAGGTTTTCCCTTACACTGATATAGATATGAAAGATATGAAAATAATTCAGCTGGAATAGTGATGGCGAAATTGTATGCTTACCTATGCTGAAATTGACTGGAATTTTGGCTGTGAAATGATTCAGTCTATTTTCCATACATTTTGATATAATCTGACATTCTCCTAATAGAATTCGAGATTGTCCTGACAGAATTCTTATATTTTTTGCCATATTTTTCCAATCTTCAGATCCCACTTCCAAATAGAATTACAATCTGTCCTAGTAGGATTGCAAATTCTCCTAGGACAGATTGGAATTCCAATCTTCAGATCCTAATGTCTTGTAGGATTTCAGTTTGTCCTAGGACAAACTAAAATTTCAATCTGTCCTAGTAGAATTAGGAATCCTACTGGATTTCAATCTCTACTGTGACATAAGTATATATATATATATATATATATATATATGTGTGTGTGTGTGTGTGTGTGTATATATATATATATATATATATATATATATATATATATATATATGGTTATGATATATTTTTTTCCTTTTGTGTGGGTTTTGCATATCCAGGTGGAAACAGAAGTGAGAATGAGAAAAAAATTGCCAGTCTAATAAGTAAACGTTAAAGGATATGGGTATACAGAAGCGAGAAATCAGAAAAAGGTTTGAAATAATAGTATAGAAAGAAGCTTAGGGGGAAAAGAAAATAGATAAATAAAAATACAAGTAAATAAAAAATAAATAATAATAATAATAATAACAATAATAATAATAAATGAATAAAAATAAAGAAATAAAAATAAAATAAATAAACAGCAAAATCAATAATCTGAAACACAATAATAGTCATAATATTTCAAGACCAAACTCAAAATATCATGACAATAAAGTTGTAATGTTTTGAGAGGAAAAAAAAAATCATGAATCATTAGAAATATTTCCAGGTGACCAAACACAATATGTAGGTAGATCAACTATCTGAATATTTAGTACAAACCTACTTTTTATGTAATCTAATCAGATGTTATATACAGTTTGGCCAAAACACAAAGTTCCACAGTGTAACATTTAGCTTTAGCTTTATTTAGCCTGTAGCTTGAATTCTAACACACATTCACAGTGACATTGTTTCAATAAGCTTACGCAATATCACAACATTTATTTTTGTCATTTTATGGACACATAAGGTTACTGAACCTTGACCTGACCGACTCGTGCAGCCTCAGATCATAACCCTGACCCCACAGCCTTGTCCTGTAGGCAGTAGGCATGATGGGTAATCATTTTATCTGCCTCTCTTCTCACCCTGATGCATCCATCACTCTGGAACAGGGTCCATCTGGACTCATCAGACCACATGACCTTCATCCATTGAATCACAGTCCATCCTTTATTCTCTCTACAAACTGATGGGTGTTTAAGAAATGAAAAGGAACTGATTTTATCAGTTTGTTAAACCTCTTTACACCAAACTTTGTTGTTAAATCTAGGTGGTGATGCCTTTTCCTTATATCTTTTTCATACATACATAATATTGTGTTAAGTACAATTGTATAATCATCATCATATCATGACCCTTTTGTCAAACTATTATGACTTTATTACAAAAATGTATTATTTTTGGCCCTACTACTCCTCTGTAATACCAGTGATGTAAAATGAACAGAAAAACACAACTAGATTGCATTTGTGTTCATGTCACGAAGTGCTGCAGTCTAAAAGGTAATACTTGTAGTTGCTTAAATCATATTAGGATATTTTACTTAATAATAATAATGGATTGGATTTATATAGCGCCTTTCTAGACACCCAAAGCGCTTTACAGTATTGACCCATTATTCATTCGCGCTCACATTCTCCCTCTGGTGGTGGTAAACTACATCTGTAGCCACAGCTGCCCTGGGGCAGACTGACAGAAGCGTGTTACTTATTTCTCACTATCTTGTTCATTTAACTAATGTATTCACTAATTTTCGCCTAAAGAAGTACAGTGTAAGCCCGAATAAGATGAGTTTATTTAAAAAATTGAGAAAAGTGGTTGCCTTAAAAAAAATTAGTAAAGTAATTATTAATGAACTTTTGAAGTACATTTACCTTAAAATCTTTTGTAGTATCAACTTCTTGGCATAGTTATTACACTTAAATAATCAAGTTTAATGCACTGAAGTCTAAGTTGATTTAACTAAAAATATTTAGTAATAATAACTACCCAAAGCAGTTGATATTACAAAAGATTTTAAGTTAAATATACTTAAAAAGTTCATTTATTCACACATTTGACTATATCTACAAATGAGTTGACTATACTTAATATTTTCTAGTGATATTTTTAAGTGCATTGTAATATATATATATTTTTTAAGTATATTTGATATCTGAGCTTACAGTGTATAATGTTCGTCTGAGAAAACTGGACTTGAAACTTTATGTTCATATATTGAACACCCTCTTGGATCACACTCCAGTCCAGTTGGTGGCGTTAATTTACTTCTTTAAGCACCTTTAAGGAGGTTTGCCAACCATAAAAAATGCCACAGAAGAAGAAGACAGGAGGCGCTTAGTTAGTGACTGTCCATGAACTGGAGAGGAGCACTGAAGTTTTCTGAGGCAACGTGGAAGGTAGTTTTAGACAGAAAGAAGCATTAGGATTCTGAGGAAGCCCAGAAGTAAACAAACACGTACTACAGTGTTGTGCTGTAACGTGCACAAAGACACTGATTTGAACCACTGCTTACATGTCAAGGTTCCTTACTTTAAGTTTCACAGAGAAATCAGGCTCCACAGGTGTGTTTAAGCTCTTCCACCAATGTGGTTGAAGGTGTCATCCGCCAGAACACCTTGGGGTGGCCATTTTGAAACACCATGAGTCAGTGTGGAACCGCTCATTCTAATGTAGAAATCCTACTCATCCTAGACCTTTTGGCCTCTCCCTTGGGGAAAACCCTCCTCTCTCATCTCCCTTGATGAGAGCCTCTTGTGAAAAAGACAAACTCAAAACTAAATAGAGATCCATTCCAAGTTACATTAAAACTATTTAATTGTCCTATTCCCTTCACTTCCTTCCTACCTTCATTCTTGCCTAACTGTATAAAATTACCCATGTACTGCTGGCATGTATGTGTGTTGCTGTTATGGTATTTTGTTTGAATAAAAATAATTAATTATACTTGATATTTTTAAGTAAATTAAATAAACTTCACTAGTAGATATGAAGTAAACTGAACTTAAGACTAATGATCATGTTTACTTGTGTTTTTTGAGTGTACCGGTTTCCTAGATTCCATTAAGTAAGATCAACTTGTCATATTTTACAGTGTGGATAAAATTGTATTTTCTGATTGAAAAAAAAATATCTTAAGTGCTGCACTGACACACTAACTCTTCATGTACTCTTTTTACTTTTTGTCAGATTTGGGATGTTGTGGAGCACAGAGACTTCGGCTGCACCCGAGGTGGAGGCCGAGATGCCAGGAGGGTTTTCACCGATGCAGGACTGCTCTACGACTCCAGTTCTGGGTTTAAAACACCAAGCAGGCAGGGTACAGTACAAACAGTAACCTAACCTAAACCTAACCCAGGGTACATACAGGTAGAGACATACGAAGTGAATTAGGTTGGGAGTGTTTCATTGTGTATTTGACATGTTTGACAGTGAAGAAACTCATCGTATCTATCTATCTATCTATCTATCTATCTATCTATCTATCTATCTATCTATCTATCTATCTATCTATCTATCTATCTATCTATCTATCTATCTATAATTACTTTTGAGACTTTGTTTAAAATGGTTTTGATTCCTGGTTAATGCAATATTTTTGTTAAAACCCTTTAATTAAAGTTGAAAATCCACACTTCAGTCACAATTTCATTATTTCATTTCAAATACTTATGGACCTGACAGCATTTGATGATAAGACCAACTGAAACTATCAGTGCCACTGAAGTAGTAAACACTGAAGGTAAAATAATGAGCAGCTGTGGTTCAGGCGGTAGAGCAGGACATCCAATAACCAGGTGTTTGTTGGTTCAAATCCTGCTCTATCCCAGTCGTATGTTGTTTGCCTTCAGTGCCACTCACACTAGTGTGTATGAATGTTTGGTGGTGGTCAGAGAGTCTGTTGGTGCAGATTGGCAGCCACATTTTTGTCAGTGGCTACAGATGTAGCTTACTATTGCCAGTGAATGAATAATGGTTGTATTGTAAGCACTTTGAGTGCACCAAATAGAAAAGTGCGACATAAATCCAATCCATTATTATTCATGGTTGTGCTGTTTCAAAAGTGGTATGTCTCTGTATGGAAATAATCTAAGGAGAGAAAAAAAAGAATTCAGCTGTGAAGCCAGTTTAGAATTAGAAGGCTTTCATATACTGTCTAAATATTAGGTTAGAATTATTTCACTTTTTATGATATTGACTTTGTCAGATATGTCAGCCTTTACTGTATTAATCTTGGTTGTTATTGTACAGACAGACAAACTAAATGAATGAATGATTTTCTTGTCTTTACAGTCCTGCAGTGTCCAGGAAGTACCAGAAGGAGGCGTTCTGTGGATCTGCTGCAACGTAAAGCCCAGTTAGGTCAGTTGATAATGGTCATGATTAAAAGACCAAATTATGAATATATAAATATATAAATATACATTTCATGTATTAGATGCTTAATATTGGTTTTCCAAACTCTCACTGACAGAGGTCAGTCGGGTACCAAAACCACCAACAAATCAACCCTATGTATCCACAGACTGTATCAGTCATTGAATAAAGTATAAAGCTCAGTGTTTCCACATCTGTATTATGGGATCATCAAGTTTCCTTTATCAAATTAAAACTAACAGACGCTTATTTTAACAGTCACTAAACAAACACTGTCTCATAATGTTAACGTGCTGCGTCAGCTGATAGTTTACATTATAGCTCTGTTATCTTAGCTCTGTTATCTTAGGTCTATTAACTCAGGTCTATTAGCTTAGCTCTGTTAGCTTAGGCCTATTAACTTAGGTCTGTTAGCTTAGCTCTGTTAGCTTAGGTTTGTTTTCAGACTGAAAACCACAGTAAAACCACAAATCACCTCCGTTTTCTGTTCGGTTTGTGTTGTCAATAACTGAACTAAAGATCTGTTTGGAATTCAGCAAACAAGGTCAGAACTGTCACAGTTTAGTCTGAACTATGGATCAGCAAATGACAACTTAGCAAAGATAAGAAGATGCCATAATAACTTTATACCTTCATAAGCCTCATAATCAAACTCACCTGTGTAGGAGAAACACTGACATTTCACCATCCAACTGCATTCTGTACATTGACAGCTGAGTCCAGTGCAGAAACAACAGTGATTCTAGTTTATATTACTTCTTTTCTTTGACTATAAAAGTTGTGTCTTAATGGTTCTGTGAGAGACAGGCAGAATGACTCACTACTCCCTCTAGTGGTCATCTAGGCCTTTGTGTCAATTTAACTCAGTCTATTTCAACATCATCAAAGCCTTTTCTGATACACGTCTTCCCCTTGGTGTTTAGAACATACCTTCTTTAAGATTCAGATCCTTTAGTCCAGTTTGTCTTGGTTGTATTTTTCTACCTCCAGAGAGTCTCTATACGGAAAAGCTGCAGCGTCGCTGCTGTAAGGATGGCCTCAGAGAAATCCCCATGCCGTACTCCTGCACACGACGCTCCCTCTACATTACAGAGGGATGGGAATGCATCCGGGCATTCCGTTATTGCTGCGCCACCTACCGGGACCAAGTGTTTGACACTGAAATCCCAACCACCCCTCCACCCACCACCCCAGCACCCACCACCCCAGCACCCACCACCTCAGCACCCACCACCACAAGCAGACGACGCATGTTTAGTTTCAGTCCAATGGACATAGCTCCACGAGTTAACTTTGCACGCTTTGGTAAATACTGCACTTCACTTCAGCCTTGACTATCATGTCTATTTCTGAGTTAGCAGGGTTTTCATATATTTATTTATTACCTCCGCCAAGGAGGTTATGTTTTTGCCAGGGTTTGTTTGTCTGTTTGTTTGTCTGTCCGTTAGTGTGCAGCATAACTCAAAAAGTTATGGACAGATTTTAATGAAATTTTCAGGGTTTGTTGGAAATGGGATAAGGAAGAAATGATTAACTTTTGGGGGTGATCTGGAAGAAATCCTGGATTCTGGATCACTTTGAAATTTTCGTTAACATTGTGGTAAATGGGGCCAAAATTTTCGTTTCCCAATATCTCACTTAATTATTGACCAAAACTCATGAAATTTAACTCAGGAATTGACAATGGGGTCCTCTATCACATTTCAAAGGCTGATCCGGATCTGATCCAGAAGGCGGATTTTATTTTAAAAAATAAATGTAGGATTTGTATCACCGATTATGTGGGGAATTTTTTGTGCTTGGCGGAGGTCTGCGCTCTCCGAGTGCTTTTCTAGTTTATTTATTTATTTATTTATTTATTCATTCATTCATTTATTTATTTATTTATTTATTTATTTATTTATTTATTTATTTATTTATTTATTTATTTATTTATTTATTTTCCCCCACAGTTTCAGTGCATGTTCAGGAATAGTCTTAACACTTTAAGCACTTGAAGATTAGCTATATTTTAGCATCTGTGCTAAAATGCTTCCATAATAATAGTTGAATTTAATTTTGTCACCTGACAGATTTAATGTAATAAAAGGTAAACAACTTATAATCATCTGAATACCTTCACATAGGCCTGGAACCTAGACTCCTTGGAATGGCAGAAGTCCCCTTAAAAGAAGAAAGCTACCGTATGTACAACAAGCCTGTAGAGCGTGTTGAGATTCATTCTTTTAAGGAGGAGGAGGTGGAAGAGGAGGAGGAGGAAGAAGAAGAGGAAGAGTGGGAGGACATGGATGAGACTCAGGTGTATCTACGTTCCAAGTTTTATGAGTCTTGGCTGTGGATGGATGTTGACCTGCCCAATACTGTTGACAGAGATGGGTGAGTATTGTCATCATCACATTTGTTTCATGGATTATTCTCATTGTTTCCATTCATACATCCGTTTTATGGTAACCTTAGAACTGATTTTCCTTAAAAAATGTTCCAAGACTATTCTCCAGATGAGTTTTTAAAAAGTTGACCTTATCAACATCATATGAAAAGCAGAGGAGAGGCCTGAGTTGAAAAGGCAAAAAAAGGAAAATGATTTATAAGACAAAACAAGACAATAGAAAAATTTTTAAACAGGACAAAAAACAAAAATTATGTAAAAAATTAAGTTAAAAAACAGATAAAAAGGGATTAACACTATGTAAAAGATGAAGATGATGGAAAAAAACACAACTAAACAAAATGATGGACAAATTATATTTAAAAATTATGTTAAAAAACACATAAAAATTATGAAAAAAAAGATGCAACAAGATGGCATACAAGGAAATATCATGGAAAAAAGACATAACTAAAACAATGTAAAAGACACAAAAATGAAGGAAAATAGTCCAAAGTGCTGGAAAAAAAACATGAAAATATAAAAGTTGCAACATCATGAAAGTGATCATGAAAAAGAAAAAGACAATAAGAGAAAACATAGATACAAGAAGTAAAAAGTGATGGAAAGACATGTTAAAAACACATGAAAACAGATTAAAGCTACATAAAAGATGTAACAAGATGAAAATGCGGGAAAAATTCTGGAAAAAATATGGGAAAAAAACAGCGTGTGAAAAAAAAAGGAAAAAAACACACACCATAAAAGATGGAACAAGATGAAAATGCAGTAAAACTGTTGCAACAACCCAAAAATGACTTAAAAGATGTAAACAAACAAATTTGGAACAATGAAAGAACCAGTAAAAATGTAAATATTGTGGCAATTTGTGAATTTTACAAATTTAAAGAAATTCATCATTTTGGATATCAAGGTAGAATAGAACAGAATAGAATAGAATAGAAAACTATGTTTAAAATAACTGGGGAACCACTGATGTTGGTGATGTTTCAAAGGTCAGACTCCATGTTATTATGTGGGATCAGACCTCTGTACATTCCCAGGTTCCATCATGATCATTGTGTTTGATTAGTGATAAGCCCTGAATAAACAGCACTGTCACCACTTTAAACAAACACCAATATTAGGCTGAGCTTGAGAGTGTGGACATGTACCTGTTCTGATGCAGATGTCTGTGTAAATGTCACATCCATGTTTGCGTTCTGAATGTATTTGAATCAGACCTGAGCCTTTGTCACTGTCTACCCCATGTTCATATTTGACTTAACTATTTTTCAATCTTTTTTTTTTTCACAGATTTTTAAAAAAAAAAAATTTGTACTAGAATTTGTACAGAAAAATCCTTTCCGACAATTTGAAATCTGTATTCCCAGATGTTGAAATGTTACTCAGAGTGTTCATGTGTATGAAGGTGACCATCTGAACAGGAAAACGTTGTTTTTCAAGACTGAAACTTGTAGCCCAATGGGGCAGCATCATTTGAACTGGCTTTTGCTTATGTGCATAGAAAATGAAATCCTGAAGACCATTTATTTCAAGCCAATAATAATTCCTGTGAGTAGTTATCGTAGGGGCCCCAGTACACTGCTTTGTGCGGGGGCCCATAATGCTGATCAAATAGCCCTGATTGAATGTATACTGCATCTGTTGGAAAGGAGTTGGAGAAAATCCCTAACATGAATGTGATGAACAGGTTGGCGTCTAAGACTGTGGACCACCCCTTACCTGACAGCATCACAGAGTGGGGGATTCTGGCTGTTAGTTCATCCCCTCATACAGGTGAGAAAAAGAGTACTAGTGCTGAGGTGGGAGGATGTAATTCATGATGGTTTTCAGTGTCTTTTTGGTTTAACCTAACACAATGACATAGAAAAATACACAAAAATTACATCTAAAACCTCATGTACACCGAGCAGGAATCACATTGTGACTGACGGGATAAGTGGTCAAAATATTGATCATTTCATTATGATGGTACCTTTACCTTAGGTTGAATATATGAGGCAGCAAGTGAACATTTAGTTGCTGATGTGGTGTGTTGGAAGCAGCAAAATGAATAACATGAGGAAGTGAGTGACTTTGACCAGGTCCATATTGTAATGGTGTTGACTGGGTCAGAGCATCTCCACAACTGCAGGTCTAGTTGGGTGTTCCTGGTCTGGTTAGTTTGGTTAGTACCGACCAAAAAGGGACTAAGTAAAGACGCCCCAATCTCAGGACAATTGATCATCTGTGGGAGGTGTTGGACAAATAGATCCGATCCATGGAAGTCCACCTGTCTACTTCTAGGACTTCAGGGATCTGCTGCCAACATCTTGGTCTAGATACCACACACACCTGCAGTGATCTGGTGGAGTCTGGGCCTAAGGTGAAAGCTGTTTTTGTGGAAAACATACATTCTACATTATATTAGAATGGTGGGAATCATGTTCTGGTCCCATAGATGCTGGATTGGTTGAGATTTGCTTGGTTTTCAGATACTTTTGGTTGGTACTAAACACTTTACTTTGGAACTGAACAACAACATCTGGAGATGCCCTGACCCAGGAATTTGGACATCACAATTTCTCCCTTGTCACAGTCAGATCCCTGCTCTTGCCCATTTTGATGTTTCCATCACATCGACTTCAAGGGCTATGTTCACTTGCTGTCTAAGATATCCCACCTACTGATATGTCCCATTATAATGACATAATCAACCTTAATACCACTTTACCTGTCATATTGATATGACTGATCACTGTATGTAACACAAGCAAGTAAAAGAGCGACAGAGTCAAAAATCTCTGCAGTCTGGTCATATATTTTCAGCGAGTCTGACCAGATCGTGGAGAGCAATGGCAGAGTGGCTAATTGGGAGATTCGGGAGGATTCCCGATGGGCCGGCACATGTCAACCTGGACTTTGGGCCGGTTGGATGGAAAAAACACTTATCTGTCACTTCTTCTTGCATTCATTCTCCATATAACTGTGCATTCATTTTCTAGTCATCTGACAGCGCAGCCCCTACGTTGCAGTAGATTCGATGGGTTTTACCATCTGAGGGAATTCTTCCTTCCCAAATGTTTAAATTGGTTTGGTCCACGAGTCGTCTTTTCTGAAGTGGTAGTGCGAGTCAGTGGGTGGTGATGGGGGGCAGGACGAGGCCAGGTGGAGCAGAAAAGGCCAGGTTAAAGAAAAGTGAAGCTACTGAAAAGGTTAGGGTAAACCTGGCGGATTTATCTACCCCCCCCTTTACTTGTAAAATTATCTTATTAAATGGCAAACATCATATAAGTCAACAAGTAAATAAGATGACAAGAATGACTGGCTCTCATGATTTACTGTAATACATGTTGTTTTTCCGGGAATGAGGTTCCATGGAGCAGGAGTTTGCCTCCCTACAAAAATAAGGCCTAAAAAAACATGGCCCACAACCTCACAGCTGTCAACAAAAATGAGTGTTGTAAAGTTAGTTGTGAAAGTACACTGTACAATATGAGTACAAATTTACATCAGCGGAATTTTCAAAAGATTTCCTAAAGATTCTCCTTTCAAAACTCAAGTTCCAATGCTTCAGGACCAGTTTTAAAAATTTCATAATTTGCAAGATTTTTTCAGAGCAGAAGAAAAGCAACAAATGTTACGAAAACTCAAGTACAGACTAATGCTTAAACATGTATGTAATGTTAAGCCTGTTAGAATATTATTAAGCCCTCAAAACTTAACTCTATTATTTTTTTTTCGATTTCGAGCTTTCAAAGCTTTATTTTCAAGTTATGTTTTAAATTATGGCATAATATTTATCCTAAATATGTTAACCAGTTTCCTTCAAAACCTAAAAAAAGTAGGCAAGTCTCAAAGAGTTACCCATTGTTTTGATGGTCATGTCTGCAGGTTTTTGTGTTGCTGACCCTTACAACGTCAAAGCGGTGAAGAAATTCTTTGTGGACCTGAAGCTGCCGTATTCGGTCGCAAGGAATGAACAAGTGGAGATAAAAGCAGTGGTGCACAACTACCTGGACATGGACCTGCATGTAAGAGATTCACTTCCACTCTGGTCAATACGGCTGTTTTCTTCTTAGTGGAGAAAATGGATGAAACCAAAATACTTCATCTACAACAGAAACAACTTGAGTAACCTTTGTTAAAACCAATGAATTAGTGGCTGAATATTACTGAGGTATGTATTGAGGTACGTTTGTGTTGGGTTTCTTATCAGGTGAGGGTGGTGCTGATGAAGACAAACGACATGTGCAGCATCGCCTTTAAAGACCGACACACACAGGAAATATCAGTTCCAGCCCGTTCATCTGTAGCCGTGCCTTACACCATCGTACCTCAGGTGGTGGGGAAGCTTCCTATTGAGGTGATGGTGGTGAACAGGGACATGACAGGACAAGACCGCATCCAGAAGTTACTTCGGGTGGTGGTTAGTCACTTTTAATGGCTGTAGTGGCAACTTCTTCTACCTCTGTACACCACTAACGGAGCTGGTGTCTTGAAACCAGTCTGATGCGACACAATTCCCAAAACTCAAGGTTCTTCATTCAAAAGGTTTTCATTATAAATGTGTTCAGATACAAAAAATATAGAATCAACTAGAAAAGCATTCGGACAGCGCAGACCTCTGCCAAGGCAGATCAGTGCCCCCCCCCCCCCCCCCCCCCCCCGATCACCACCAAAATTTAATCATTTGTTCCTTGTGCCAGTGTCAACATTTCCTGAAATTTTCTTCCAAATCCGTCCATAACTTTTTGAGTTATCTTGCACACAGACAGAGAAACAAACAGACAAACCAACACTGACAAAAACATAACCTCCTTGGCGGAGGTAACAATTCAAGCTTTTCCCTGGTCATAATTGATGGTGGTTGGTCAGAAAAACTGTATCTCTCCACACCTGACTGTCTCCTAATGAGGAAATGCACATGTCAAGTGATGCACATTGCATGCTTTAACTGCACTCCACCTAGTGGTCCAATGAACAAATGCACTTCACAGTGATGAACTAAGTAATATTCCCACCAATATGAATTATGAATTTACATATCTCAAAATGATATTCTAGCAAACAAACAATAATTTAAACCAAAATAGAAATCAGTTAAGCAGATAACTTTTAAGAGATAGCTTTGAAAGATTTCTAATGGTTATGAAGTCTGAATCAGCTGAAAATTACAGAATTAATATTGTCTGTATTGGCCATGAAACATATTCTTCCCTCACTGCTTACCTGGACGTAGCTCTGGAGATGGCTAACCCTAAAGGTTTGTACATACTCTGAAAGAACAGACAAATTTGTTGTCTGTTCCAGGGCTGGGGGAAAAGAACAACATCATTTTTTTCTTACAGCCTTCTCTCAACACATCATCTAGGCAGAACTTTTTTCTTATGTAGTATCTGACAACTATTGTGTGATTGGTCATAAATTTGAAGTGGGTGTGGTTAATGAGGAAAAGTGGAGGACTTCTCAGGAGTTCTGCCTTTGAGTTTCTCGTGAATTATGAAATGTCTTGGCTAAACAAACTTTGTTCTTGTTCTTGCCACCTTGAGAAAACAAACAGATTTCTCTGTTCTTCCGGAGGAGGTAAAAACTTTAACTCTTCCACTGATGACACATCAGAAGAGTTCTCCTTCATGAACTTTCCACATGCTAGTCAAAAGACGGAGTCAAAACTGAAAGAAAGGTATAAAACAACATCACCAATGTACACACTTATACCCATGGAAGATTAATAGAATGAATTATATGCTTGAACTAAACAACCTCAGTTGTTACTCATGTAAAGTAAAACGTAGCATTCAGAGAACTGACAGTATCCCATGCTAAATTACTAATACAATCAGCCAGTGTTTAGTGCTAATGCAACACAAGCTAATACTAGTACATATAACTAATGCTAAAGTTAAAGATGTTTACAATATTTTACACAGTTGAAATTAATCCGAAATTATTCATACGCATACATTGTCATAATGTCAAATACGCATTAGAGCTTAAAGGCTGTGCTTAACATTAGCAAACAGAGAAGCAGGCTTTTGTAGGACTGATTGCAGAGACAGGAGGATGGTAACTTGGTACTTGCTGTTTTCATTTCATCATAAAAGAACTGTAATATAGCACAATATGATAAGATATGTTAAAACTTGAACAAATACCACCAGGATTGAAAATTTGCAGGAGCTGGAACATGTAAAGATAATTATTCTGATTAAGAACCTAAGAATCTTTATTTTGTCAGTAGGAGCTCACACACGTAAAGATGCACATGCACCACACCAAAATATGCCTTCTGCCTTTAACCCATCACTAGATCATGCATGTATGCATCACACGCTGCATAGTAGGAGCAGTGGGCTCACCATATCGGGTGCCTGGGGAGCAAATGGGGGGGGGGGGGGGGGGGTGTTATGTGCCTTGCTCAAGGGCACATCAGCCAACAACTCTCTGCCTGTCCAGGGAATTGAACTGGTGACTTGTATAGTTCCAACACAACTGCAGATCAGTCAGGACAGCTTTACTCAATATTCTTTTTCTCAGTTTAAAGTAAACTATATTTGGCAGCATGTCGCTTTCCCAGGACCTTCCTGGTTTTGAATGCATATACATGGATTGCAGACAGAAAGAAATGCACACCTCCCTGCCCTTCCATGTGGATAAATCAAACAGAATAGCATCAGAGACAGTGGCATGACATGATCCAAGGAGCAAGGATCTTGGCTCCAAACTGAAGCCAATACTGAGGCATATTAAAGTTGTAACACTTCTGATGGCCACTTGATGCTTAAAAAAGCCCTTGCACGACTTAAAATTGACTTTTTTTTTAACCAAAAATCCTGAGTCATAAATATGTTTCCAGGCATTGTTTCTGATTTAATTTATTTGGACCACTCTAATAAGTGGTTCATGTTCACATTTTTCCCATAATTAGATTTGTGATTTTTAGGTGCAGGAGGAATGTATGGCCACTTGACCATCTGCCAGTTTTTCCTGACAGCTCAGCTGTAGTTATGGTCAATACATTCCACTAACAGAACTGTAAAGTGACTTTGTGAAGCAAGCCTTGTATAAGTTTACAGTTTTTCACAGGTCAGTAAAGGGGTATTAAGCAGTAGCATACCCATGACCCCTTGCACTCCAGCAGTTCCACTTCTTTTGTCTAAATAAGTTCTCTACTGGCTTCAAAATGCCCAGGATTCTGATACTTTGAGACAAGATGGACAAATTTGTTTGTAATATCAAAAAACTATAGAATTTGTGCTGGATTAACTTTGTACAAATCCACTTAACTGTTTAGAATTTACTTTTTTTTACTCTAAAAATGTTTGTGATGTACTTGTATGTTGTAATCCAAACAGCTGGAGGGTGTGCAGAAGACTGAAGTCTGGAGTACAGTTTTAAACCCTACCGCTGAAGGAGGTAAGAGAAATGCATGAGATGTTCATGTTCCTGGCACATTTTTGGCAGATTTCATGTTCTTTTCCAACCTATACTCTAATATGAAATAATTCTGCTTATATTTGATGCACCATCTAATTCTATATAATAAATAATAATGATAATAATGCAGTAGGAAGTTTCTGGTCATCCAGGTTTTTAAATCGGTGAGGCAGTTTGTGGGGGTGGAGAGAAAGGTAGGAAGAAAGGTCATGGTTATAGACCTGGGTATCATCAGTGTAGTAGCGTAGCATATGACATGACCAAATATCTTCTGGATAAACAGAAGAGGACCAAGCACCGAGCCTTGTGGAACACCATTAGGTGTTATGGGAGGTGCAGCTGTTGATGGAAATGTTGCGGCGTTGACTCCTTCTTGACTCCTCCTTCTCTTTCTCAATCTGCTTTTCTGGTTAGAATTTAACTTGTCTCTAAAAAGAGACAATAAAAAGAGGTCTAAGTCATAGATGAAAAATTAATCAAAAATACAGACTAGAAATTGAGAAAATTGACATTTCATCTCCCCATGACCTTCAGAGGACCATGGTGATGTGACCTCTGTCTGAACATGCTACTTATGGAAAGTTTTAAATGCTTTAGAGTGGAGAATGTGTTAGGGGAACAGTACTTAGTGAAAACTCCAGGACACTGTTAAAATGTACATGTAAACTGAAATATTGTGGATTTGTAATGGAAAACAGTTAAATTGTTGAATAGTGATAAATAGTTAAAATTGGAAATAGAATTAAAAAACAACACCCCGAATCCCTGAAATCCCCCCAATCCTCAGCTGTATATAAACTTATCCACGATAATTGTTAGACAGTCGATATGAACTCAATTTGAGCTATGTCAACCTGATAGTGGCAGAATAATGATAATAATAAGAGAACCAATTTTTCCCCACAGAACTCTACCTTGTGAATGAAAATGACACCATATGAACTCTGGATGGTAGCTAGGAAATGGACATTTGTAAGACGATAAATATGGACCAAATTTTATCTCAAACGGCCTATGATTGCTTGATTTATGTCCAAAAAACTGATTTTCAACTAAAGCGCCCCCATTTGGATGACTTATAATACTCTTTGAGAAGCTGAAATCGATAGGGTTCTTCCACTAGGGGTCCACTATGTTGGTTATCAGGGAAGAAGAAATCCAACCATATCTGTCCTAGTTATTCCCTTCAAACCAAGGTTATTATCATTAACAAAAACTAGAATTGAGAACAACATTTTCGTTAACTGAAACAAATTAAAACTATAATTAAAAGAAAAAAACGAAAACTAACAAACTGTATCGTGTGCTTACAAAACAAACTAAAACTTATAAAAATTATGGATAAAATTCCCTTTGTTTTCGTCTTTGTCAATATCGGATTGATATGAAATCAATTTATTTCATTTGTGCAATTTTAGGTGGCAGCAGCATACGGCACTTCACGGTCCGTCACTTCTTGTCACTTGTCGTTTAGAGTCAGCTTCTCACCCCCACTCTATCTGGCAACATGGAGACTAAAGTTGGGAGAAAGCACCAGAATCCTGTATGGGATTTCTGTGAATACGACAGCAAGGAAGATAAAAGATATGAAAAAACTAAAACTAAGCATGTAGGAAAAAACGAAAACTAATAAAAATTAGCAAGCCTGCTCTAAAAACTAATTAAAACTAACTGAATTAGAGAAAAAAATAGTCAAAACTAAATAAAAGTAAACTTCAAAGAAAAATCCAGAACGATTATTACCTTGCTTCACACCTAGGAGATCCGTCAGCGGCAGTGGTGGCGGCATTTGGGGTTAAACCATTATATCCCCGAAAAGTCGATTTCGGGATATAAAAATGAGATTTCTGAAAGATATTAATTGCTATATTTCATGGTTTATTAGAGGGCGTGTTCAAGGTAGGTTTCATGAAGGTTTTATTTTAGTTATCTAGATTTAACTTTTTAATATGCTTGATACCTTGCTTAATAACAGAATTAAATGTATTGTGTTGTTAATTTTTGTACATGTATTGTCATGGGCTGGAAATAGCGCCCATTTGGTGGAATGGCATTGGAATGGCATTTAAAATAGTCAGACAATGCTGGTCTTCTGGACTTAAATTCATCTATTGAGGTGTGTGTTAGATTTTTATGACTGGATGAGTGTTTTGAAGGAAGTAATTTTAATTCCATAGTTGTGTTTTTTTCACCGCAGGAACGCAGAATGTTCATATGGGCAAGATTGAACTAAGATCAGTTGTTCCGAACTCTGTTCCAGAGACTTTCCTCAATATCAGAGGTCAGTTCAAAGCAGAATAATATATAAAAAAATGAAAAAGAATGTGTAGATGTCGATTCCTCTCCTCGTTTTGTATCCAGGCAACGTGTTGGCAGACAGCATCGATAACTCTATCAGTGAGGACTCTCTGGCGTCTCTGATCCGGATGCCTGGGGGATGTGTGGAGCAGAACTTAGCGTCCATCACTCTGCCCCTCATCGCCACACTCTACCTGGATCGAACCAATGACTGGGAGAGCGTGGGGGTGCAGCGTAAGGCCGAAGCTTTGCGATACATCCGGAGAGGTGAGTCAGAAGGAGAGACGACATGGCCCAGGGATGTCCAACTCTGGTCCTCAAGGGCCGGTATCCTGCATGTTTTAGATGTTTCCCTCTTCCAGCACACCTGACAGCCGTTATCAGGCTTCTACAGAACTTGACGATAGGCTTATCATTTGAATCAGTTGTGTTGGAAGAGGGATACATTTAAAACATGCAGGATACCAGCCCTCGAGGACCAGGATTGGACACCCCTGACATGGACGGAGGCTGAATGAAGTCTGAGCATTCTTAGAATAACAGGAATCTAAAAATGTGAAACAAGAAGTCAGGAGCAAAAGGACCAAACCTTTAGCTCAGTAAGGAGGTGAGGTCAACCCTGTTACTGTGTAAGTAAGTGTGTATGTAAGTGTGTGTACTGACTGTAGGGACTGTAGTTAAGCAGCATCAGCGAAGGGAAAAAAGAAAACAAATAGAAACAATTACTAATTATTACAAATGCAAATATAGCTTTTCTTGTCTCTAATTTTCCACTCTTACTGTTGTATATGTTAAAGGAATTGAAATGGACTAAATGACCCAAGAATGTAAGTACATTTACTGCAGTTTACCCCAACCAGGAGAATATCTGTGGTAAAGTAACAGACAAAACCATTGACCAAAAGGGTTGTTAGTGTTTGGACAGCTGCTTAGCTGCTTACCTTTCCTGTTTTCTTGAATGTTTAAGGGAATGGGAATGTTCCAGTAAATGTCCTGCACAGAGTGAAGAGTTTTGAGGAAGTGGACATGACATTGAAAGTGTGATAATTTAATGATTGTAAAATACTGGTAACAGATGATAGATGATAGGTAAAACAGACAGATTTGAATAAAACACAGGTTTGTTAAGTGACATTTTATTGTATAAATCATAGATTCATGTACAGAACATGTCTCGTTTTTTGTTTCCAGGATATGAGAAACAGCTGGTGTACAGAAAGAGTGACGGCTCTTACCCCCCCTATAGCAAAGAAGGTGCAAGTACATGGTATTGTCAAAACTAAATTATATCTACTTTAGTTTACATCTTTAACTGCTACAACAGCTCGTTATTATAGTTACAGACAAAGAAAAGTTTAAAAAGGCTTTTCCCTAAAACACGTGGCCCGATTAGTACAAAGATACAGTCAAAAAGCACAGGTGCAGTTATTTTATTTCCAGTGGAGTGGAAGGTATTTTCATTTTTTTTTTAAGTTATCTGCAGTATTAGCAAAGACTAAGTAAACAGTATCATTTATGATGATTTGTATTATTATTTTATGGTTAATAATACAAATATATTAAACTAAAATAAAACAACAGTAGTATTATGGAGCCATACAAAGGCTCTATTCCACTGCATGATTTTGTTTCAGGTGCATATTTTTTGTGCTACTACTTTAATTCTAATTATAAATTGTTTGCAGCACAGTGGATGATTGCACATTAAACTTTGCCAAACCAAACTATGTCCATCCCACTGTGTATATTATCAATCTTTTTTTGGTATTATTTCATTGTCTTCAGTTAGGTTCATCCATTCATCCAGCCAGACTTCATTACTGTCATAATTACTAAGAGTGACGGCAAAACAAGCACTAAACGTCATGTTATGACTGTGGCATTTTTCATATCATTCAGAAACAAATACATTTAATTAATTCTAGATATTTTACCATTCTCATGTTGCTGCTGTACATACACCACCACCTTAAGCTGTCATTGCTACTGTATATTGTGCAGATTCAGAGTTTTTTATATTTATTTGGGTGGTTTTAATTGTGGTTTTTATTCTTTTGTTTTAACCTTTTTTTAAATCTATTTTTACCT
Organism: Sphaeramia orbicularis; assembly: GCF_902148855.1. Taxonomy (NCBI): domain Eukaryota; kingdom Metazoa; phylum Chordata; class Actinopteri; order Kurtiformes; family Apogonidae; genus Sphaeramia; species Sphaeramia orbicularis. The sequence goes on along the minus strand of NC_043967.1, from coordinate 9,938,967 downwards.
ATTGTTGTGTATTATTTATTATTATTATTTATATTATTCTTTTTTTTTATCCTGTTCATTCATGCTGCACACTGAGACCTGGGAAATGGTGTTTTGTTCTGATCATTTCTGTGATCAAATGACAATAAAGCTGAGTCTGAGTCATATGCCGAACAGGAAATATTCAAGAGCAGTGTGTACTTTGTTGTTCTATGAAGTGTGTTTTTAAAGTTTCATGTGTTTCTTAAAGTGGCCTGAGATTAATAACTGTCTAACTGAATGTCAGGATCACAGCTTACGTGGTGAAGGTTTTCTCCATGGCTCATTCCATTATTGGCATCAATGAGCAGCAGGTGTGCGAGCCTCTGCTTTACCTGCTGAAGAACAAACACCGAGCCTCTGAGGGGAACTTCGTAGAGGATAATCCAGTCTACGACACCACCATGACTGTAAGAACACTTTTCAATGCAGTCAGTGTTGTTCCTTCCTTCCTCCACTAGGCATGTTTTCCTTTAGATTCTACAGAGTAACAAAAACTCAGCTGTCTTTTCAATCTATATTTTAAAAGGGAAGTGACCTCTGTTTGTGTGTGTGTCTCGGGCATCACACATGATCTGTAAAGAGCTGACTGCTGCAGTTTGGCATACTTACATATTTTTGGTCAAGGAAGAGACTAGAAAAAAACTGCAAATTAATAGGACCAATATTTTGGGAAATAATTATGGGAGATAATTTTGGAATACAGTAGCCTTATAATCATGTTGCTATGCCCAGAATCATGTGAACGCTTTGGTGGTGACTGCTGGACGAATGCAGAACAGCATACCTGAATACACAACACATATCCATGCTGGGGGACCGGGATGTTGGCCTTTAGGGTGGGGATGTGGATTTTAAAAACACCCCCCCTTTTCACATCCCGCCCTCGGTGTTGACAATAATGAAGTCCAGGATCTGGGACCCGGTCAATGCACCAGTCAAAATATATTTTATCTAAGGTTTTATGAACTAGTCACCAGGTCTGCATGTCAGGTGTTCATATAACAAATGAACTGATGCCTGATTCAGTACAGATATTTTTAGTAAATCAGAATGCATATATTCATGCTTTCTGAGTTCCTCACAAAAGAATGACAACTACTGTTCAAATCATCAAGTAAAAGACCTTTAGTGTCTCAAACCTTAAAGTGAATGAGGTGATGGCTCACTGTTAACTTTTATCCTAACATTAGTTTCATTTCAATAAAGACCTCTTTTTTTTGTGCTTCTTTACAGGGTGGTCTCCGTGGTGACGACCCTAAGACGACCCTGACGGCCTTCGTCTTCATAGCACTCGCGGAGGCGAAGCAGGCGGGGATCCAGTGCAACAGCCCAGACGTGAATGTGGAGGTAACAGAAGGAGCACCAGAAGTGGCATTGTTTGGAGATATTACCAGATCAAAATGATATCTCTCATCTTTTGCAAAATATTCTTTCCTGTTACATGTTTGGATAAATGTAGAGGATCTACTTTCCCTTTTTTTGTTTTATTTATCTCTCACTTCACAGTCATCTTTTTATTCAAAACATCTCCACAACCTTAACACGTCCTGCTTTTTCTTGGACTGTCAGCCTTTTCTCATATCATATATTTTTGGTTACATAATCATTTTACTGCCATTTTTTTTCACATTAGTGCATATTCTTCAGAAAGTTCAACTCTGGAGAGGAAAGAGGCTGTTAAATGTTTTCTCCATTACTTACTCTTACTCGCACAGTGGCTGTTTCCGTAAAATGTCAATTTGGAGCAAAGTTTGTGAGTTCTGAAAAATTTGCAAAAACAAAACTACAGATTGTGCACCTCCATAAACTGGTTTGGAGTAGTAGGTGATGGCTTTAATGACAGAGAATGTTGTTTTCCATCTAAACTGACTGAGATGTCTTTTTTCATGAAACAGAGGAAAAAGTCAGTCTTATCAGATCACATGAACCATTGGACCAGGATGCAGCAATGAAACAGCTATATAGAATAGAATAGAATAGAATATATTTTAATGTACAATGGCTATACAACGAAACTGTGTAAAGCTTCCCCTCTTCAGTGCAAAAGGGTAAAAAAAAAGAAATAAAAACAAGAAGAGCAATAAATAAAACAGCCAATAAAATCTGTGAGTCAAGAAAACATTCTATAGAATGCACAATTCAGACACTTTGCACACATACTTACATTGTACAGGGTTAGGGACGGTATAGACCAGTGCTTTTTCAACCTTGGGGTTGCCTGAAATTCAAATGGGGTTGCCTGAAATTTCTAGTAACTGATCAAAAAAAAAAAAAAAATCACTAATAAATTTTTTTTTTTAATGATTCAATAAATATTTCCTTGTAATTAAAACATCACACACTTTTCCTAATAAAAATCAAGTTCAAATAAAATGCAGGGTATAATATCTAAGAGGGCATATCTTGATTGACCTGATCATGTGACTGTGTGCATTACTACGCTTCAACCTGCCCAGACACAGTTGCAGTCAGAAAACCAGACTGAACAGAGAATGGAAAGATTTCTTTGCCCGCCTGGCTCCACTAAGACATCTCCAAGAGAAACTGAGAAGTAGAAACCAAAAAGGTGCATTATATACATTATATAGCCTAAATGTTGTCTAAAATTAACATTTATTTGCAACATAGACTAGCAAACAATTACATGATCAAAAACAAATTAATTTGAGCAAAAAAATGTCTCGGTTTTTTAATGTGTGCCGTCGCCAGAAATGTGATGTTCAAATGAGGTCAAGAGCCAAAAAAGTTTGGGAACCACTGGTATCGACTGCCAGTGGGCCTTACTTAGACACTTAGCTGGCTGATTGCCCAAGGATAATATATAGACCACAAACAAAAAGTTAAGGATATTTCTGTGTTTTTTTTTTTGTCATTTTTGCCATATGTAAATCAAACTATGTCTGGTCACTAAAAAAATGTGTTTCAATTCACACACAAAAAAGTAAAAAGCGCTGTGCAAGAATCCCAACTGAATATATATATATATAGATATATATATATATATATATATATATGTATGTATGTGTGTGTGTGTGTGTATATATATATATATATATGTATGTGTGTGTGTGTGTATATATATATATATGTGTGTATATATGTGTGTGTGTGTATATATATGTGTGTGTGTGTATATATATATATATATATATATATATATATATATATATATATATATATATATATATATATATATATATTTATATGGCAGCCATTCAAAACTTACAAAACTCCTCTTTCAAATGGTCACTCCATGATGATGCTTGAGAACTGAAGCAATGTGTCATGCAATAAGTTCATTCTTTTTGAATAACCCTGTATTATTGAATTTTTCAGTGGTTTTTATTTAGTCTGACTGCTTTCATTTCACTTAAGTTTTTGTTACTTTTACAAATGCATAAGAAGTTTATTTTTATTTTGCACAACAGATTTTTTAAAAAATTTGTTTTACTGTTAGTTTTCATATTGAGGTATATTTAGGGGCTGAAAAGGTTGAGTAACATGACAGGATGGAGGATGTTGAACAGAAAACAGGAAAGGCCTGATTTTATTCTTGTTCACTATAAACCATTAATATTTTAGGAGGAATGAAAAACACATTTGTTTTAGTGGATTGTTCATTGTAGTCTTTCTTTCTTTCTTTCTTTCTTTCTTTCTTTCCTTTTTGTCATTGAAATAAAGTCGACTGTTCAGACACACCTTCACTAACTTCATAACTGATGAAGTATTTTCTGAAGACCCTGATCATGGAATTTTGGCCTTTCTCTCTTTAATGATAATGGTTCTGCTTGTGTATGTTAGGATTCCTCTGTACCTGAAAATACCTGCTGTCTTTGTTGTAGTCAGCAATGCGTAAGACAGCAGATTATCTGAAGAGGGCGCTGCAGATCCCCAGGAGGCCGTACACAGTGGCCATCGCTTCCTATGCACTGGCTCTGATGAGAACTACGTACCCCTTCGACTCTACACCAGCTTTAATGAAAGCTGCAGCTCCAGGTATCCTCAATAATATATTTTACTGTTACAGTATAGAGGATTTTATGAAGTCAGCAACCTCATTAAAAAATGCTAGATTTTTTTTACCCAGACATAGAAGACACTAATGTACACTGACACTGAATGCAACCTGCTATAAAACCAAAAAAAGAGGAAAGAGAAGCTGAAGACCTACTGTAGTAAGATGACAGGAATACGCTCTACCTGTAGAAATAATCAGTCCATTCAAAGGTAAATTAACACAATGGTTGGCAGTGGTGGATCCAGAAAAAATGGAAGGGGGGGGCAGGAGGATGGTAGGGTCCAGGGTTGGAGCCCCGGTGGGGGTTCAAGGAGCAAGGCAAAGCCAAATTAACATTATAAATGCTTCAAATCACATAAAACTTTATATTTTTTTAAAAAAATTATCATACAAGAATAAAAATTAATCCAATTGAACCTCACTAATGTGATCAATTTATGAACCAAAGCAAAGAGTTAATTTTAATAAGGTTGGACTCAGTTATGGTATTGAATTCCATTACATTTCAAATCATTTAAGATGAGAACCAACAGGATCCAGTAGAGGTATAGGCCTGTGTTTGACTGTGTGGGATTCCCTCAATCACTGTCTGTGTTCAAACATATTGTAGTGTGGTAGGGAGGAAGGACTGGAAGTTTGGTCTTTGAGGGTTGAGGAGCACAGGAAGTGGTTTTACTTAAACTAGTGCAAAGTTCTAATGAGCAGCACAGGTTCATTAACATTCAAACACTGCTTCCATCATTCTGCACAGTACCAAACACAGAAAGTACACCCAGAGGGGTTTTATAGACACATGGACTGAGTCACAGTACAGGAGGATATGACGTCATCTCATCCATTCACTCAGGAGCTGGTTTGGTCTCTTTCTTTCAGATGGCAGCCACTGGGCCGACAGCGACAACACACTGTACAGCCTGGAGGCCACAGGCTACGCCCTGTTGGCCTTGGTGAAGCAGGGACGGATGGATGAGGCTTCGGCACCCTTCCTTTGGTTGAACGGCCAGCGGAGGAGGGGCGGCGGCTTTGGGTCCACTCAGGTAAAAGGATTCAAGGGTGGTGTTCTCCTTCTTGTTCATTCTGTCTGGTCATGTAGTGGGTGAAGAACAAAGGTGAAGTCAGACTTTAAAGGTAAAAGTACTTACAGTAGAACCTCGCAGTATGAATTCAATTTGTACCAGCACTGAGCTTGTTTTGTGATTTACTTATTTTACAAGTTTTACTTGTTTTTCCCATTGAAATTAATTGAAACATAGTTGATCAGCTCCAACCCCCAAAAAACATCCCAAATTATTTTTAAGGGGTTTTAAAACAGAGTGCAGTTAGAAAGAGAATAGCAATTATAGAAACATAATAAAAGAAAGTGCAAAAGATATAGACGATCGTGATCGTCAATAAGATGAACTCGTGAAGTGAGTGAGCGGAGGCTGATTCTGTTGGGGTCAGTTCAGAACCCACTAGTGGTGGCAAGTATGAAACTCACTGGTATTTCAAGAAAAAAATACTCACAAGCTGTGATACGTAAAATAAATTACGCACACAATAGAGAACTAGTACTGGTCCCTGTCAGCTCTGTACTACTGTCTGTTCTATGTTTGTTTCTCTTTCTTTACATCCATTCTTTTCTTTTCTTTCTTTCTTTCTTTCTTTCTTTCTCTCTCTCTTTCTTTCTTTCTTTCTTTATTGTCATTTAAAAAAATAAAGTAGACTGTTCAGACACACCTTCACCAACTTCATAACTGATGAAGTATTTTCTGAAGACTCTGATTATGGAATTTTGACTTTTTGGCAGCTTAAGTTGTTTCTGGAACTTTTACCTTATTTTTCTTTCATGAAAATATCCTCTCTGTGATTCTTCTGTAGCTGTATTTAAAAATACCTTCAGTATCTGCTGTTTTGGAAGAAAAGACTGTGTTTTGAAAAGGAACTATAGAGAAATAAAAAGCACAACTTAAGATGTAATGTAGTATGATTTTAAAGTTAAATAAAATGGAAGTACTGGTGTTTGGTCTTTGAAAAACAACAGGATAAAGTTGTGAATTTCCTGGATCTGAATATATCCCCATCTTTTCCCTTCCAGCCCACCATGGTGGTTCTCCATGCTCTGTCTGAGTACATGATCCACAGACCTCCTCCTGTGGATCTCACACTGGATGTAGACGTCAACATCGTGGGACGCAGCGGCCTCCGCTACCACTTCAACCCCAGCACCGCCTACGCCGCTCGCTCCACCAGGGTGAGAAACAGGACCACAAGGCTGACTATAGTTACCTCTGGAGTCACTGTAGTTACCTCTGGAGTCACTATAGTTTCCTCTGGCGTCACTATAGTTTCCTCTGGAGTCACTATAGTTTCCTCTGGAGTCACTATAGTTTCCTCTGGCGTCACTATAGTTTCCTCTGGAGTCACTATAGGTTCCTCTGGAGTCACTATAGTTTCCTCTGGCGTCACTATAGTTTCCTCTGGAGTCACTATAGGTTCCTCTGGAGTCACTATAGTTTCCTCTGGCGTCACTATAGGTTCCTCTGGAGTCACTATAGATACCTCGGGAGTCACTGTAGTTACCTCTGGAGTCACTGTAGACACCTCGGGAGTCACTATAGTTACTTCTGGAGTCACTGTAGTTACCTCTGGAGTCATTGTAGTCACCTCTGGAGTCACTGTAGATACCCTTGTAGTCACTGTAGATACCTCTGGAGTCACTGTAGTTACTTCTAGAGTCACTGTAGTTACCTCTGGAGTCACTGTAGTTACTTCTGGAGTCAGTGTAGTTACCTCTGCAGTCACTATAGTTACCTCTGGAGTCACTATAGTTACTTCTGGAGTCACTGTAGTTACTATAGCTACCTCTGGAGTCACTGTTGTTACTATAGTTACCTCTGGAGTCACTGTAGTTACCTCTGGAGTCACTATAGTTTCCTCTGGAGTCACTATAGGTTCCTCTGGAGTCACTATAGTTGCCTCTGGAGTCACTAAAGTTACCTCTGGCATCACTGTAGTTACCTCTGGAGTCACTGTAGTTACCTCTGGAGTCACTGTAGATACCTCTGGAGTCACTGTAGTTACCTCTGGAGTCACTGTAGATACCTCGGGAGTCACTGTAGTTACTTCTGGAGTCACTGTAGTTACTATAGCTACCTCTGGAGTCACTGTTGTTACTATAGTTACCTCTGGAGTCACTGTAGTTACCTCTGGAGTCACTATAGTTTCCTCTGAAGTCACTATAGGTTCCTCTGGAGTCACTATAGTTACCTCTGGAGTCACTATAGTTACCTCTGGCGTCACTGTAGTTACCTCTGGAGTCACTGTAGTTACCTCTGGAGTCACTGTAGTTACCTCTGGAGTCACTGTAGATACCTCGGGAGTCACTGTAGTTACTTCTGGAGTCACTGTAGTTACCTCTGGAGTCACTGTAGTTACCTCTGGAGTCGCTGTAGATACCCTTGGAGTCACTGTAGATACCTCTGGAGTCGCTGTAGTTACTTCTGGAGTCACTGTAGTTACCTCTGGAGTCACTATAGTTACTTCTGGAGTCACTGTAGTTACTATAGCTACCTCTGGAGTCACTGTTGTTACTATAGTTACCTCTGGAGAAGATGGACTCACTATGAAACACTGTCAAAGACTGTCATCAGAGTTTTCAAAGTCCTTCTGCGTACATTCAGATGCACAGACATCACTAACTTCTTCTTCTTCTCCTCCTCCTTCTCCCTCCATCTTTTTCTTCTTTTCCTTCTTTTTCTTCTTCTTCTCCTCCTTCTCTTTCTTTTTCTTCTTCTTATTTTCTTCTTCTTCCTTTTCTTGGTCTTCTCCTTCTCCTCCTCCTCCTTCTTCTTCTCTGGTGCTTTCTTTGTAGTTACCTGCCCTTAATGCAGATCTTGCAGTACAGGCTCGAGGAAATGGACAGGGAATACTGGAGGTACGGTGGATGAATGCACCTCTCACAGATATAACAAAATGAAATTCCTAAATTCTTTTAATTTAACGGGACTATGTGTTATATGAGGTTCAATGATCAGCAAATCACACCAGCTCTCATTCCCCACTCATCACATACTGGTGTTCAGTCTCGACCCTGTACAGGCTGGATGATATGAAACAAAAACTTATTACATATTAAAATACACACAGCCTGGACAAAAACAGTCTCCACCTGGATTCAACTCAGTAAATAGTTCAGATCCTTCCACTGGATAATTACAGCAGCAATTAATATGTTTCAGCTGCAACAAGTTCTTTAACCCTTTAATCGGTGCAGTGAGGAGCTTCTCATTTCTGAAACAACCATCAGTTCGATTGAGAATAAAGACTGGACTGTGTTTGAATGGATAAAGGTCATGTGGTCTGATGAGTCCAAATTGAACCTGTTCCACAGTGGTGGGTGAATGAAGGGTTTACCCATCATGCCTTGTGCCTACAGTACAAGCCTGTGGGGGTAGTGTTATGATCTGGGGTTGGTTCAGTTGGTTCTGGTCTAGGTTCACAACGTTATGTGTCCATAACATGAGTTCAGCTGAACCTGAATAAACTGAATAACCAGGTCTGAACATCAGTGGATTTTTTTTATTCACTGACGACACAAACGTATTCCAAGAACACAATATGAGGATTCATCAGGATCAGACAGTGAATGAATGGTTAAGGAGCATGAGACGTCATTTTCACGCCACAGAGTCCAGACCTGAACGCCATTTAGAAAGAGGACTTTACACAGTGGTCCAATGCTCTATCATCAATACAAGAAGCTATGGATGGAAATAAATGTGTTGTGTAGGCATAACAAACTTAATCTAACTTTAAGGTCCCAAAACAAAACATTACTGTTGGACTCTTTTGTTTTTTTGTCCAGACTGAATTTTGGAAATATATATGTACAGGGTGGGGAAGCAAAATTTACAATGAACATTTAGTTGTTTTTTCTCAGCAGGCACTACGTCAATTGTTTTGAAACCAAACATATTGATGTCATAATCATACCTAACACTATTATCCATACCTTTTCAGAAACTTTTGCCCATATGAGTAATCAGGAAAGCAAATGTCAAAGAGTGTGTGATTTGCTGAATGCACTCGTCACACCAAAGGAGATTTCAAAAATAGTTGGAGTGTCCATAAAGACTGTTTATAATGTAAAGAAGAGAATGACTATGAGCAAAACTATTACGAGAAAGTCTGGAAGATACTATTAAAGAAGAACGGGAGAAGTTGTCACCTGAATATTTGAGGAACACTTGCGCAAGTTTCAGGAAGCGTGTGAAGGCAGTTATTGAGAAAGAAGGAGGACACATAGCATAAAAACATTTTCTATTATGTAAATTTTCTTGTGGCAAATAAATTCTCATGACTTTCAATAAACTAATTGGTCATACACTGTCTTTCAATCCCTGCCTCAAAATATTGTAAATTTTGCTTCCCCACCCTGTAATACTAGCAGGTATATTAATACCGATATCTAGGGACTGAAGTCAGTAAATGCGTCATTCCTTGTTTTAACTTCATTTCCCGTCATGCAGTGTGGTACTGCACTTCCTTTCAACCATCATAGCCATAGCAATGTAATTGTAAGGCTATTGTATTCCAAAATTACTAATATGTCCCCAAATATTGGTTCAATCACCTTGCCGAGATATTCAATGTGGAGATGAGACTATTCCTCAACTGCAGGTAGCAAATTGGCCAGTGAAAAACATCTCAATTTCTCAGAACCGTGCAGATACACACACACACACACACACACACACACACACACACACACACACAGATGTCCTGAGACCTTCCAGTATTATGATATAGATATGTAACATTTTTTGCAGTGAGTAAATGTCTAAAACCGTATGTGGAACTATACTGCTTTATCTCTAATCATTAGTGTTTCCTCTCTCACGTCTGTTCCTGTTTCCTGACCTTTGACCCAAGGTCGTGACCCATTACAACCAGCTGCCTGAGGTGGATGAGCAAATGCCCTGCAACAACTTTGAGCTCAACGTCTCCATTGCAGAATCCAGTGGTAAGTACAGCTGTCGTTCTGCATCACATCAGGGTTTTATCCAAGTCTTTACAAACGATCTGGAAGATGCTGTTGTTTTTAGTCCTTTTGAGAAGATGTCATCTACTTTTAAAGCTATAAAACGTACACCATCTCCCTGTTCTCCAATCTGGAAAAACCATGACTTCACAACACCTCTACACTCATCATTTTAGAAGGAAAAAGGCATTACTTGCCTACACTGTATCACTCAGAATTAAAAAATAATAGACTCTGAATACCTAATTCAGAAGTTAGCATTATTAGCATAGTGCAATTTCTCCTTAGTTTTTGCCTGTGATATCTTTCTTCTTCCGCAAGAAGAAGCCCAAGAGCTGACAACGCCGGTATCTTCTTATTACTATCCATCCTTTCAACAAGTACAACACCAACCCTTCTTGACTACTCAACACTCTCTGCTGACAATGACTGACGACAGCGAGCTCTGTGTTCTGGTCTAGAAAGATGTTCCGTCATTTCCGGTTTTATGTCTTGCACAAGCACAGAACGTACACGCCAGTTGGTAGTCGATTTGGTGTGTTGTTCATACTTTTTTGACCATGTCGGAGAGACGGGAGCCAACTGATCAGTCGGGCTACCTTTACTGACGATGACTGGCCGTCGGGTTGGTGTGTCTTCACCCTTAGAGTACAGTTTATCTGGTATCTGAATGGTAAGAATTAAAATTAGATTATTTACATAACTTTAATACTTTAGAAGGATTTGAAGGACTTGAGTTGTCATTGGAAATGTTATTTATCTCTGATTTTATAATCCAATTAGACATGATTTTAAATACTATTTAAAACAGTACATATTGGGGTGGATCACTAAACCAGTACATTAATATGATGCAATAAAATAAAATAAGTTAATGTAATTTATGTAGTTATGTAATCTAAAATGTAATAAAATATCATGTTCTAAAGTAAAACAGACACTTAACTGTCTATCACACCTCACTGTGTGAAAAACATTTATAAAATAAGTATACAATTAACAGTAACATAAAATGATTATTATATCATATTTTTTTCTCATTGTGATAGAAAAACCTCCAGCAGATGTTGAGAAGTCTTATGAGTTCACTATCAAAGTCAGGTGAGTTATTGTCACATTTTATTCATTTTAATATATTTACTCAGATTTTGTTTGGCTGATACTCAGGGTTTATTTTCACTCAGGGCTCTGGGCTCCAGAGATGTGCGGATGGTGGTTCTGGATATCAGCCTCCCCACTGGCTTCACTCCAGAAAACGCTGACCTGGAGCGGGTAATCAGCCTCCAGCTCCACTGCTGTTCCACATACCGCAGAGAATGTAGTCATATAGAATGATTTAGGGTTATTAAAAGGATAAAAAGAAGAGGTACTTTATTTAAACTATCAGTAAAATATCAGCTTCAACACCATGCATTTTAAGTAACTCCTAAAGGGATTTTACAGAGTTTATTTAGCTTAAGAAGAAGAATTTTTAACTCACCCCAAGAAGGAAACGACTAAAGCTGACCAAAAAAGAAGTGGGACTAAAATAACAATATTGACCTCTGCGACATAATGGAGTATAAGTATAAAGCTGTAAAAAACAAAATACTGACGTAAAGCTCAAGTCTGCAAAAGTATAGCTGCAGTTAAAAGTTCTGTTCATCTGTGAATTATTTTAGGATGCACACACAAGCTTTATTGTCAGATGCAGTAGAAAATAAATTGAACAAATAAATGAAAATGAATCTTAATACCGAAAAGATCCGAATCAGCAACATGACAGATAAAATCATGCACATGTCCTTCCCAAATGTTATTGATATTCATATTCAGTCATGTTTTACCTTCTGAGAGCATAACAGGCCTGTGCAGAGAACTTATTATTGTTTTTAATGTCTGTGTAGTTGTCCAACTCTGTGGATCGATATATCAGTAACTTCCAGATTGTTGATAACCTGAGTGACAGAGGCTCCCTGATCGTCCACCTGTTCAAGGTAACAACTGTGGATAATAAGTAGTTTTAAATGTTAAAATTCACAAGTAGACTGAAGAAAAAGACTGTAACAGTCATGAGAATATACCGTATGGACTCGTACTGACCTGCCTTTTCAGGTGTCTCACAAAGAACCTGAGATCCTGATCTTCAGACTTCAGCAGAGCTTCAGAGTGGGCCTCCTCCAGCCGTCACCAGTTACTGTCTATGAGTATTACAACCCAGGTATGAACTACTCACCGCCAAATCGCACCTACTGTATATTCACATATATTCACACCGAACCTGTCCTTATAAGACTTACTGAGACCTGGGGGAGGGATCTCTCTGTGGCTTTTCCTGCATGCTTTGTCCTCTGCTTGCATGTGTTTCCATGGTAATGCTATGCAACGCTTGTAGCATATACACATGAGACTGGCCAAGCGCTAATGGATGGACAGCCTTACTACATTTTTGTTTGCCCAACTGTTTATGGTAGAAAGATGAATGATACCTCAATTTGTAAAAACCCCTCGGTAACAGATGGACAGAAAATTAATTAAATCTGTTTATGACCACTTTATAAAACCTACCTTAAAGTGCAGTTCCAATTTTCATAAAACTGTCAAATCGTTACTCTTGGTCCTCTAGGGTGTTTGTTTTGCAAAACAGTAAACAGTTTGTACTTTTTCAATATTTAAGGGCATAAAATAGCAAGAGTTTTGCTAAGTGTTTTGGTAGAATAATAATAGGAAGAATAATTACAAGCTTCAATGGTTTATTCAGCATATTTATTAGCATATACATTGCATATAAAAATCTGCAAGGTCAGATACCTTAAGAAACTAATTTAATACATTTTAACATATATATCTCAGTTTATTAGATATTTGCAACCACTGTAAAAAGAGTAGCAAAAGGTTTTTAAATGGACCTTACAACTTATCATAAATATAATATAGGTCCAATAGAGGAGGATCAAAGTTATGTTTTGAATTCCACTGATAGACAAAGAACGTAAACAGACATTATACTGAATATAATGCCATCTAAATATTTTAAAAACATTTTTCTTAAAAATAAAACTTGTGCTGGAAACTAGAAGTAATGTACTTTCAAAATATATAAGTCTTCCAAAGGTGATTTTAGATTTATTTTTGGATCTAGACGTTAACCTTCCTTTGGCCAGCCACACATGCTAAACATCCATGTAACCAGAAAAATGTCAGCTAAAAGCTCAACAAAAACAATTTTGGGCAACTGAACACAATTCAAACAACACTTCAATGGGCATATCTAAAGCAAGTCAGTAGTCTATGACCAGCATATGTCACGAATTTCCTAAAATAAAAGCCCAATGTGACAAAATTTGCAGCGCTAAGCTAACACCATGCAGATCCAACAATAGAAATATTATTTCTTTACTACTAAAACTCACTGAATGAGCCAAAGAAGTGCAAGAATAATGGTCACATTATGAAGTGATGATGACAAATATTATCTTACCTTTGCTGTTTTCTGATCATAACTTGGTTTCATATGAATGAAGCTTCTACTATTGGCTAATCCATCGGTTTGTGTTACATTGAAATGACTCCACACTACAAACAATTTGCCCAGAGCAGGTTAAAAGTTTTTTTCCCTCCTCACTTGAACTAAGCATCTAAGGACAGAAGGTGTTGTATTGTGCAGACTGAAAATCCCTCTGAATCTGTGGTGAATCTGTGATTTTTGATATTGGTCTATCTATATACATTAAATTAGTGTTGAACCACTCCCAGTTTCTACACCAGAACCAGACTGAAAAACTCATGAATGATAAAAGAGGAAGATGGATGGTCACAATCCCTCAGACAAAGCCAAAGAGTGAATGAAACATCAACAGTTTTGAAAGACTGGTGGAAAAGACAGGAGGAAATCAGGGTTTTTCCACCAAAAGCTAAACCTACTGGGGCTGAAAAATGCAAGACTTTGACCATAGCAATATTAGGCTGTGCATTTGGTCCCTGGTACTTCAGTGGGACTTACTGGACTTAGTCCACCTCTTAATACCACCACTATGATGGTATGATATGTCACAATTATAGACACCATCAATATTATGCAAAAAATGCTAAATAAGAAGGCGTGGACATTACAGAGAGAGAGACATTTCCCATATTCAGAGTGAATCCTATTTTGAGTACAGCTGTAAACCCAGTTCAGACAACTCCAAACCTTTACACTACAACCACAACTGGACCATGGACATCCTCTGGAGCAGTTCACAATCAATATTTATCTAATAACAGGACAAAAACATACAACATTTCAATCAAAAACATCACATCCTACTCACCAGAGATGATCGTTATTTCTATATAAATCTGACCCCCTTTCTGTGAACCCTTCCCTGACTCCGTCATAGAGGTGATCTATGGGTGTCAGTTTTATCAATAAGTCCTTTTTTATGTCCATGGAGGACAAGGCTGAGAGGTTCCTCTGTCCACTCGGAAATAAAATAAACGTTTTTCCCATGAATCCAAAAGAATATTGTCAAATCTATATCAACAAAGTTTTACTCTTACCATCCAATCAGAAGAAGGATAAATGCTGACGACACTGAGGACCAGCTTGCTAGAATCTGATTGGTAAAGAAACAGTCCTGATGCTATACAGTTACAGTTCCAGAACCAGGGCAGATTAGAGTAATCCTGCCTAGCAACACAGAGACACTGAAATCTGACTGGACCAAATATCTTCCATCCACGTACATGTACTGGAAACAACTTCCAAACTGTAATGTATTACAAATTACTTGTTATTTCAAAGTAATTCCTTTACAATATTACTGCCTCAGAATTGTAATGCGTTACATGATTCCTGTATTTATTTTGAGTTACATACAGACTCTTGTCATAAATAGCACATACACAGTAGAATCCCACCCCCCCACCTCATCGCCCTCCCAATACAAGAGATATGAGAGCCTTGGGATGTATACATTTGCACCCCAAAGTACATGTGGATGGATAGCTCAGTAAGTAACGCAAAGGTCTATGATGTTCGAATGCTTGCATTTTTTTTCAACATTTTACATGTTCAAACGAGCACAGTGCTGAGGACGGTATAACGTACAAATTGATTGTACATTACAAGTTATAATGTGCCTCAAAAAGACAAGAAAATAGAAAAGGCAAATGTTAAAAAGCTAAAGGATGCTGTGTGTGTGTGTGTGTGTGTGTGTGTGTGTGTGTGTGTGTGTGTGTGTGTGTGTGTGTGTGTGTGTGTCAGACCATCGCTGCAGTCGGACATACACTCCCACTGAGGATAAGGAGGAGCTCACTCAGATCTGCAGGGAAAACGTCTGCCGCTGCACACAGGGTAAAGTCTGCAACACAATTCATTAAAAACTACAGTCAATCAATCAAATGTAAACAGTAGAGTATGTGTGTTAATGTTGTCTGTTGTTTGTCATCTATTCATTTACTATGTGTATCAGGTGACTGCTGCATTGCCAAAACTGACAGTGAAAACTTCCCTAATAAGGAGAGAGAGACATTTGCCTGCATGAGCTTACACCATGGTATAAAACACACACACGCACACTTACACACACACACACACACATGCACACACAGTTGAGAAAAAAAACATTGAACAATAGGATCAGTAGCATCAGTGGATGTATTTTCTGGCTCCATCTTGGTACATGTTTTATTTTATTACGTATGTGTGTGTGTGTGTGTGTGTGTGTGTGTATATATATATATATATATATATAGATATAGATATATATATAGATAGATAGATAGATAGATAGATAGATAGATAGAGATAGATATATTATATATATATGTTCATCAATGTTAATGTGTCCATTTTGAAATGACACTTTCAAATAATGAATTATTATGCTCTTTGACAACATATAATCTGAAAACTTACTTTTTCTCATGTAAACAATTTTAGGCAAGGCAAGGCAAATGTATTTGTATAGCACCATTCATACATAAGGCAATTCAAAGTGCTTTACAAAGGCATAGTAGCATATAAAATGCCATAGGACAATAGCAGAATAAAACATGAAACAACAAGGAAGTGCAGAAAAGATGCTCCACTCCAACAGAAACCACATGGGTTACCTGCCTCATCGTAAGCACAATTCTCTACTTGCGCCCCCGGGGACTCAAAGAATCCCAGAAGCTCAACCGGTTGTTATAATAGCGTCTGTGTGAACAGCGGGTTAACCCTGCTGTCATGGGTCTGAAAAATCTTGAAACCCAATCCGATTGTTCCCCCTGCACTAATTGTGACACCCTGGCAGCATCCTGAACTGCCTGCTAACGCCTTTAAACCTGGTACACCACACACTTTGAAACCTGAGTGGGGGAAAGAAAGAAATTAAAACAAGAATAAGAGCCAGTTAAAACAAGAGCTAAAAACAGTCTTCATTAAAATTAGGAATTTAATGTTAAATCAATCAAAAGAGTTAAAATTGTGAGTTGCAGTGCAGATATTAGAAATAAAAAATTACATTAAATTAAAAAATACTCTAATCAAAGGCAGCTGTAAAAAAAAAAAAGTCCTTAACCTTCATTTTAAAGAACTGAGAGTTTCAGCAGACCTGCTGAAGGGAACAGAAGGGTACCATTACTTTTATTTGTTTGCTTCAGTTTTCCAGGTGAAGGTGTTGAATGTCAGCAGGAGTTACTACGACAAGTATGAGATGGAGATAACGCAAGTTATCAAGTTGGGTGAGTGTCTGCTGAGATTTGTGTGACAAACTCAAAACAAGGCTTTTCGCATTTGGTTTTAATGGGTGTGATTGATGCTAAATACTAGTGCTATCAATTACGTTTTTAATCAGATTAATCACAAAGTTGCTGTGGCTTAATTTGGATTAGTCATGATTAAATATTAATTTTTAATCTATATTAATCGCGTTCCATTTTGCATGAGCAAACAGATTCAAGACAGAAAGGAATATATATGCACTTAACATGTTTATTAAACACCTTCAACAAAACAACTTAAACCAACTGTTCCATCTTTGTTTTTTGAACTCGTATTTCCGTTCAGAAGGCCAATGTGCTGTTTAGCATCTTCCATCTTTATGGGTTGGTTCTTCTGCCTGTCACTACTGGATCAACTGCCAATTTGTTCATGCGTAACACTAACTGTACTTGGACTAACTGCGTCAAATGTATTGGCAGAGACATTCAGAGTCATTCTGCATTGCAGATGGGTTAATTGCATTCAAATTTTGAATCAGATTAATCATGATGATGGATTCATCCACATTAATGTGTTAATTTGGACAACCCTATTAAATATATGTTTACAAAACAAGCACCAAAACACATTGTGCACACAATTGTAAGTTACACCTTAGTGTATGGGGGAGATTGACTTCAAGAGGCTGGATGTGATGGTCGTGCCCACTGCCACAGAAAAGGTATAAGCAGTCACATACACAAACACCACCACCACATGTTGAGTTATGTTGAGCTGCAGTCACTTGGCTTACACACAACACTCATAGTTTGTTTTGTTTAAAATTGGTTTATTAGCAGTTTGATAATACACTGTTGCTAGATGGAGCATGCACATTTAGTTTACATTGTTTGTCATTTTGCTATTAATTAGTGATGGGCAAATGATACCCAGGCTTTGGAGCTTGTGTCACTCTTCCTGAAGCGGAGTGATTTGAAACACTGTGTCGGAGCTTGTATGTAACACCAGTGGCATGTGACCGATGACGTTTGAAGCTTCAAACATCATCACTGCATCACTTCGTGCTTTGTTGCTTCAAAATGTTTCGAAGCTTTTCATTGGCTCATAGTCTTTCAGTGTGTTTCATTGGCTCAGTGTTTCAATACATTCTGAGCCAAACCAACATTTAACCCTTCATATCATTTAGATTTATTCTTTGGGTTAATCTGGAATGTGTTTTAGAGTATGGGTGAGAGTGTCTGCATATTTATTTTTTTCCTTTTAATAAAGATTTTAGTTGTACTTGTGTGTAATGATGATGTAATCATTATTTGGTCTGAATGAACCAAACACTTGAATGACCACACAGTCTTTTCTGAACTTTCATTGCTGACATGGGATTGAAACAGTGTCAGCGCTTCAGTCATGCTCTTGAGAGGTTGCTATGGCTTCAGTTGTCCACCAGATGTCACCATCACTGAAGCCTTGAGTCTTTGGATCTTTTTCGGTACATTTGTCATGAAAGCCTCAGTGCTTCATGAGGCTTCACCTGCCCACCACTACTATTAATTCATTTTCTTTTCTTTGAGTGACCTGGCTGCTGGGTGGCATTTCCTGCTTGGAGACAAAAGGTGGGGCTATGGGCGGAATTGGGTTTTATGCTCCCTCCCATGGACCAGACCAAGAGCTTGTACATCGGGGGAGTGGGGGTGGGTGGGTGTCTTTGTGTTAGTCTTAGTTAATGTTTATTTATTTCCCCCTGTACGTTAACAGTGGTTTGATCCATTAGTACATATGTTGCCCCAGTGTCTCAGTCTGGCAGGTCTGTTAGTTGAGTGGATGTCTACTGTTGTTTGCATTTTCTTCAGTAGAGTTATGTTTTGTTGGCCTCTTTTAAAGGCCCTGTAACTCTGATTTCATCCTGGTGTATTAATTCTTTTATGGTTCATTATTGTTTTATTTTAATATGACTCACCTGGATGATGCTATATTTCTTCTTTCCAGGTGAGGAGGCAGGAGTTGAAACAGGACAAACCAGGTTTTTCATGTCTCATGGAGGCTGCAGAGATGGACTCAACCTGCAGGAGGGGTCCTTGTACCTCATCATCGGCCCCCAGCGGGACAAGTGGGACATAGACAGTACCACTAACAGGTAACAGCAGCAAACCAAACCAAACCAAAAAACATCAGTTTTTGTTAGAAAACAATGGGAAGTCTGGTGAAGTGGAGGTTTCAGATTCTTGGATTAATAACACTGTGACATAAAGGTTAAAAATGACTTAATCTGCTTCATTCCTTGTGTGTCAGATATACGTACATGTTAGGAAAGGACACCTGGGTGGAGCGCTGGCCCTCGCCTGCAGACTGTGAAAGTAATCCCAACCTGATGATCAAGTGTACTAATCTTGACGAAGCTGCATATGAACTGTCTGTCAACGCTTGCAGACTGTAGAGAATTCAAGTGAATTAAAGTACAGCTGTTCATTACTAAGGAATCCTGTGGCTTTTACTCTGCTGTGATATTTATCATGAGAAGGAAATAAATACCACTGCAAGCAATAAAAAGCTCTGAACTGCCCTGGCAGAGGTCAGTTCAGAGGCAAGTTTACATCACATACAACACAAAGGACCTACTCGATCTTAAATCAGCAAATTAATTCTGGATCTCCACAGACTGTATTGGTCATTGAATAAAGTAGAAAGCTAATTGTTTATTCACATTTGTATTATGGTGTCATTATGTTTTCTTCTTTGAACTAAAACAGTCAAAATTACACTGTCTTACATGGGCGTATTTAGCCCATTTTTGGGGGTGCTGAAGCATCCCTAAATTGATTCCCAGCACCCCTAAAATATTTTAAGAATGTGAAATTTTTCTTTTTTCTTGTTTACTTTATGTCCATTCTTAACATGCTAGAAAAATGTCAAAACCGTACGCAGTACATTGCTGAAACGTAATATTTTAGCAACAAAAATACAGCACCCCCCACCTTGCCTCGAAAATGGTTTGATCCTCCCCGTCCCTCCCCCCTTTCCTTGATTCAGACTCTGAGCGTTCCACCTGTATAGAGCAGTGCACAGGCGCTGCCTTCCAGAGTTGGGATATGGTAGTAGTGTAAGTACCTGGTGTAAACCAGGACATGTGACACATTTCTTTACTTCAGCCACTTAATACCAGCACATTATTATCATCACCTGTCCCTATTTTTGCTGCATTGAAACGTAGATCACTTTTTATGCTCTTAGGTGGGAGTTAGCTGATGTTTTTTCTAGCTAGGAAATGTTCCATGTGGTTCAGTCCACCTCTGTCCTCTGTTTGAACTGGACTGAGAGAAGCTGCTGTTGTGTCATGTGTTAATATTAAAGACAAGGTGTTACTGACTTTATCTGACTGGATGTCCATTAACTCCTATTGTGTGTGTGTGTGTGTGTGTGTGTGTGTGTGTGTGTGTGTGTGTGTGTGTGTGTGTGTGTGTAGGTGTGTGTGTGTGTGTGTGTGTGTGTGTGTGCGCACGCAGACAGCCAGCCTCATCATGGACGTACAATTGTTTGTTTTTTTCTAAAAATAAAAAAAGAGCCAGATTCAGGTAAGATTCTAAGATCAACTCATGTAACCTCATTTTCCACAGCAACCAAATATTCTATTACAATGATGTTGTAAATTAATAAATGTACCAGTTTATATCTCTTATTAGATATAAAACACATTGTTTGGTTATTTGCCTTTTGGTTCAAGCACGAAGAGAGAGAGGAGAGCAGAGAGACGCTTAACATATACACTGGTCTACAATTTTTTTTTTTTTTTTTTACAAATGATCTGCCTCAGAGATTAAATGTGCTAAATGTTACGTATTTTAATCAGATTAATTGGAAAACAAATGACCAAAACTGGTTTGCTAATGTTTTGACGGTATATGATGGTATGTTGGTTTCTGTCCATTTATAAACAGATTTATAAATGTTCCACTGATAGAACCTGTGCAGTCCATGTCTTGTAATGTACAGACTGTTTGAAGTAGATCTGGTAGCTCTGACACTAATATTCCTCTGGAGTTAAACCCATTCTCTCGTACATGTATATGTTGAGGAGCTGTTGTATCAAAAAAGAGGATTGTCTTCCACCAGAAATTAGGGTTAGTGTATTTTTCTTTTATGATTCCAGTCCATTCCTCTTTTACTGTGGCTCAGCATTTAAATAACTTTTATCAGATTTGATGGATCAGTCACAGAGTTTCTCATACCCAAAAAATGTTATGCTTTTCTTTCACAAATGTAGGAATGACGGTCCGAAACTGAGTTAAAATGTACAAAACAGGGAAATTTCTCTTGCCTGACCAGGCAGCACTCTGGGTGCTCAGCCCCCCTAAACCTCTGATCCTAGAATGGCCCCTGGTATGACATGTATGATATGGAACACACTCTTGAAGATAGTTTTTTCATTAAGGATTTTTTGATTTACCATAACTGACCACTAGATGGCAATGGTGTGACATTGACTTTCATCAGTTGTCCAAACTTCCTTGCTTCTTTTCTAGCGCACATGTTGAAAGGTAATCAGTGATCAGTTTTCTTTGGTGAACTGTTCATTTTGTTGAAATTCTTGCATATACCACGTACAATCTTATATATTTAGTGCAAGAGGATATAACATTACTAGAGTGTATTCAAAGTTAACTGACTATACGTAGCTAACTGTTGGCTAGTTATTAGCATTATTAACTACTACAGTTTGATAATATCAGGGGGTATAAACATTTTTAGGGGATTGTCCCATATTTGATATATTGGATTTATCCATTCCGTTCCACAAAATTGACCTGAAGTCATCAGTTAAAACACACAGATACAGATGCGCGCATGCATACACACACACATACATACACACTTTTCTTTAAAAATGTTCCTTGTTTCATTTGGGGATGTGTGGTTTGTCTCATGGTCCTGTGAAGTGCTGTATGGGCTGCTGCTCTAAGAATTTTATTGTGTAACTTGATTACTATTTCATGAATGTAACCTGGATTGTCTTTACTATTAGATTGTGTTTATATCTGTTGCCGATGGTTGTTTGTTATGCTATATGTTATGTTCTGTACGAAAAAATTCTAAATAACTAGGGATGCACCGATACCACTTTTTTGCAGTACGAGTACAAGTACTTACATTTGACTATTTGCCGATACCAAGTACCGATACGAGTACTTAATAATCCCATTCCAATTCTTCGTTCCTTTTGTAAATGTGCTTTACTGTTGTTGTCATTAGTCTGACTGGAACAAGGTGCCGCTACTGACATTTAATGTGCTGGAATGAGCATTTCTCAATTAATCCACCAGGGGGCGCTGCTCTTAATTAACCATACTGGACAAATAGCACAAAGAAGAGTAAAGTTTTATGAGAAGAAGAAAGTCAGTAATGACAAACATGGAGACGACAGAGGTAACACTAATGCGATACTAATATTGCAGCGTTTTCGCTGGTAAGGTTTAAAAGCTCAGCTTCAGCAGGTAGAGAAAAGAGAAATGAGTGATAAGTTTGGTTTTCACTTCCGCTGGCAGTGGTCCGCCCCGCTCCGTACCCCCATAGTATTATAAGTAGGATGGAAACCGGCCCAGCCCTGGGTAGTTGTCCTAAATGTGTCAGTAGTTTTTCTCTAACTCACACAGTGGCTCTTTGAACAGATCCTTTACCTCCACGGTTCCCGCTGGTATTCTCTGTCTGGGTACGCATCCACCAGCACCTGGTAAACGGATGGAATGTACGCAGAGGACGGACAGAACGCTGCGTCCGTATCTGTCTGTGTCTTTAATGTTACTTGCAGTCAGTGTTACTTTTATCACCGTCATTTATTTTGAAAAATCTCCACACTCTTCACACTCCCCACACATTATTCCACTGTCGCTTACCTGCTGCACTGAACTGTGAATGTCACACGGCCATAAGTGGTATCGGTGCATTTGTATCTGATTACTTTTACGAGTACACACACTGAGTATTGGAACTGATGTCTGATACTGGTATCGGATCAGTGCATCTCTATAAATAACTAATAAAAACTAAGTGTCAAAAAAAAAAAGTTCAATGGTTGTCTTCTGTATCTTGTGTTTGTCTCTCAAACAAAAAAGAGGTATCTGTTAGTGAAATTCTAACATAATTCCTAGTTTCCTCCATCTTCGCTGTGAGGCCATCATGTGCTGTTGTCTCCATACTCTGCCCTGTGTGCTGTCCTCCATGTGGATCTGCAGACCAGATGTCTACAGTCCAATGTTCATAGACAGATTTAGCCTAAACTATCTGCTTGTGTCTCCTGGACCTGGAGGAAGGTGCATATGTGTCAGCTGTTATGTTTTCCTTAAGGTTTGGTACAGAACTAAGTTATAGGTGTATTTGTATTATATGACCAGTTACGACCATCTAATATTTGTACGGCACAACTTTGGACAGTGAACTAGATTCAGTTTCCTGTAGCGAGCAGGAACTTGTTCCTATATTATAATACATCCAGAGAGGCTGAGTGTTCCTCGGTCTTCAGCGTCTTCTACACCTTCTACAGATATTCCCTATCAGACGTTTGACACATTTGGAGATGGAGGTGTGAAATATAGAGAGTAGAAAGAATTCACTTAAAAAACCATAAGCAACACTTAACTTAACTTCAGTTATTAAACTGATGTTGCTGCTAAACTTCCTGACAGACTAAAGCCTTCTCTGAGTCCACTGTTGTCAACCGCTTCATCAAGTATCATAAAGCAGCATCAGCCAATGCGTCTGTCTTAACTCCAACTTACTGAACTGAATTGTCATCCTGTCAAATTCACAAACATGCTCCACCATAACCTCGTCCCACCAGGGGTTTTGCCACACGCCATCATCTCCTGAGCCATGTGATGTACATGGACTTACACTGACTTCATGACCCCACAGTGACACCCTAAATGTTAAAACAGTCGTCAATAGGACTGGACCAAACATAAGATCACAGATGGATGATCTGTAATGAACTCTGGCCTCATTAACACACAAACTCTATGAACACAGACTGACTTATTCTCTGAAAACTGAAGGTTATTGACCATCCAAAACTTAAGTCTGATCTTTATAACTTATAACTCAGTAAAAATATCTTCCAGATGAACATTTCCAGACAGCGCCAACTGCTGGCGGGAAAAACATTACATGTGAATGTCATGAATACAACTCACTAAACCAGTGGTTCCCAACCTGTTATGGTTCATGACCCCTTTTAATATCACACATTTCTGGTGACCCTAGACATTCAAAACTGAGACATTTTTTTGCTAAAATTTATTTGTTTTTGATCATATGATAGTTTGCTCCACTATGTTGCAAATAAACGTTAATTTTAGACAACATTTAGTCTATATAATGTATATTATTATGGACGGAGGCAGAAAAGCCAGGTGTAGATTACTGCACAAAGTGAGGATTTTATTTTCCTTGGTCAGGATATGTCCAGTCAGTCCAGCTTGGATTTACACGGCTGACAATTAATACTGAACAAACAAACAATAACTCAAACTATGAATTATGAAAGAGCTGCAACATCTGAAACCGACCACAATGAACATTTGAAAGATGAACAGAACCACAGTGCTTCAGTTTCAGCTTCACAGTTTGTCATGTCTTGTCTCTCTCAACTCAACATATATTTTTATTAGTACGTTTTGTTATTTTTTATTTTTATCAATTACTAGAAATTTCAGGTGACCCCATCTGAATTCCAGGTGACCCCACATGGGGGTTGAAAAACACTGCACTAAACATTGTGTTGTTTATAGCAGAGACTCACAAGGTTAAAGCATCAGCAATTGCACACTGAACAAAATGAATGCATTGTGGATTCTTATTCATGAAAAAAAAAAAAGATGTAATAGGACAAAACTTTTATACACTGAGAAGATTTCAGAAACTGCTTTTACTTTCTTGATTTTACTTGAATAAGGAAGTTAAGTCAGAATTTCTACTTTCACCAGATTTCTGTACATAAATATCTACTTGAGTTAAAGTGTGCAGTTTTGCCACCTCTCAAAGCAAATAACTTTTCCATCAGCACATGATAGGCTGTAGGCACGTGCACACATAGGACCCAAGGGGTGCTTTGAGCCCCTGCCCTTTTTGCCTTGTAGAAAAAAATGCCCTTTTTTATTTTTTTTAAATAAATAAATTCTGTGGGCGACATGGTGGTGCAGTGGATAGCACTTGTGCCTCACAGCAAGAAGGTCCTGGGTTCGATTCCAAACCAGTCGACAGGGGGTGGGACCTTTCTGTATGGAGTTTGCATGTTCTCCCCGTGTCTGCGTGGGTTCTCTCCGGGTACTCTGGTTTCCTCCCACCATCCAAAGACATGCACTGATAGGTTAATTGGTTAATCTAAATTGCCCATAGATGTGAATGTGACAGTGACTGTTTGTTTCTATATGTTCAGCCCTGTGATGAACTGGCGAAATGTCCAGGGTGTACCCCGCCTTCGTCCATAAGTAGCTGGGATAGGCTCCAAGTGACCCCCGTGACCCTAGTGAGGATAAAGCGGGTTCAGATAATGAAATAAATTCTGTTCTGCAGGTAAAAGAAAATGGCGGTATAAAAACACCACGGTAATATACCGTACGTATGTCCTTGTAATAGCGTATGATGGCATTGTGTGGGTGTTGAGTCTAAACCCACTTCTCTACCTGCTGTCAGTCACTGAGAGACGGTTCTGCCCCACTCTGTGTGCTCACATGCATGTCCAGAGAGAGAGAGAGAGAGAGACACACACACACACACACACACACACAAACACACACACACACACACACCTACACACATACCTACCAAGGTTATAATAGTTTTGGATTTTTAATTATAGTTTAGTTTTAATTAGTTTTGACTTTTTTTTTTCTCTTATTCAGTTAGTTTTAATTAGTTTTTAGAGCAGGTTTGTTAGTTTTTATTAGTTATCGTTTTTTTCTGAATGCTTAGTTTTAGTTTAGTTTAGTTTAGTTTTAGTATTAGTTTTAGTTATTTCATATATTTTATCTTCCTCATCATCCTATTCAAAGAAATTAGTGAGACATGGATATGGGTTACCCTGGACACTTTATTTGGGGGTCGGGTTAGGGCGGCTCATGGACTGAGCAGAGACACAATGTACCGTACAATGTATAAATTCCCTATAGCAGGTTGAGGTGGGGTGCAATCCATACACGTCACTTACGTGAAACAATGCGAAGATGTGCAAAGCAGGAGAGGAGATGCACAAAGCAGCCAGCAGTTAAACCAGATAGAAACATATATAACCAACTAACCAGCAGTTAAAGCAGATAGAAACATATATAAACCAGCTAACCAGCAGTTAAAGCAGATAGGAACATATTATAAACCAGCTAACCAGCAGTTAAAGCAGATAGGAACCTATTATAAACCAGCTAACCAGCAGTTAAAGCAGACAGAAACATATATAAACCAGCTAACCAGCAGTTAAAGTAGATAGGAACATATTATAAACCAGCTACCCAGCAGTTAAAGCAGATAGGAACATATTATAAACCAGCTAACCAGCAGTTAAAGCAGACAGAAACATATATAAACCACTTATAAACATATCTAACCCAGTTCCTCATCAGTAAACCACACCTTAGCAGATATCTCATATCTCAATCATCTGCAGTTCCATTATTAGCCAACTTTGCTTCAGTTCAGTTCAGCTAGCTGTAGCTAGTAACATCAAACGTTTTTTAACATTCTAACAGGTTCCATACCTCTGTAATTGGATTAGTTTTCCTCCTCCTCTTTTCTCCTCTTCTAAACTGTGCAGTTCAGGGCTTGGAAGGCCTTTTCATGGTGATAAATTCTCCAGTTTTAACCTGGATGCTAGTTCAACACTGACTGTCCTTTAGCTCTGCTCTGTCTCTGTCACTCACGCGCACACACACGGTACGCCAAAAAAAAAAAAAAAAAAAAAAAAAAAACCCACCCATGTATCACTACAGTAAACCCCAGACAGGACTGTGCTGCTGTGTCCCAGCTTTAGTCTGTATGTTCCAGGTAGAGTGGGGACCAGAAGACCACTGGAAACCACCAGTGACCAGACATGACAGACTGGGAAGTGTTGTATGGTGTCACCAGCTCAAACTGCTGGAGCCAAATAAATCAATTTCATATCAATCCGACATTGACAAAGACGAAAACGAAGGGAATTGTATCCATAATTTTTATACGTTTTAGTTAGTTTTGTAAGCTCACGATACAGTTTCAGTTAGTTATCGTTTTTTTCTTTTAATTAGAGTTTTTATTAATTTCAGTTAACGAAAATGTTTTTTCAATTTTAGTTTTCGTCATTTCGTTCGTTTTCGTTAACGATAATAACCTTGATACCCACCCACACACACCTACACACACACACACACACACACACACACACACACACACACACACACACACACACACACACAGGCTTTCTCTACAGACTAAACAGTAAATGTAATTGAACCATCCCTTCTACTGTTGTAGGGTAGTGATCACCACTGGCAACCTACAGGCCCCTCCCACTGCTGTGACAGGGGGGCATAGCAGGTACATGATTACCACAAACAAACAGTATTGTTACCATCACCTGTGTGTGTGTGTGTGTGTGTGTGTGTGTGTGTGTGTGTGTGTGTGTGTGTGTGTGTGTGTGTGTGTGTGTGCTGTGACCCAGCAGTAATGATACTGTACCATTTTATATGCTGGATTTCTGTAGGGTTGCGTCAGTAGTAGTTGGAGCTAGCAGTAGTTGCAGGAATGCCTACTCGCAGGAAGTATTCATGATGAACAACAACTACTACTACTACTACTAGGTTTTGGACAATAATTTGTTGACTCAGAAGAAACAGCAATTGCATGTCACTCACAGCTACACAGGATACACAGCTATGTTGTTAGCTATCGATGACTACTTTATTAATTTTACATTAAGTCACATATTGTGTTATTATGGTCTGAAAAAATTTTGGCGCACACATATTGCCCTTTTCTGGCTTTGAGCCCCTGCCCCTCTAATCCTGTGCATGTCCCTGATAGGCTCACACACACAAGGCTTCATCTATTAGATCATACTGTCAGGATGAAAACAGACAGGACTGAGGTGATGAAGTGTGTCTTCATAGTAACAAGGCTAATGCACTACACCGATGATGGGCTCAAGTTGGGCCAAATCAAACCATTTATCTCCCAAGAGATGAGTGGACACCGTTGAAAACTACATCAAATGATTGTTTTTACACATTCCAGCGCCAGCATAACCTGACATAATTGAATGCAATCATTAAGTTGAGGTGTTGTCATGGTGTGCTGATTGCTGTCTGCTAAATTGCATTTGATTCCACCTCATTAAACCAATCAAACTCTGAGAGCTGGCAGGCGGGAAAGCGAGCGAAGCAGGTGAGAAGATGTAACAGCTGAGGAATTTTTGAGGGTGGTGATGAGTCACTGTGATTGTATCTTTCCATGACTCTCATACAGATTTAATAGCAAGGTCTGTGGTTTAATGGTATGAAGAGTGTAACTGTGACCTCTAGAGGGCAGCCTTCACTCATTTCCTCCTCATGACAGAATGACAGGAAATAATGACAGAAATAAGCTGATATTATTTTATTTACCTCCATCATTGCTGTTTACTACTGATATGGCACAGTTAGAGGGTCCGACTTGTTCCATCATATCTTAAAAACTTTGTCTACCGAAAAAATAGTCCAGTCCCAGGACTTAATTGTCTGTACCAAAGGCCTGTACTGAACTGGGCATCCATGTCCTAAAACTGTTGAAGTTTAGAGGTTCGAGTGACAGATGAAATGAAACTGCCATGGACAGTGTGTTTGCTGGAGGCCTTTGAAAGAGAACTTTGACCTATATTTTCACGCTTTATAATTTGATACTAGTTGTTTTTCTCTATCTGCAAAATTGAGGGAGTTATGGGCAAAAATTGGGAATTTTGAAAATCATGACCTTGAGTTTGACCTTTCAAGGTCATCAAAAGACAGCAAAATTAGAACCAAATGAAAGGTTATATTCAACTTCCTAAAAGTCGGTAATAGAAAGTTAGTCAATATCTGTCTTAGTTTTCAAGATAGAAGCTGTTTTGTGAATATGCAAATTAGGCGCTTGAGCCCTGGTCACTTTAGATACCAATAACTCAGAATCTATATGTACGCGCATGACAAATGAGGTAAGTAATGGATAGAGAATTGAATTTCCAATAGTAGTTTGAAATCGCTATGACAAACAGAAGGGAAGTTATTAACTATAAACAAATTTTACATACGTTACCATAGCAACCAGAAGACACACAACCTAGAGTTGTGGCATTTGGCACATGAGAAGGGACTTGCACAGAAATGTTGCATGTTAAATCTATGCATGATCGAATGAATAGTGACGATATTACAGCCATTTGAAATTTCAGAAAACTGAGTTTACTGACCCTGATATTTACCCCGGGGCGCTAACGAGGGCATGACAGTTATGATGTCATGATGCATACCCATGGATGCAGAATGGAAAAATGCACAATTTGGCTTTGGTTTCAACTCGATACGATGATTTTGACGGAAGTTATGGTGACATCCATTTTTGAACTTTGACCAATATGTCAACTGTACTTTGGCCTAGTATTGGCAAGAACTAATCAGGTCGACTGGAGGATATGGCAGATCATTTGGTCATGGTTTCATGTCAATAGTGCTTGAAATGTGACTGCTAGAGCACAGGCAGGCAGACAGAGAGACAGAGAGACAGACAGGCAGACAGGGAGACAGACAAGTGAATTGACCAATATGTTTGTCCTCCGGCAAGCAACAATGAAGAGAGAACCACTAACTGGACTCTTTGGACCAAACTGCAAAAGGACCTGAAACTTAAATATCTGCTGTCATTGAACCCTTTGAAAGTCAGATTAAATGACCTGGAAACACATCTGACTGGAGTTGTATTGTCTGATTCATGTGTATATTTACGATTTTAAAGAAATATGTTTTTTCTGCAACCTTAAAAAAAAAGACTCTGACTTCCCACTTTTTGGATTATTTATACCTTTTATACAAATTTAGTGAATACTAAGAAGTGTTATTAGGTTGAGAAGAAAAACAAACTGTGACAACAAAATATGACATGGTTGAATAGATTTTAATGTCACAGAAAAGGATTAATGACCTAAACTTATGTTCAAAAATCTAAACAAATACAACTAGAGATAAAGTAGATCTACAATCTAAATAACCAGATACTATTGATTGATTTGATAAATCTATCTAAAGTTTTTTCCAAATATTTAACAAATAAGAATCTACTTGTCTTGTGATACCACGAACACATCATTTGTTGATGCATAAATTGCCAAGTTAATGTAAGTCCTTAGATGCAGCTAACTGACAACACAAGTTAGATGATGTACAACAGCAAAAACCACAGAAGGAGGTGGTTGTGTTGATCACAGCTGAACACCAGAGTTTGTGGACTCATTGTCTTCAGCAAGCACCAGCGTTTTATTCTAATCACTAGTTGTGTGTCAATTCTGATACAGCATCCTGCAGTGACTGTATCTGAAGACCAGTTGTGTCACAGCACAGTGATAAGACTGTCTCATTTTGTAGATTCCTTCAAATGTTACTGAGTAATGTCGCCTCTAGTGATGAAAGATCCAACCAGTGGCTCCATTCAGTGTAAACTATCCCAGGTTTCCTGTCCTTCAGTGATAGTGTGTTTTTTTGCGATGGTAGCAACAAGAACTGCAACAGCAAAAGTTCACTTTTCAATGTAAGTGTAATGTGTTTCATCTCATTAAACAATGAACAATTAATTTGTGTATGTGATACTATATAATCTACTCATGCTGCTGTCAAAGAACTTAAGAGCAATTGTAAAATTACTGGCAGATACCAATATTTAAAATAACATTCAGGGTGATAGCTGAATTTATTTTTCCTCCTTCACAAAAGTAATATTCACAATAAAAATATAACACATACAATTAGTTACTATTGCAAAGTCTGTCAGCCCCTCATCACATTACCTATGAATGAAGACAGATTCAAACAATTATATGAAAAAAATCTTTATTAGAACAAAACAAAATATTTTATATGCCAACACAGATATTGACAGATATCAGCAAATATCAAATAATATAGATGTTTGGATCACTGCATCCCTACAGCATAAAGAAATGAGACCCATGTTTGTTCCATGTTTTAGTGCATTTGGGCTAAAAGCTGTCGTCAAAGAGTTTCAAAAAGTTTCACCTGCAGGATTTGTACCTGTATTAAGCTGTGTTTACTTTTGTTTTACTTCTTTGTTTTTCTTATTTTATCCCCCCTCCAGATGCTTTTATGATGCATCAGAAATGTTCATTTATGTATAGATTTGATTCATGATTAATAGAGAAGGTTATTTGCAAATTGAGAAATAAAAGTGAGATGTTTTTAAACAATAATCTTCAGGAAAAATGACGGGGAAACACTGTTCTGGGGTTACGCTGTGTACTGAAATGTGACACACTGACCAAACAGCAGTATGTGACAAGTTTCAACCACTACAGATGGTCCAGAATGCAGCAGCACGTCTGGTCTTCAATCAGCCTAAAAGGGCACATGTCACCCCCTTACTCATTGAGTTACACTGGCTACCCATAGCTGCCCGCATCAAATTCAAATCTTTAATCCTAGCCTACAAAATTCTCAGTGGGTCTGCTCCTGTCTACTTAGGTGCACTAATAAAAGCTTATGTCGCCCCACGACCACTCCGCTCGTCTGGGGAACGTAGTCTGGTGGTCCCCAGACCTTGTACAAGACAATCCAGGCTCTTTTCATGGGTCATTCCACGTTGATGGAACGCTCTACCAAGTGCTACAAGAACAGAGTCATCCCTGCCCATCTTCAAGAAGCTCCTGAAGACCCAGCTCTTCCGAGAGCACCTCCTATCCTAACACTTTCAAACATTCCATTTTAAATATTCTAATAAGGTTTTTCCCAGGATAACCACAGATTCTTCCAGGATTATCTCTGGATCTGCTGCGGTGGTCCGGCCTCTTCCCTGCCCTCATCATCACCACTCACTTATCCTCAACCGCCTCCATGTGTCTCCCCCTACTCCCCCCTTCTCCCCCTCTCCCGCAGTCTCTATCTCTATCGCTCTCTCTTTTTCTCCTTCTCTACTCTCTCTCTTTAACCCCAACTGGTCAAGGCAGACGTCCATCCTCCAGGAGTCTGGGTCTGCTCCAGGTTTCTGCTGTTAAAGGGAAGTTTTTCCTCGCCACTGTCACCAGTCACAAGTGTTTGCTCCTGGAGGATTCTGTTGGGTTTCTGTAAATTGACTTAGAGTCTGGTTTTGACCAACTCTATATATAAAATGTCAAGAGATAACTTTTTTTTGTGATCTGGTGCTATATAAATAAAATTTGATTGATTGAGTGATTTAATTGGTTTTCCCCTGTAAGTTGCTTTGGAAAAAAGCGTCTGCCAAATGCGTAAACATAAACATAACATAACAAGTTTGAGTCCGAATGAGTGAAATATTCAGGTTGCATTAAGTGCATTTGAAATACATTTAATACATTAAATTTACTCATTAATATGACATGTCACTTTGTTGTTGTCATTTTTACATCAACTAAAGACCATATTATTTACAATGTGTTTTTATGATTAACCAAGCATGACAAATACATTAATGCCATTTATTTAACGTTCAGACTATTTTCAATAAATGCCCATGATATAAAATGGATTTTGTGCTCTCATGTATATAGTTTGTGTTTGTGCATTCATGGGCACTTTGTGTGCATGATCTATATTTAGTGAAAATCAATGTCACTAAATATAATCGTCCTGACCTTTGACCCTTCGTTGCTTTCAGAAACCACTTTGTGTGTAAAACCTCGACACCAATCCCATTAGATCATCACTATCCGATGACAGCACCTGTAACTTGTCAATATATTTGATGCAAAGTTGCTGACAGCGTGGGTTTTAGCCTAAGTGATCATATGTGGACACTCAGACCGTGGCACAGATCTTATCATCTGAGTGTTCTGTCTACCTGTAGACCTTCTCCCAGTCCTCCCACATCTCTCTCATTGTCTGTCTCCGTCCTCTCTGGATATATATTCCTATTTTGGCATGTTCCTGCAAGGCCACTTTTTGAATTCCCAGAATTTTTTAGATACACTATCACAAAGTATGGGAGTAAATTAATAAACAAGGAAAACCAAAGGAGGGAGTGTCCTCAAAGGAAGACATAACAACATGTAGCTCTGATCTCTGATGTTCCTGTGCAGACAGATGGGCCTTATCAACCCACAAAAAAAAATCCAAGAATGCATTAGACATAAAAGGTTTTTCACAGGCAAAAAGTTTTTTCCAAGAATGAAAAACAAATGGAGGTTAATTTAAATAAAGTCTAATACATGCAAAGGGTTGATGTTAAAGGGTTAAAAAAAAAAAACTCAACTGTTTAAAATTGTAGGAATGAAACAGAAATGCGTTAGGTGTCAAGGTCAGTCTGAGGGTCATGAGGTGAGGGCTTTTTTTTAAATACTTTTATTATTAGTATTTTTTTTTATAGTTGATGAAAATCATTTAAAAGACAGAAATCACACTGTTCACACATAAGCAGAATAGGGTTGTGAAAACATGCCCTTTTAAGTCTGTTTATATTGATTCTTAAGGGTCTCTCAGCACTAAAGGTTATTCTAGTCCACTTACCCCTACAAAAATGTGTGTTTTGTGATGTTTTTGTGTCTTTAAGATTCAAGATAAGATTACATTTCATAAAATTTATTAGATAAACCTATTTGTCACTAATTCTAACTATAAAGATTACAGGCACGTTCACTCAGACACCTAATGGCGGATTTACCCTCGGCCCCCATTTGAACATGTACACTGTTGAAAATAATATAACTGCTCCTGCTGGAACTCAAACCCCAGTCTGCCACATTGTAGGCCGTAGAATTACTCACTGTGCTATCAGTCCATGTGTACTTTAAGTTACAAAAGCGCTCCTATCTCTTGTATTGGAGGGAGGGTCTACTGCGCATGTGTCATTTATGATGAGAGTCTTTATGGTGAAGGGAGTTCAATCTAAACTAAACTGAAGTTTAATCATGAAGAGATAACTGTCTATTTAAGCAGCATTTGGGCCTGCATGACAGAAAAACAAACAGGCAGCCACAGAAGGTAAGTAATGTATTATACATAACTGCATAGACTGATTATTAGATATTTTTGTTACAAATTCATAAGGCTAGGACCCAAATGCATGAGACAGAGACAGGTGGATCTTAGTTTGAGTATTTATTTACTGAAAAATTAAAGGAACAGAAAGATCTTCACAAACATGGTATCAAAAACTAACAAAAAGGTCTGCACATACGTGGAATCAATAAACTTACAATAAGAGTGTGACATTGCAACACAGACACGAGGAGAGGAGGGTCTATAAAGGGAGTGAGATAATGAGCCCCAGGTGAAGACAATCAAGGGAACCAGGGAGGACACAGACAAGACAGACACGGTGCACACAAACGAACAAAACCCCTCACCAAAATAAAACAGGAAGTGAACAAAACCAACTAACATAAACTGCTAACACCGCTAAGGGCAGTGCGTCACAATTTTTGAGTTTCTGCGAAAAAACGAAGTTGTCAAACATAGGCCTATACCTCTAGTGTATCCTGTTGTTTCTAATTTGAAATTATTTGGAATGCAATGGAATTCAATGCCATAATTGTGTCCAACTCTTTGCTTTGGTTCCAAAAGTGGTCACATTAGTGAGGTTAAATTGTATTCATTTTATTAGAGTATGATAATAATAAAAATACAGCTTTATGTGATTTGAAGCATTTATAATGTTAATTTGCTTGGCTTTGCCCCCTTGTACCCCCACCAGGACTCTGACCCTGGACCCCACCATTTTCCTGCATCCCCCCCGCCCCCCCTGCATTTTTTCTGGATCTGCCACTGGACACCAAACCTATTCATCCAACATCGGATCATATTTTCAAGTCAGCTCTGTCACAGATTCAACTCAGGTCAACACATACAGTATGTTCAGATTTCTTTTTCTTTGTTGTCAGACAGATGGAAAAAGGGCTAATTTTTTTACTTGACATGTTTCGGCTACAACCTGTAGCCTTCCTCACTTGTTGGAAGGAAATTTGTATAAGTTCTAGTAGACAGTATGAACCTAATTGGACATACAATATATTGTATATCATCATTTACACTAGGTATATCGACATATGCTTTTTCAATTCATATTGTACGGTTCTACTTTGTGTTCTCTGTATTCAACCTCCTGCATTATCCACTGAAAAGGACACAGGAAAGAAAACATGCTGAATGTACCATGTATTGGAAACATGCTGCTGATGTTGAGTCGTCACCATCCTTCTACAATCCCATCAGTGTTCCTCTGAGCTTTAAAACCTCTAACTCACCTGTTAAGTTCTATGAGTACACGTGTCACGTTCTCCTCTCTGATATTGCACAGAGACTCCAGGTACTGTATGAACATGTATTTACAGAAAAAAGACTGCACATGGTTGATATGCAACTGTTTCAAAATGAAAGGAAGCAAAGGAAACAGTTGTGCCCAGACTTGAGAACAATGGGGGAAAAAGTCTGCCAGAGTATTTTGATAGTGAATGAATCAGTATCTGAAACTTTTCCCAGTGATGTCATAGTGGCTGTGAACTACTGAGCTCTTTCTATTCTGCTCAGTGCCAGGCAACACAGATTATGAACTCTAAAGGGAGTTTGGTCATTCTCAGTCACTCTGCACTCTGCTCCTGTGTTTGTACGGTGATGTGGGGGCAGATAATGATACTGTAGAGCAGAGCAGGTTGAATCAAATACATTGACAAGCTGTGAAAATATTGAACCACTTAAATATCTGTCACTATGTCACTTAGTGATGTGTGTATTAGTTAACAGAAGATGGTCAGCTTTCTAACATGACTGAAGGCGGGATTTTAGATCTGTAAAGTACCAAGAGAATTCTCCCTAAAACAAACAAACAAACAAACAAAAACATGTCTAAATATGGTGATAACGTTAGGTCAGAATTAGAAAAAGTGCAAAACATCTGATTTAACAGAGGCAGACCCCAATCTAATGCCTAAACACTGCAGAAATACTGAGAGAAAACCCTGACATGGTCTAAACTGGCTGATTTTGGATGTTCTGCTGAAATAAATGCCCAAACCAAGAATCAGGGTCCATGTCAGAGGTGTCAGTTTGTTATATTTATTATTTTATTTTTACTGGGTACATGATGAACTTTATATATGACAATGACTTATCTTCATTAATGATCATACAGTCATAAAGTTACTGTACAGACACAGTTATTTAGTACAAAATGAACATTTTCATTACAGTTCTGCAGATGATTGACATATTTATAAATCATGAGTCTTTTTGTACATTTAAATGATATGATATACAAGTTATATTTATAATATTATAAAATATTAATAATATTATTGTATTACTATATATTGTTTATAACGAGTAGCTGCACAAACCTGCTGCTGCCCTGGGTATAAATATTTCCAATAAAAGGTGCGAGTTAGTATGTAGTAAAATGTGAATATTTGAATATACAACTCCATTTCCATAAAAGTTGGGATGCTGTGTAAAATCTCCTCTCTCAAATCTCATAAACCCATCTTTTATTTACAATAGAATATAAATATGTTGAAGTAAATCTTTGTTAATTTAAAAAACTTCAAATACAGTTAGTTGCTATAAATGGGCAACATGGACAGTTAAATGCTATTCACATTCTTTCTAAACAATGTATTTACATGGGAACTCAGACCTTCAAGAGGTTTTCTTTGTTGCATGCATTTAGACTCGATATTTGCTAAATATCAATTTAAATGACTATAACATAGAAGAAGTTGCCATACACTCAGTATATTGGCCTAACACCCAACCTAATGGTTGAAGATGGAGGGTCAAGATGGTGACATGGCTTTGGGCGTTTTAAGGTGGAGCCGCTGCGCCGTGGAGCCACATTAAGCTGTCTGAATTGTTTGAGTGGCATTTGAGAATAAAGGATCACACTCTGCATTGACAGAAGCCAGGTCAGATAATGTCGTCAGCCCTGGAAACACAATCAGATGGAGTACACTCAAAATGCTCTGCTGCAGCTCGCCGTCTCAAACCAAAAGTTGTTTGTATTGAATACCACAGTCCTTGTCATTCTTTCCATTATCTACTTTGTTGCAGTAGATAATGGAAAGAGCCGCAAGGGATTAGAAACATATCTGGTGAGTCAAATAATGTAGATATACAGAAGGAGTTGTTTTATTCACTCAACATACAGAGAAGTGATTTAACAGTGTTTTGTTATCTAACACAATTATTTAAAAAAAAAAAAAAACAGGTGGAAATTGAAAATAATTTTCTATATTAACATCTAATCAATATCATATTTGCTGAAATGGAATCAATAATTGATTTATTGTAAATAATTAAATGCATTAATTCAATTTTGGCTCACTTTTTACAGTGTATGAACACAACACAAAGTCAATATTTGGTTAAAACTAATACTAGGTAAGTAGTTTTTTCAGGTGACATTAGTTTTCATTTCAGTTTAGCAACAACTATGTATATGTCAACTTATTGCCAATGATCCTTAGGGTGTCTTGGATGTTTGGTGCAAATTTCAACCCAGTCCAGAGAAAATTAAAAAAAAAAAAAAAAAAAAAAAGTGAGTGAGGCTTAACACATATTAATGATTCAGTCTGGTTTCTTTAATTTGAAGTAAGGCTGTAGGATTTTTCCATTAAATTCCTTTCTTTGAGGAAATCCCTATGTGCCATGTAAAAATATGGTTGATCTTAACATTTATGGATAATGAAGACTTCCAGTTTGTTAATGTAGGACTATGAATAGATTCCATTTAAACATGTGATGTCAGTGTATATGTTACATTAACAAAACTTTCCATTAATGTCATTTAAACTCTTTGCTGATGACCAAACTTGTTTGTCTCTGTCCGCTCCTGTCCTCTCTATCTGAGAGATGACCCAAACACTGCGTCATCCGTCCTGCTTCTAGCCACTTCTAGATATTTCTGTCACAGTCACCACGGTAACGATTGGTGTACAGTACAACCACAAGGAACATGGTGCTGGATGTTCCGCAGGCGTCCAGGAATGTAATCTGCAGCGTTTGCCAGCCTCCTGCTGCTCTGACAGAGACAGTTATGCTCTTGTGACACTGACAGGCATTA
Organism: Sphaeramia orbicularis; assembly: GCF_902148855.1. Lineage (NCBI taxonomy): Eukaryota > Metazoa > Chordata > Actinopteri > Kurtiformes > Apogonidae > Sphaeramia > Sphaeramia orbicularis. The sequence goes on along the minus strand of NC_043967.1, from coordinate 9,900,978 downwards.
ACAAAGGATCTGCTGTCTGTCCGTCTGTATGTTTGTCTGTCTGGTCTTGAGCCCATGCAGGACTGTGCAGCCACAGACACACATAAATGTACATGCAACCTTGAATGTATGTTTTGATGCTTGTTTCATGCTCTCACTCACACTTTCTGCAGTCAATGAAAGGCTCAGTTGTTCCTAAACATAATTCCACTGAGAGGGAAAAGCAAAGATCAAGTTATGACACAGCTTTGAATATCAGCCTAAAATAACACACAGTATGCCTTTTTTTTAAAAAAATCCTAATTTACCAGTATAAACAAAGTCACTAAGAACAAATATGTTCCTTCAGTCTGGAATCCCTGTGGACATGAGACAGGATAAACAGATGATAAACCAAGCAGAGGTGAGGCGGAGAGCAGCCGATGCCAATGCCGCCCCCTGAACCTCCAGACGGGGTCTCTGAGCTCCACTCTGCTCCAAATGAAACAAAACTCTTCCCCTGGGCCAAGATATCTCTACTTTATTTGTGGAAAAAGGAATTATAGAGGAAATCAAGCTGTATATTCTACTGAGTCTTGCTGTATAGCACTAATTTTTAAGACAGAAAGATGATAAATGGATTTTTTGGGAGTTGATCAGGTGATTTTTGGAAGAACAAACTGAAGTAAATGTTTCAGAGTGGTTTGGGAGTTTCTGGTGTAGACTGGAAACTGTTGGTCTCATATGTTACATATGTATATGTGTGTAAACAATAGACTATAGACAAAAATGGACACTGTTATAGGCTCCCAAAAGTGAAGCCAAATAGCACACTGACTGCTGTGTAGGTCATAAATCCCCCGATCTCCTATGTTATTCAATGGGACTTTGGCCAAACTAATAACTCCAAGTATACATCCAATACACTTCCCAAACCTGTTTTTGGTCCATTTTATGAGCCTGATTTGTGTACAAATGGTCATCCTTCTGATCAGTTTTATTTATTCATTTATTTTATAAAAATAGGCGATGGAAAACTGTTGTGACCAATTGTTCTGAATTTGTCAGACGCTTGACCACAAAATAATCAGGTGACGTGCATGTATCTCTTCTGCATGGACTTTGACATCACACAGACAACAGTGTTGTTCCTATGACTGAGGGACTTGTGGCTTCATTTTTACGCAGCAGGAGGAATCAGTGTCTATATAGATCAGTTTCATGTGATGTATGAGGTATGCTGCGCACGCACCTTGGAGGCAGAAGCCATGTTGAGTTCGCAGCAAAGCAGTGACTGCCAGTGTGAATAATGCCGTCGTCTTGCTGTGCTGTGGGTTGTCAGAATAGAAAGAGCACACAGAAAGATTTAATCTTCTATAGAATTCCTGCTGGTAAACATCCCTTCCACAAAAATCAGCGAAAGTTATGGTTGCAGGCATTAAGACGCAAGAACTGGTCTGAGGAGGAAATTAAGAATGCTTGTCTGTGCAGAGGTCGCGTTAACCGAAAATATTCCGTCACTGACAGATTTTTTTTTTAAATGACGGAAAATTCTTAAGGCCATCCATCATTTTGACAGATTAAAATACTGAGCGTAATCTACCAAAGAAAGTTTTCACACAACACTGTGAACAGAACCTGCTCACAGGATCACTGATCTGTCTGTCTCTTAACAAGTCATCAAACATTCCGTAACAGCATCCTACCTGTATATAACCCTAACCCTAACCCTGCTAAACTCCTGTGTGCCGTTTATTACTTAGCTTTCACCAAGTATTGAGGTTTTGCACATATGTCACATGATCAGGTGGTTTGCTGTTTATGACACCATATTAGTAGGGAAGCTTTCCTTGGATTGTACAATGTGTTAAACAATGTACCTGCTAAACTCCTGTGTGCCGTTTATTACTTAGCTTTCACCAATTAAAAGTTAGGCATACAGACCACTCGGTTCCATTGGTGGCAGCGGTGGTTCTGTTCTGCCGACTGCTGTTTATAGTTATTACCGCGGTTAGCGTAGCTTCTCAGTATAGTTAGCCTGTGTGTCTGTTGTGCTTAGCGGCGTGGAAAAAAGAATTGTCATCATGTGGTACGGTGATGAAGACCCCTTTAAACCTACCAGGAGGGCTTCCCCTGGCCTATGACCCTACAGAGACAGATTGATTGTGGATCTACCTGCTCCCTTTGCTGGCGATGGCAGCCAGAGTTTTCTCATCTGGAAGTGGCAGTCGGAGCTACGGCGGGCGACACCGGTGAGTTCAGCAGGGAGCTGGTGACAATACTCCCCACCCGTCTGTGCAAGTCTGCTTTTCTACTATGGGACAGCCTTCCCAATGCGGTCAAGTCAAATTATGTGGCTGTGAAAGAGAAGATGAGATCGGCTTTTGGTCAGAGACAGTTAATGGACCGTTTTAGAGCTAACATATCGGCTCGTTCACGAGTTCCGGGGGAGAGCCTGGAGGTGTACGGCTGAAGCTGGTACTCGTGTTTTTACCTCCGAGTTGCGCACGCATCACTGTTGTTAGTAAACATTGAAACTCCTCTATAAGTCTGCAGTTTAAACGAGCTATTATGTAATATTTAGTGACATCTAGTGATGAAGCTGTAGACTACAACCAAACCACAGCACTTTGGTTGCAGTAGTCCTGCTGTAGTCAGTTGCTGCTTTGTGTGTTCTGGGCTTTTTAGTTAAGAATATATTAATAGGAGTCCACACTGAGGTGACAGTAATGCACCTCACCATTCACTGTAAAATGGAAGAAAACATCAACATTATGAGCTACTGTGTAAACGTGGTGGACATGGTAACCATCTCCCTCCTTTTGTAGATAAACACGTAATTTTTCTTTTTTGTTTGATTAAACACCAATGAAGTACACTCATCTGCCATTTTAGTTGGTGTGCCTTGCAAGTAGCTGGTACCCCAAGTGTATCTAATAAAGTGGCCAGTGATGGTATACGCTGCTGTTATAGCCTTTCTGCTTCAAAGACTGATGTTTTGTGTGTTCAGAGATGCTCTTCTGCAGACATCGGTTGTGACCAGTGGTTCTTTGACTTGCTGTTTCGTTTCTGTCAGTTCAAATCAGTCTGGAGGTTAATTTCTGACCTCCGGACTCAGCAAAGCATTTTTGCCCAGAGAACTGCAGTGTACCGGACCCTTTCTCTGTTCTGACCATTTTTTATAAGGCATTCAGCAGATCGTCTGACCGTGTTAAATACTTAAATGTATTGAGTGGCTACCATGTGACCAGATATTTGTCTTAATATGCAATTAAGTATATGTACCTAATGAAGTGGCCAATGAGTGTGAAATTTAATTTATGCCAATAGTGCCTCCTAAATCACACTGGACTTAGTTCTAAGTCTTTGATATTACATTTCCTCTCTGTTGTCACATCAGACAAATCAGAAATCAAATCACTACTTTTGTATGTGTTTTACTTTTAATACTGTTAATTCACTGGACTTTAGTTGTGCATAAATCTTCCAGACAGCCAGATCGTAGTCATATTTAAGGAGAATAAGAAAAAAAGAAAAGAAGGGGTGATTCATGCAAACATTTGTGTGTTTGATACTAGTATGGCCTTAAAACAAAGGCACACCCAGGAGGGACAGCCTTTCCAACAGTCAATAGAAAAGTGTTTTGCTCCATTAGGACATGAGCAGCTCCAGTGAATGGGTGGATGGGCTGACAGGTATTGAGCGATGGTTCCTGTTCCTTTGGGGATGGAGGAGTGAATGGATGGAGGGTTGGTTTGGATGGGAAGTGGGGGGTTATGGGCTCAATGACCACCTGAGACCTCCTTTGGTCTTTTTGTGTGAAGTGTAGAAATGACTGAAAAAGAGGAGTGTGTGAATGAAAGAGGGGCATTTTCCTTCTTCTCCCAGCGGAAACACACATCAAACATCCGGGCCAGAACCTTATACAAATGTTTCCTTCAATGTCCAGCGTTAAGTTTCCTCCCATTGGAAGATGAAGAATCTCCGTTTCCCCCAAATGAGACTTTCAATTAATGCTTTGTTTATATTACATAAGTCATTTGGATGTCGCAGCACAGTTTTTTGATTGCAACAGAGCAATACATTGTAAGAAAAACACATGTTGCACAGTGAAGATGTCTATGTGCAGCTGAAAAACACAAACCAAACTGAGCAACAAGCCCCCACATGCCACACCTTCCAACTGAAATATATGGCAATGAAATGCTGGAGGTCTGTTCTTAATTAGAAACACCACAGAGCTCTGAGTTTGGTCCAGACTCTGTCGTCTCTGACAGTGAAGAGACGGTACTGCTTGATTCACAACAATAAATTACATTATCAACAAGGATCTTTTGGAATGGATTTAAAGTGGGAAACATTGGCACCAGAAGCCTGTCTGAAGTTACAACAAGTGTCTGGTAATAAAGAAGATGAGTGTTTGATGAGAGGTGGGTCATTATACTAGATGTGTGTTTTTCTACTTCTATTTTTTTTATTACCTTGTAGTTCTGGAACAATACCAAAACCAACATGAAGGGAACATGTTATATTTGTTAGTTATAAAAACAAAAAAAGAGAGAAAAAAAAAAGATATCTACAGACACCAACTCCAACTTCAGTGCACAAATGAGGTTGGATGTTTGCGTACACATTAGCTAAAAGCATTTCCTCAGTTTTTCATGATTCTGAAGCTCCCAGTATCCACACCACAGACTCATTCATAATGAAACCACTGACATGTTTTTGACAGGGAAGTGACAGACTCTGAATCATCCTACAGTAGAAAAAAAAAGGTTAAAAATGAGAAATCTTCAGTTATTTCAGCAAAATTAAGTTATGCTTCGTAAGGTTCTTAAAAGACAAACTCAGCAAAAACACTCTTAACTCTTGGGAATTAAATATGCAGAATTTACATTTACCTTCATATCAAAACTTTACATTCACATTGACTAAATTCATTCAGATTCACAATTTAATTTCAGGTTTCATAATTTTTTGTTTCAGTAATTATTATTCAATCACACTCTCAGACAGACCTTTGAAGCTGTATGAGTTCTGGTTCTCAAATCAAGTCTGTTCTGGATTCCTGGAACCTTAGTTCCATCTAATGAACCAGCCCAGGTGTCCACAGGCTTTGAGTGGATGCATTATAATAAAGGATGTCATTTACAGACGGCAGTGTACAACTTATAATGAACTATAATATGCTAAGATATTATTAGAGATAAAGACAAGACTGAGACAAAGGAGAATGAGACCAGGTCAAGAAATAGGCAGAAAAGGTTTCAAGTATCAAAATGTGGTTCAACAAAATTCATAATAAAGACAGTGAATATCAAGGGGAGCTTCATATATTTTATGAAGTTTCCCTTGGCAAAGCAAATTTGTTCAGCACCAAAAGGCAGCCAGACTACCATTCTGCTGTTATGATGCTGGACAAGACAAGTTAAAAAGAAAAAAAAAAAGTATTCAATAATGATATGTAGGGATGGGAATCGTTAAGAATTTAACAATTCCAATTCCATTATCGATAGTGCTTATCGATCCGATTCCTTATCGATTCTCTTATCGATTCTCATTGGGTGAGGGAATAAAAGAGTACAAACGAGTGTGTTTGTATTAATTGTCTTTTATATTTCCATCTCTGCACAGAAAATATAACATATACAGTATGTACAAATAATAATAACAGATGACGCCAGGCCCAGTTCGAGGGGGGGGGCAGTGAAAGTGAAACTAAAGACACTTTACTAATTCCTCTATTGCCGCATTTACATGGAACCGGTTCGACTCAGCTCGTCTCCTGTTGTTGTGATCCTCATTTCCTTTCCCCTACCTTCGGAAACTTGTATTTGAAGAGTTACAACGTTTGTTGCCCGCACAGGAACCGGCCCAGCGTTCCCTCTGCCGCTACATTCACAAGCTCCGCTAAGTATCAAATACGTGACATTCCTGTAAATGATTCACATGCTGTGGACAAATGTTTGAACATATTGGAGGGATTCCACCCTTTTGAATACATGGAAGCTTTGACAGTGTTCCAAGTAAGTGGACCTGATGTTGTCTTTTTAGACTGTTTCTGCCTCAACGCCATGTTGGCCACGTTCTGACCAAAACAATGCAGCATACCTGTGACGTCATCACGCATGCACAACGAAGGCGGAATCGATAAGCAGAATCGTTAAGCAGACAGGCAAACGATTCCAAGGAATTGAGCTAATGGGAACCGATTCTCAAAAAAGAACCGGTTCTCGATTCCCATCCCTAATGGTATGGTATTAAGGTGAAATGATTCGCTTTGTCAGTGAGTAGCAGCATGATGCAGACTGTGATTAAAAAAAAAAAAAATGTGGGAAAACTAAAATAGTTTCTTGAAAGGATTTTTGAGTGATGTCCTTACAGCTGTGGTCCTGACTGGTCTTGAAGAGTAAAAATGCTCTCAAAACTGAAACAAGAACAAGACCGTGAAAAAGTTGATTTGAGTAGATGTAGAGATTGATCTTGCCATTGACGGAAATTGTCAAGCAATCAGACTTAAAAGACAGGAAAAGAGGTAAACATCCATTAATTCACCCGCCTCAGGAGAAACTTCCCAAAATTTGATAATGCTACATACTATGTAGTATTTATACACATTAGTACACAAATACAAACACACTGGAGCCACACTGTCATTGCGCAGAGTAGAGATGACTGTGTTTTCATTTGATCAGCATTGAATGAAGGAAAAAGGGTGAGACTTGTAACTCAAACATCATCACATCACATCACTTTGAAATTACATCTGAAAACATCAGTCAGAGAAGCTAGAGCTTAGACACAGTGGACAGAGACGCTTCAGATTTTCAGTTGTTTTTATTTCTTCCTTTCATGAAAGTGCACAATGATATAATAATAATTTTTGAAACCGAAATTCATCATACATACAAATCAACACTTCTCATGATTGGAAAGTAACGGTTTAAAAAAAACAAAACAAAAACAGAGACAGTGATGCTTCATAATGGAATCAACATGGCTCAAGGTCAGCACAGTAAACATTTTGGAGTCATCATTGTGAATCCATGAACCTTCTAAAAAAACATCTGAGGCTGAACTGAAAGAGCAGGTTCATTTAAGGAGACCCACAGACCAGAGAAACAGGACACAACTCGCTGCTTCACTGAATGTGGTGTGAAACATCTGATTTAACTCACGGAACCTGGAAATGCTGCCAAATATTAACAAAGTGTATGTAAACTGTTGTCTCACTAAGAATGTGATAATATAAACAATGGCTGAAATTAAGTCATTTCATTTCATTTCACCTGAAATTTCACATAATCAAAATAAATTATATGGATAATTAAAAACAGTTGCATTATACACTGCACATAAAAAGCTAATGTGGTTGTTTGCCTCCAGATTGTCCCTGTTCAGGTGTGATGAGCACTTCAGGGTGAGAGGAGGCAGATGAAGTGATTACCCATCATGCCTAGTGCTTACAGTACAAGCTGGTGGGGGCAGTGTTATGATCTAGGGTTGGTTCAGTTAGTTCAGGTCGAGGTTCAGAAATCTCACGTGTTCATAAAATGAGGTCAGATGAACCTGAATAAATTGAATGACCAGGTGGGAACATCAGTGGATTTTTTTTCTCTGATGACACAAACATATTCCAAGAAGATAATACCAGCATTTATCAGGATGAAACTGTGATAGAGTGCTTCAGGAGCATTAGACATCATTTATACACACGGATTGGACACGACAGAGTCCAGACCTGAACCACTATGAGAAACTTTGGGATGTGACAGAGAGAACTTTACACAGTGGTCTGAATCTACATCATCAATACAAGATCTGGGACAAACAATGTTACTCAGGATGAAAATAATTGTTGTAACATTTACTGTGACATTGCATAAAAAACATCTGTTGGCATAAATAATGCTGTGGTGAATGTGGACAGTGCAGTGAATATTGGACTTAAATATTTTGGGACTGTGAAAAATGATATATTTCTGACCTCAGTTATCATATTATTTTGTATTCCCAAAGCTCAGAGTGTTTCAGGGTCTGCTGAGTCTAGCTCTGAAGAATTTTACAAGGTAAAGTGAACTTTCGCTGACATGATATCTAACTTTTTTGTACAGTTGGATGATTCAGAATGTGTCACTGCTTCATCAGCAATAATAAAACTGCAAGTCAGTGGTTTTTGAATCAATAAGAGTCTGACATGTGAGGACGGCAGAGGTGACAGACAGACTGACATTTACAGCATGTTCGATTTTACACAATGAGTAAAATTTTCCTTCAGTGTGTCATTTATGTCAAGTGTAATAAAGGACTCTGTGTCAGAGTGAACGAAAAGGGCAGACAACTGAGTCTTCATCTTCTATTTCCTATTATTATGATTTTTCTTGTCATTGATATTATTATATAATTACTTTTTTTTTCAATAGGTGAAAACATTGAAATGTTAAAAATTAACTTCTGGTGCCTATTTTCATGACTCTCTATTGGCTAATCGCTGTATAGGAGACTTGGATCAGATTTTTGGCAAAATATCCTCTTCATACTGCCCAGTGTCTTTTCTGCTCATCTACAGCTACAACTCAAGCTACCCTTAGCTTAAAACAGAGTTTGCTTAAAAGTCAACAAAAAAGGGTGCATATGCACAAAAATGTGGCGTGCGCATGTTTCTACGTTCATGTTCAGATGTATAAAGAGTGAAATGACCGTGGAAATGTGCGGTGCCAAATGACAACTCCATGGCTGGTGTATGCATGTTTCCAGTGCTTTTGAACTGTTGGAGACACTTAGAGGTGATGTTGGGAAACTGTTAAATAATGTGAAAAAGGTCATTCCTCAGTGATGTGCACATCAGAGATACACAGATTAACAATTAACACACCAGCACGCCATCCTAATGCTAGAGCAGCACGTCCTCGCACCAGACCAACCAGACGCTGGACCCATCAATGCCAGTCCTGACTTTGGGGGGCGGGGAGGTGTCACAAGGGGAAAAGAAAGGACTCAAATGCTCGGTACTGAAGGGGAAAAAAATAAGTTTATTTAACAAAATCTGAAAACAACACAACAAAAACCTAACACAAAAACTAAATCAGAAAACAGTCCATAAAAAAAACATACAAAACCTGGGGTCAGAGTCCGTGGATGAATATGGGTAACTGTCCGGGCTATGGAAAGGAATGAGGAGTAATGGACCAGCGCTGCATGGCTGCAAACCTAATCCTTAAATAGGCCAATGGTAATTGGCTGCAGCCACGCAGCGCCAGCAGGTGAGTATGATGATGATAATGATTATAACAAAAGAGGAGCTGAGGGTCACACAGGCACAGGTCCATGACCAAAAGGGAGGAGCAAAGAGTCACCCAGGCACAGATCCTGACAGGACCCCCCCCTCAAGGGACAGCATCCTGACGTCCCCAGAGATGCGAAAAAGCCCCCCACGAAGACCAGGGCATCCTGGCAAAAGGGGCATGAAGAACCACAGGGGAGATAGGCTGAAACACCTCCCGGTGGGACGGTGTGAAGAGCCTCCGGGCGAAGAGGGTGAAGCACCTCCCGGTGAAACGGCGTGAAGAGCCTCCGGGTGGACTGGCTGCAGAACCTCAGGGCAAACAGGCTGACGCACCTCCCGGTGAAACGGCGTGAAGAGCCTCCGGGCGAAGAGGGTGAAGCACCTCCCGGTGAAACGGCGTGAAGAGCCTCCGGGCGGACTGGCTGCAGAACCTCAGGGCGAACAGGCTGAAGCACCTCCCGGTGAAGCAGCGTGAAGAGCCTCCGGGAAGACTGCCGAAGCACCTCAGGACAGACCTCCGGACCAGGACGTGGAAAACCTCCAAACCAGGATGATGTAGCCCCTCCGGACCAGATCATGGAGAAACCTCCCGACCAGGACGTGAGAACCCCTCCAAAACAGGACAGAAAAATCCCCTGGTTCGTGGACCTCCAGGGCTGTGGCAGACAGGACTCCAGCTGGGCTTAGGACATTGACTGGAACTGAATATGGCTGGACTAGTGACTCTAACTGAGACAAGACAGACCGAACACTGACTGGACTACAGACATCGACTGGAATTGGACTATGGCTGGACCCATGACTCGAGCTGACTGAGACTGGACAGACCGGGGAACGGACTCTGAGACTGGACAGACCGGGGAACGGACTCTGAGACTGGACAGACCGGGGAACGGACTCTGAGACTGGACAGACCGGGGAACGGACTCTGAGACTGGACAGACCGGGGAACGGACTCTGAGACTGGACAGACCGGGGAACGGACTCTGAGACTGGACAGACCGGGGAACGGACTCTGAGACTGGACAGACCGGGGAACGGACTCTGAGACTGGACAGACCGGGGAACGGACTCTGAGACTGGACAGACCGGGAACGGACTCTGAGACTGGACAGACCGGGGAACGGACTCTGAGACTGGACAGACCGGGGAACGGACTCTGAGACTGGACAGACCGGGGAACGGACTCTGAGACTGGACAGACCGGGGAACGGACTCTGAGACTGGACTAACCGGGGAACGGACTCTGAGACTGGACTAACCGGGGAACGGACTCTGAGACTGGACTAACCGGGGAACGGACTCTGAGACTGGACTAACCGGGGAACGGACTCTGAGACTGGACTAACCGGGGAACGGACTCTGAGACTGGACTAACCGGGGAACGGACTCTGAGACTGGACTAACCGGGGAACGGACTCTGAGACTGGACTAACCGGGGAACGGACTCTGGACTGACAGGAGAACGAAGAGCGAGACTGAGACGGGGAGACACAAAGAGCGAGGCCGAGACGGGGAAACAGGAACGCTGCGCGGACGGAACCGGACTTCAGGAACAGACAGGAACAGGCTTTAAAAAACGCTGCGCGAACAGACAGAAACAGATTGCAGGAACGCTGCGCGGACAAACTGAATCAGACTTCAAAAAACGCTGCACGGCCGGAACCGGACTTCAAGGAGGGGAAACTACCAGACGGCGTACTAGCCTCCAGGTAGTACTAAGGAAAAGGGAACTGGGCCAAGCAGAGAGACACGGACAGACAGACACAAAAACACGGACAGGCAGAGGGACAATCTACAGAACTGAACTGATGAGAACGATAAAATGGAACTGAAGAACATGAACTGCAAGAAACAGAACTAAAGGACAAACAGGGAAAGAACTGAACTAAGGAGAAACTGATGAAACTGCAGACAAACTGCAGACAGAGAATAAAGAGACTAAAGACAGACTGAAAAAAACACGGGGAACATATAACGCACATGGACTGCAGTAACACACACTGACAAAAAAAAAATAAAATAAAATAAAAAATTTCGCACCCACAGAGAAATACACACACACAGAAACTAGGAAATTCACACAGACTAAGAAACAGACTGAAAAATACACAGAAAGACAAATACACACAGAAATACACACAGAAATACTCAGAGAAATACGCTCAGAGAAACACACAGAAAAACACACAGAAAACGGCACACACGGACAGAGAGAGACAGGGAGGAACGAATAAAACAAGCAGAACAAACAAACTAACATGGACAGACAGATCAGAACTAATGAACTTCACAGAAATCATTAGACACACGAAGGAAAAGACACAAGAGAAGAACCCGGACCCCACGAAGGCCCAGGTCCCCACATGGAACAGGACGCTGGAAACACGAGGCAGGAAACAGACGAGAGACAGAGACGCACCGGAAAAAAACACAACACGGGAGGAGAGCCCGGATTCAACATGGTCCGGGGCCCCACATGACATGGGAACGCCGGTAAAACAAGGCAGGAAACAGACAGGGGACAGAAATACACCGGAAGAACAAACCGGGGTGAGCACCCGACGGATCCGGGACCTCCCGAACCAACCGGCACGGAGGAGACCGAACCGCCGGAGCTGAGGACAAGGGTAAGTCTCAGAAAAGCCGGATATGGGGCAGGGAAGCGCGGAGCGACGGTACAGAGGAGAACTAAGGAAAGACAAACGAAACCAGGAATAAAAAACTAAAACACGGAGATACAAAAAGACGAGTCCCTTCAGTACCGGCTGAGTCCAGGTATGGCTGGTCCATTCTGTCACAAGGGGAAAAGAAAGGACTCAAATGCTCGGTACTGAAGGGGAAAAAAATAAGTTTATTTAACAAAATCTGAAAACAACACAACAAAAACCTAACACAAAAACTAAATCAGAAAACAGAGTCCATTAAAAAAACATACAAAACCTGGGGTCAGAGTCCGTGGATGAATATGGGTAACTGTCCGGGCTATGGAAAGGAATGAGGAGTAATGGACCAGCGCTGCATGGCTGCAAACCTAATCCTTAAATAGGCCAATGGTAATTGGCTGCAGCCACGCAGCGCCAGCAGGTGAGTATGATGATGATAATGATTATAACAAAAGAGGAGCTGAGGGTCACACAGGCACAGGTCCATGACCAAAAGGGAGGAGCAAAGAGTCACCCAGGCACAGATCCTGACAGGAGGGGTTGGATTCTACTGTGCATGCACCATGTATGACCAGAGTCTGTATGTAACTCAAAACTAATACAGGAGTCAAGTAACGCATTACGATTCTGAGACAATAATATTGTAAAGAATTACTTTCAAATAACAGTAACAAGTAATCTGTAATGTATTACAGTTTGGAAGTAACTTCCACAACATTGGTTACCCTGTCCCAGTGGTGGGCCGTCAGGGCCTGCAAGGCCTTCTCTGCTGGCCTAAAAAAATATCTGAATCACAGACTGACGTTAATTATATTTTGTCCATGAATACTTATTGAATAATTCCAAATGGTCTGTCTGCTTCCTTTCACAGCTTGTCCCATAGTTGTGCTGCTTCCAGACCTTTATTTTCATATTAAAACATTTCACATTTCAGCCTTCATTTGTTGCCAGGCAGGGTCAAAGTAGTCTGCCTGGAGGCCTTCACAATCAGTTCTGCAGGCCCTCTAGCAAAACATAAGTCTGGATGAAACTGTTGCTTCAACCAATCAGATTTTGTGTAGGTGACACTAAGGCCCTCTAGCAGGCGTATAACGTCACACCCTGTGATTGGATAGTCAGAGCGCGTACTAGCCAAAGCTAGCAAACTACATCTGTAGCGAGCTGCACAAACACAAATATACTTGTGTTGGTCTAACAGCTGTTTTGTCAAAACACAATGGCTGAAGGAGGAGAAGAAGTGGATTTGGTAGCAGATTTATTGTCAAAGCCATTTTCAAGACAAATTTTTAAAGAAAAGCTGGACATGGTTAAGAAAGGTCGGACAATTCCGAAGCTAGCAAGCCGGTCACAACCAGGAAAAGGATTTGTCCGTCACTTTCACTCCACTAACTATGACTGATACCACCGGTACCTGCACGGATAATCTGTACAATCTGTGCTTTATCGCCTTGCAGGTTTTCCCAGGATCATCACAGGTTTTCCCTGGATCATCTCTGAACCTGCTGCTGTGCTCCTGCCTCTCTCCTGCCTTCATCGTCATCACTCACTTATCCATATAGTTATGATAGTGTTTGTTATATAGTTCCATAGATGTTCTAGTTCAGTTATTTGTGCATCACCTGCATTCATGTGTGTCCCCCTACCTCCTCCCCTCTCCCCCTCTCCCCCAGTCTCTCTCTATCTCTATCACTCTCTCTTCTCTCCTCCTTTACTCTCTCTCTTTAACCCCAACTGGTCAAGGCAGACGGCCATCCTCCAGGAGTCTGGGTCTGCTCCAAGTTTCTGCTGTCAAAGGGAAGTTTTTCCTCACCACTGTCACCAGTCACAAGTGTTTGCTCCTGGAGGATTCTGTTGGGTTTCTGTAAATTGGCTTAGAGTCTGGTTTTGACCAACTCGATATGTAAAGTGTCATGAGATAACTTTTGTTATGATTTGGCGCTATATAAATAAAATTTGATTGGAATTTGATTTGATACAACAGAGTAGTTGAACTCTTTTTGAGGAAAGAAAGGAGGATGGATTTTGTGTACAAATAATCTGAATTTTTTGTGAGTAAAATGTTGCTATTTTCCTAAATAATATTGCAAGTTTATGAGGTTGTTATTGATGCTTTGTTATGTGTGTGTTGCAGCTGTAGCTGCAGTAGAAGGAGACTTGTGCACCCTGGGTTTGTTTATTCAGTAAAGACATTTATTGTGGCTACAGGAGTTATCTATCTGCGATGCAGCAACTGTTTATACTGCATTTCTGCATAATAAGATGGTTTTTATAACTGTAAAATAGTTATTGAGGGGTGGATTGATTCAGATGGAGCACGACTGAAGGCCTAGGTGTGAAATGCACGGTCTGCCACTGCCCTGTCCTTGCTCTGCTGGATGCCTTCAGGGCAGGTGTTTTGTCTTGGAGATGAGCAGAACAAAAGCAAACATATAGGTCTCTGAACAGGACTGTGACAAGTTTCATTCAACATGAGAAGGAATCTGAGCCTGACACTGATCTGGACAAGAGGATTATGGAGAAAAAGGGGATTCCTATAGATGTGTCTCATATTCCACTAAAGCCGTGAAGTTGTTTGTGTGAAGATTGGAGGTATTTAGGGTTGGAGCTCTGGAAGATGTCGACTGTTTTCAAAAACAAAATCAAGTGCCATCACTCCAGCTGCAGAAAAGAAAGAACAAACAGTACAATACATGTTTTCCCAGATGTCTGTGTTTCTCATCAACACTAACATGTGGGTGATTTTCCGTACACCTGCTGCTAAATCTTTCAAAACATCTAGACAAATTGTGGACGGAGGACTGCACTCCGTCCACGTGTCAACACGCCCAATAGTTGTTTACTATCAACACCACTCGTCCTGCATGTTCCTGGAAAACCCACTGGAGACGATGAGGAGGAAGATGAGTGTCGACTCCCCCACTGGGTCAAGGAGACTGGACCTCCACCCTGACAAGGAGCAGCTGGGATTCCCAGCCTCGCTGATTGGCATCATGGGATGTAATGATGTCACGGCCCGGAGAAAGAGAGGGATTGTTCCTGTGAATGACTCTGAATGTGTGTCTGGCCTACGCCTTGTACTTGTCAGAACCAATCCAAATGCTAGATTTCATACAACTTTTCCTAATTAATCACATTTTACATACAGTGACATACAGTAAACGCAATGTCTACAAGTGCGCCCAGGGGTGGAGGCATTCAAAACCTATCAGTGAAATGTACTCAAAGGATGAAAAGTAGTCACTGTGTTTATGTGAGATGTTTGTCATTCATTTTACTGTTGTACATGTTAAAGATTGGCCTCATTTGAACTACTTTATATTCTGTCGGTAGTTCAATGTACAGTAATGCATCATATTCTGTTAGATCATCATACACTTCTAACGTCACTGTCCTGTGAGAACCACATACCTGTAAAAACTCAGCTTTCACAGACTCAATAAAATAGGCCAATAATCTGTGAGATCAGATCATAGTTTTTCTCTAACCTGTGATTGTTTGTATAATAATGAACAAAAGTCCCAAAAACCAGTCAAATTTGTTATGTATGTGTTCCGTCATTCAATACCAATAAATGGCTCTTTGTCTTCATGAGATGTATAAATAATCTATTGTTGGGCTGACTGAATACTGGTGACAAAAAATTAAAAGGAAGACATTTATATTGTATTGCAAAAACCATAGCAGCCCTTGTCATAACATAAAAAATGGGGCCTTTCTAAACAGCCTTCACACTGAATTCTATGTAAAGGACTCAAGTTGGTTTTCCCACATAAGCCCTTATTCTCATTCTCAAGTTCTATGTGATTACATTTATATGCTCACTAATATTTAACTTTTCTATAATTCTGAAAAAGACAGTATTCACAACAAGTTGTTTACGTGACCCAATATGAATAAATAAATAAATAAACTGCTAATATTCCTGTTTACATAGCACTTCTGTGTAAACGAAATAGTGGGATCATTTGGTCCCACCTTTATCGCGGCTCTGTAACGCCTCTGGAGGTAGTAACAGAGCTGTAATAAAGGCGGAATCATGATTTGGGAACGCTATGTAAAAGGAACACCTCTCGTTCCGCAACCAAGGTGTTGTTTTGATGACATATTGCCTGTGCGACCCCCACACCAGGGGGATTTAAAATTAGCGTGGGCCTTGTACAGTAAACAAACATATCAATGTGACCAGAAAGATGTCGAACTGGGGAGACGCCAAGATCCACAAGCTGTTGTCACTACGGGCGGAGGACTCTATCCTCCGTTTGTGGAACGGTGAAAGAAAAGAGAGGTTAGCAACATCACTGTGCTTGGGGTATTTCTGACGTACAAGTTATACGCCACCGCCCCTTTGATTCTGGAACACAGATCCGCTGTGTAAAAGTCCAGCCTGTCTCACCTCTGTTCCTCCTTTGGCTTGGCTGTGGAAATCGGTCAATGGTGGAAAAAAGGTGGGATCACCATCTCACCATTTTTCTGGGATCTCTGTGTAAAAATGGCTATAGTCATGTACCCCCCATTTATTTTTTTCAGTTTTCCACTGATGGCAGATGTTCTACTGAATTCAGTCTCCCTCATTTGTTTGCCCTCTCAGTATTTACACACATCCATATGCCTGTTGGTATCCTGTGTCATTATATTCAACACCGGGGGTGTTTCTCCCTCTGACATTTCAGTGGATCCTGCATGTTCATTACCCTTGTTGATCACAAACCACAGTAAAATGTGCAGGTTAAATTACTTTTCCATCTGTGAACTGAATAATATCAACATGTCCCACACAATCTGAAAATGCTCCATTTGGAAAGGCCTCATCTGGAACATCTGAATGGAAGAGTTTGTTCACATGACACCTTTCAAATTCACAGTAGTGGTCGAATATTTGTGTTCATGTGAACAGTATGTACTCCATGTCACTCTTCCTTTCCACCACAGTATACAACACTAACTACCATTAACTCAGAAATGCAGTTAACCAACAACTGACCAGCTCCCAATAAAACCCAAACTCAGAAGCAGAAGCACAATGACATGATTATTCCACTGTTACACACTGCACCTTTAAGGCAAAGCAAAACTCTGACCTGAGGAGCGGCTGGCAAAAAGTGAGGAAACACCTATGTAAAGGCATGCTTTTATGAGAAATACATGCTTAGAATTTGAATTTATCTCAGTTTTAACTTTATATTCCTAATGTTTGGACCCTATGTTCACTTCTTTGAAAAGGTTCATGATGCATGTTTGTGTTATTTGTGCAGTGAATCATATCATTTTTCAAATTGGATTTTATATTTTTTTTGTGGGGTTTTTTGGCGATGTACGTAGATATAATAGGTAAAAGTGAAAATATAATGGACAGATCACATAGGTGAAGTTATGTCAAAAAAAAGGGATAACAAACATGTTTATGTTAAACATTTTTCTATGTGGTATATAAAGGCAAAATCAAAAGTCTCCAAAAACGGATCCCTAAGGGTTAAGTAAAAGTGGCACCCTGCTGTTCCAAATGTAGCTCAAAAGGTCAAAGGTTACATGTGGATTCTATGTCTCTTCCATGTCCCTAAATCCAGCATTGTGTAAATATCCTCATTTCCATTCCAGTGTGTGCATGTGTTGTGTTTCCCCGCTCACTGCTCCGTGTGTGTGTGTATGTATGGACTCTATTGTTGCCATGTGTGTCCTCAGCCTCCACAGTTCAGTCTATTTTCGGGAAATGACCTCACAAACAGAAGCAGCAGCGATCCGATATCTGCTTCCCCTTTTTTCTGTTCCTGGGCAGAAGAATGAAGTGTCACAGCTCAAACATCTGGAGGGCTTGTCAAGGCCTGAGTCACTGAGCTCATGGGCCGGGCCTCCGTGTTTGGACGTATTAAATGTACACCCATACATCCAGGCTTGCAACACATCGCCCACAGATGTTGTGAAACATGTTGGTAACAACCATCCAAGGTGATTCATGCTTGTCTTCACTTATGAATCACACACACTCCCTGGTCGGGTGACTTCCTGTTCTGATTCAGGAGTCTTGAGCTTATCTGAGGGTCCTCACATACACATTTACCCCCACACACACCTCCTCATACAGATGGTTACAATCAAACTCCTGTGCATTTACCGTCAGTAAATCAATACTTCAACCATTCTCTGCTGCTTATGACTAATCTGCTGCCAGTCAGAATGCAAAATGACATTCTTTACAAGTTAGTACAACTGAGTGAATTTTCACCAGAATGTGAAACCACACATACAGTTAAAAACCATAGGCATGAGTGAGGAGGTGGTGACAATAAAACACTTTAAACATAGCTTAGAGCGGCTTTTTTCAGGTGGTATGAGGTTGTGTAAGAGGTATTAAAGCACAAATTATAACATTGCACGAAAAGCGTCACACTCACGCAGAAACATTGCATCTTTGCTCCCATTACTGACAGGAGCTGTCAGAGAACGTTTTATTTTTGTCATCTAAGTGACAGGTTCTGTTTTCATTAATGCAGGTGAGTATTTCAGGATGGACAAACAATGATGGAATAGTGATGCTTTCATGGATGAAGTCAGTCACCAAGTTAACATGGAAACCAACAAGTTATCATAAAGTATTATGTAAGAAATGTTTTGTGTCACATTTGTGTATTTTATAATCCATGAAATATGTGACTAAAGTCTACAATATAATTGAGTAAATTCTAAACCAATGAATATGTTAAAAAGTGAATCACATATACCCTCAAAAACTATTGGATTTAGTGTGATTTACAAAATATTTCACAAAAATTAAGTCCCCAAGCCCCCAGAGTTTTGGTAATTTAATCCACACAAAACATAATGTCATTAAACTAGGTCAGTCAACTGTAGTGCAATGAAAACATTATGTAAAACATGAAAAATTAGATAGTAATTAAAAATTAGTTAAATAAGTATCCTGTGACTCTCACGAGGATTAAGCAGTTTGTTAAATAGATGGATGGATAAAATAAAAATATTTGCATGCTTTCATTTCCATATTATTCTATATGATTTGAATATATTTACGGCAACTGTTTCATCTTTATTTCTTTTCTTAGTATTGGAAGCATCTATGTCTCAAACTGTGAAAACACAAAACTGTCTTTTCCTTCGAATAAGTGGAAACTTTGATTATGAACCCACTGATTCAATTTGAAGATCTCATTTCTTTAATGGATGAAAAATGGGTAACCACCATTTAGTGTTACATCTTTTATTAAACTTAAACTTTCCCCTTTAATGTTCTATTGCGACCCTATGGTCATCCATGCTGCTGATCTTGTATTTCATTAAATTCCAAAATGCTTGTAAAGTTTGTAATTGCATATCTTTTTTTATCTTAACTTCTATTAGAATATTTTTGCCTTACTTCTTTTTATATGTATTTCTTATGTAAGAATTTGAATCATTGCTGCTCTGAGATTGTGCAAGTTCTTCTGCTAGAGTGTAGCAGACCCGGATCTTTCCATATGACGTTCTACCTACTTTAAGTGCTGCTTTTATGTTCTGCCGTTTTTGTTTATGTGTGCAGTAACAGTAAGAAAATAAATGTAGAGCTTCATATTATGTTCTTTTTTGTCCTGGCAGGTTTTTTGGGGGGCCCTGCCCAGTCTGACACCCTGCTGTGTCACATTGTATTGATTCAGCCTTTGGCTTATTGATTGACACTAAGGGGGGTGTGCAGGTGGGGGTGGGGGGTGTCTAAGGCACAGCTGTGACTTCTCAGGACCACCATGTCAGCCTCCTAAGAAATACCTGTTCACCACTCCAAAATCATAAATACATTAAAAGATCAAATAAACAAACAAATCAGGCAAACTGATTCACAATATTATGGAGCTACTACTTAGATATTTATGTACTGTACATTATACAGTAAGGCAAGGCAGCTTTATTTCTATAGCATATTTCATGTACAAGACAATTCAAAGTGCTTTACATAAAACATTAAAAGCATTACAGCAGGGTGCAGGGGAAGTAATACAAAGTATAGGCATGGAAAAAACAAAACAGATAAATAGATAAGACAGATAAAAACTTTAAGCTTAAAAGAAACAGTGCAGATCTGAACTTCTGAATAAGAACTCTATTCAAATGCAGCTGAGAACTGGTGGGTCTTTAACCTGGATTTAAATGAAGTGAGTGTTTCAGCTGATCTGAGGCTTTCTGGGAGTTTGTTCCAGACATGTGAAGCATAGAAGCTGAACACACCTTCTCCATGTCTGGTTCTGACTCTGGGAACTGACAACAGACCAGATCCAGATGACCTGAGGGGTCTGGTGGGTTCATACTGGGTCAGGAGGTCACAGATGTATTTTGGTCCTAAACCATTCCGAGCTTTATAGACCAGCAGCAGAACTTTAAAATCTATCCTCTGACGGACAGGCAGCCAGTGGAAGGACCTCAGAGTTGGAGTATAAATGAATTCCAAATAAATGTCAGTGTAATCTGTTGCAGTTCTGTAGTTAAACTACAGTTAGTATCAGAATGTCAGTGACAACAGACAAGTTACATCTGTCCAACATGAATATAGTTTCTTAAAATGTACACTTAAAATGTACATTAGGTATACCCACTTCTAAATCCCCCTGATGCACACTAGTCAGTAGAATCTGAGACAAATTGCCCACATTTTCCCTTAGGATGGTGAAGCCATGACCCGCCCTCCTCTGCCTCTAATTGGCTAGTATTTGGTGCCTTCACTGATTAGATTGATTAACTTTAGACATGAGGACTGATGAGCCAATCAGGGGCAGAGTCAGGTGGGGCATACTGAGGAAAATATTGCTAACTTAGCGCCAGAGCCAGTGCTTAGCACTGGCCACCTCTGGAACCTGACTGGACACCTCAGGTGCCAGTGCCACCCCAGTTGATTGACAGGTCACTGCATGTCGCATTGAAAGATCTGCGATTATTGGAAATGCAAACAAGGAAGGCAGAATAAATGTCTTTTAAATGAGTGACACATATTGAGAGAACCCACTTTCATGGATTACGTAATTCTGAGGTAAGTTTTAAGGTGGTTTCAGAATGAGTCTCTGTTTTAAACTACTGACCATATGACTGCACATTTAGAGGAGAGCTGTTGCTGCCAATAGTTCGGCTTTACGAGTAGGTTAACGTTATGAAAGGCTAGCATTATGAGAGGCTAACATTATGACAGGCTAACATTATGAAAGGCTAACGCTATCCCATGTTTGCCTCATGTTGAATACATTTCCATTCATGCAGCTGCTTGTGTGAGCAGTAATACCTACAAACTGCTCCTGATCAAGTCATTATCATTTTATATAATGGTGAGCAAATACTACTGACGGATTTTTGGGTAAACTAAACAGAGTAGTCTTACATGTCACTGTTTCTAAAACATCATTTTTCTGGACTACTTTAAAAAAAAGAAAGGACAAAAATTAAGAGTATACCCACTTCTCCAGGGACCATTACACCACTGCTTATACGTAACATATATGTATCTACAAGAACCTTAAAACCTATATTTGACACTAATAGAGTGCTATCATAAGGTTTAGGAGGAATGTGCCATTCAATCAACCAGATAACAGTATCAGCCAGTATTTGAAATATTCTGATATTGGCCAGTATCCTATCAGCATATAAGATGTCTTTTCACCAATGGTCATGCTTTATCAACTTCTTTTTCATACGTGTTTTAAACTGTGTTTAATCAGAGATAATAAGTAAGTGATGAAGCGCTGACAGACATTAACTGTATTTATATGTATAATGGAGATTTAATTGGTACTGAGGCATAAATAACAGCATACCAAAATAAATAGTCATAAAGTAACACGTGTATGAGCATTAGCTTTTGGCCAAAATGTCATTTTAAATAGTAGTATCAGTATCAACTGAGAAATTTGCAATCTTGCCTGATTTTCTAAGCTTTAAATCTAGTTGACACGTTTTTAGGACTCATCAGCTTTATTGCTCAGTTATTGCCCAATTGTTAGAAAAACTAGAAGTTGCATTACTTCAATTAAGCAATTAAAAGTTACTTTACTTTTGATCAGAATAACTAGCAATCTGTTACTGATTATTTTTCAAAAGGAACCTTACCAAAACTTTGGACCAATAAGGGTGGACATTTCTAAAAGTAATGAAATACTAATAAGTGGAAGAGGTACTTGTGTTAACTCAGACAATAAATCTAACTCAATTTAAAAGCCCAGAAATGAGAGGTTGAAATAACAGGCAGATGCTCTGTAAACAAATTAAAGAGCACTGATATGGAGAAAAACATCCGTATTATTTCAAGTATTTGGCCTGCCTGCCAAACCCTCACCTCCAGAGGCTGCTCCTGGAGCTTCCACAAGGCTGGGAGGCACTCCACATGCTGTCCCACAAGAAGTGAAGTTATGCAATGTGTGACCACTAGATGGTGGGCAGGGGTCAGTAGATACCAGCAGGAGTCCAGGAACCAGTGGATTCTGACCCTGCAGCAGTGAGATCACACGGGGGTGGGGTGGGGTGGGTTACAGATAACCAAGAGGAAACCAGTGTAACAGAGAGAAACAGTGGAAAGAAATGTGTGAGCAAAGAAATGTGTGTGTTGTGAGAGAAAGAAAGAGCAGGGATTTGAGCAGGAGGAGGCAGTGAGGCAGGGGACAGGGCCAGGGAGTGGAGGGGGAGTCGGGGGGAGTGGTTAGTCACACCGGCCTGTATATAGAGAAGACAGAGTGTGTGACAGAGCAGAGTGAAGGACACACACACAAGGGAGACTGACTTTTTCTTTCCAACCATCTCTCATCGTTGAATGACTTCCTGAGCAACAAGGCATTGAGTTCTGCAGTCTTTCTGTCGGATTACAAAAGTTGGATTTGTCTTCCTCTTTATTCAAGGTAAGACTGGTGGTTTTTACTTCACACAAAAAAAGCTGCCTCTGTGCCAGTTTCAGGGCAGGTGCAGTGTGCTGATGGTCACACTGTTGCATTCACCACTCTCATGTTACCTTAAATATATTTCTCAGGACAATGCTGAGAAATATATTTAAGGTAACATCAGAAGAGAGTAAGAATGAGCAGCAATTTTGTATTTTATTTTGTATATAAATGGATTTGTAGTGTCTCCTTATGCTTTCTGTACTTTAACTTTGCCACATTCAGCCTTAAGTCTGATATTTGCTTAGTGGGTGTAGGATTGTAGGACGCAATCACTGACAAACTATTTAAAAGTTTCAGGTTTATCAGTGAAAGGCTGGTGAGAGAGGTTTTTATGAAGGTTACTGGGTTCAGAGTGAGCAGCAGCTTCTCTTGTATAATTCACAGTGAGACTGATAAACACAGCAGCAGCAGCAGTAATAATAATAATAATCCCCTCACTCACTCATTTACCTGTTGAGGTGCAGATGTTATTAGACACCTGAGGGGCATAATGCTTGTTCCTCCACTGTTAAAAATAATGCTCAACAGCCAAGAACTGTACGACACAGAGGGGAATGAATCTGGAAGAGTTTCTACAGGATGTCTGATTTATCTGGTGGGAGGTGCAGTGAAGTTCAGCCATTTGAAAAGCGAAAGTACAGGAGCAGGGTCAGTGTCTGTGTATATAAAAGCACATATTTATAAAAGTACCTAAGACATTAATAGAACCTGAGATCTGGCCTACTGATGGTGAAGTTAGATTGTAAGATGCAGTTACTTCAGTTAAAATCACTCATCTAATTACCACATTCCTGAGTTTATAGTTTCAGTCATACCAATTATACATGGCTGTTGCAAAAAAAAAATTATATCTCACAAATCAACCAATTAGCACATCTTACTGAGACCAACCAAAAGAATAGCACTGTAAGAAGGACTGCAATACTATTAGAAATAGCAAAAAATAAAACAAGACATTAAAAAAAAGGCAGCAGTTCAGTCTAAAACACTGTCAACTACACCACATCATGATATTAAGAGACACTAAGGATTGATCTAAATATTATCTGAAAAAGATTCAATGAGGTAATCAACAAAAACACAACTTCAGCCTCACAAACTGAAACATATAAATGTTTGTTAGTTGTGTTCTCTTGCACAGATTGTTTTGTATAACTGATGCTGACTGAAATGGACCGCATCACTTTAACATATGCAATATGGGTCAAAAATAGTAGTCTCCGCCTGGATATGGATCCTTTCATTGGATGATTACTGCAGTGATTAATATGTTACAGCTGCAAAAAGTTCTTTGAGATGGAAATTAGCTTTGGGCTATAATCTTGTGTATGGACACACAGTGTGTTTTAATATGCACTGCCCCTTTTAAATAAATAAACTTCAAACTTCATCTTCAAATCGTAACTGATGGAGTGAGTAGCTTCCCTTTGTTTGAAACAACCTTTTGGCAAACACCAGTAACACAGTCAAAGCTTAACCTGTTGCAATGAGTAAAGTGTAGGACTGTCATTAGACTAGGCTGTGCATCCTCTGCAGAAAATACCTGTTGGCTGTGAGAACTTTGCAGATTAGGTGGTAAATGTGTTCCTGAAGCTGTGATGAAGAACCAGCTAGAGTTGTGCTGCTGTGTGTAAACTGTACAGTGTATGTGAGAGTGTGAATGCATGCTAGAGTGTGTGTGTGTGTGTGTGTGTGCGTGTGCGTGTGTGCATGCGTGTGTGTGTGTGTGTGTGTGTGTGTGTGTGTGTGTGTGTGTGTGTGTGCAGCCCGTGCTAAAGGTTCATGTGTCCTGTGGCTGCAGTGTGGGATCAGTGTCTCGGCTACAGCTGTCTGAAGCACTGATGAGCCATATGGCACCTTCTGTGACACTAAAAACCCCAGATTCAAGAGTAAAACTACAATAAAATGAGATGATAGCTACATCAAGAGTATCACAGTTTGGAAGCTCAGTGGTGACTACACTGCTAGTTTCTTGTTGTGTTGTTGATATAATTGAAAATAACATCTTGCTGGATTTCTTGAATGACAAAAGCAGCCCATATAATCCATACTGAAATCTGCAGGGAAATAAGTTGTGTGAACTCTAGCTGCTCTCTAAGGATGCCACTGATGATGTAATAACCCATTAGTAGCCAGCATTTGGATCAGCATTTGTGTTGTTTTTTTGTTTTTATGACCGTTTGACCCTAAGGCCTCAGCAGCTCATTTAACAGACTGGTGGGTACTTTTTATTGCACTGCTGCTCAGTCTGATACAACAATACACTTGTGTAAAGGAGGAGACTTGCCCATCCATGCTGCCATATGCTTGATTGTGTGTGTGTGTGTGTGTGTGTGTGTGTGAGAGAGAGAGAGAGTTTGGGGTGTGTGTGCAGTTCATCTAAAGGCGCAGTCATGCTGAAAACAGCACAGCAAAGATCCTTTCCGGAGCGCTGCTTTATGTGCAGGGTGCCTATTATGTTCTGAGATCTGATTGGATAATTAATGATACTATTTATGTAAGCAGCGACCAACCCCCCTTGTCTTTGTCCAGTTCCTGCTCAGGCTGTCCATTCACGTCTTCATTCCAACATGTTTGACCTTTGTTAAGCCTAAATAGGTGGGGTTGATTGTGCATAGACACACAGAAACTGGGCACTACAGGTGTTAGTGTACACATACACGCAGAAAAAGAGTTCACATTATATTTTTAATATTTTTGTTGGTTTTCCCACTGACACCCTGTTGGGCTGAAAAGTGAAGCTACTTAGTGTCATGAGCTGCAGTTCCTCAACTGGCCACTGGAGGCTCCATGTTACAATGTCCAACTTCACTACACAAATAAACATGTTCAGCTACAGTGTGGAACAAACAAATGTCTTGGTGTCTGTGGTTAAGTTCCATGTTCATGTCATTGTTCCAGAAAAAAGAGAAACGTTTATGGCAATAATATAATAATATTTCAAGAAAGAAGCTCTGATTGTATGAGTATAAATTGTTAAGATCACATGCGATAAAACGAGGTTGGTTTAGTAAAGGGCTCGCAAATACTGAAATACTTTTGCACAGAAGGAAGAAAGATATTCATTTTTTACTTTATTCTCGTACTATTCAGATTTTGTTCCTGAAATATTAGTGTCACAAGTTTTTTTTGTGAATGACATCTGTTTCTGCTGTGTGGGTGTTGATGGTTAGCTTAACTTGGCTTCTGAGTAAGACATCCTGCTCCAGTTTATTCAATAAAACATTTTCTTTTACTCTTACAGGCAGCTCTACTGTAGTCATATTAAATTACGCCAACATAACTTTCAAGGTATATTGTCATGAAGTTTACCAGTACTTTATTACAATACCTCTGAACTTAACTTAGCTACAGTAGCTGATGTTAGCATTCATTTGTATCATATTAATTTGATTATATAGGCCGTTTCTTAATATGCGTTCTTGTCTGTTCTTCCATTCATGTAAAACGTCATCAGTCGCGGCCCAAGTACTGTTCCAATTGCAAGTTTGCATGGACCAAGAAGGCATGGAATACCCGGATTTTGTTCTTGTCAGCTAGCTTAAACCAAGAATGCACTGGTTGGTGACTCTTGTAAACCTGGCCGGGATAATAATTCCCAAGATGCAGTTGGTGCCAGCCCGCCCGTGAGCCCGCCGGCTTGGCCCGAAGCCAGGCGGCTGTGCCCGACTGAACTAACAAAATGTTTTACAGTTTTGAGAAATGTACAAAATGCATAAATGACATGTAAATTCTACATGTACAAATGTATTGAAATCAAATCGAGTGACATTGTGGTGATTTGAGGGAAATACGTTAGGGAGCCGATGGTGGAAATACAGCGGAGACGGGGGAAAGTTCACAGATACGCATCCATTCCAATAACAGATTGACTTGCATTCTTAGGAAGTCTGTTTTCTTGGACCATTCTTACCAAGACCGTACTCGCCGAGTTCAGAAGGCTGTACTCTGCATTCTTGATATTGAGAAACAGCCAATGTGTCATTTAGCATGATAATTAACTAATGGATAATAAGTGTGTTCATACATTATGTTGACAATAGCATTAATTAATTATTGTTAACATTAGTGAAAATGTTAAAATACGTATTTCTGTTTAACATGGCAGTGATGTAGTTAGCAATAGCAGTAGCTTAGTGAGTTTATGTGTTTCAAAACAACAGACCACACAATGGGTGTGTAACAGCGGCTTTATCAACTATATAGTCTATGAACAGAGATAAATTCCACTGTCTCTGTGGTTCATTAATGCCGGATGTTGGCTGGTCTGTTTACCCAGACAATTTCCTCCACCGTGATAGATTAGCTTTGACAACAGAATGCTATCTTGCATTATGATACCATGACAACGGCCTAATCTCATGTAATAATGTCCATTCCCTTGTTGTAACAGTGCTGGTAGCTCCTCTTCAGATACATTGATATATTTCATAACAAGACTCTTTGAGTGTAGACAGATCTAGATGGAATGGCAATACACCCAGCAGTGTGAAATAATAACTGTGCAAGGGAAACAAAATACCAGTACATGAAGTATGCACATGGGCAGGAAGTTAGTTTAAAAAACGTGGAGCAATAGGACTTAATGTTTCACCCAAACACCTTAAGAGACGTCAACAAACATCATTGAACATTTACAGTAAATAAACCTGTGTTTCTATCATTGAGTTCTTTTCCATTCTGTTCTTGCTGAGTGTGTTTTGATATTCGCTGTTGTTTGCCTTGGCTGGCTGGAAGGAAAGCAGATGATCTCTGTGGATCATGTGGGTGTCTATTTGGACCATTTGCTGCTGGCTACATTCACACTTGTCTTTTGTATTTGCATGTGTACGTACGTATGTGTATATAAAATACACAGCAAGAGGTGGATATTCTGTTGGCATCAGTCTCAACCTGGGGTACGCTGTTCACTGTAACCTCTGCACCTCTGTCTGTCAAGTGTTTTACACTGGAAAAAGCAGATTTTCATCATTTATCGGATTGCCTTTTGTAGTCTAAATTTTACTGTATATTTTTTATCCTGTGTCCACTCTCTGACAGGTTTATCATGAAGCTCATCCTGTTGTCTGTGGTGGGGCTTCTCCTGGTGGTGGGAGAGGGAACTGCAGACAGAATCCTGTCCAGAAGGACCAAGAGGGAGCTCGCAAGCCCTCTTCATGTGGGTGGCATCAGGGACCCGTTTGGTTCCTACTGTCAGAGGAGAGGAGGCTGTTGTCCTGGCAGAGATGACCTGTGCACAGTGCCGTACCTGGACACCATCTGCTACTGTGACCTGTTCTGCAATCGCACCGTCTCCGACTGCTGCCCAGACTTCTGGGGCCATTGTCTAGGAGTGCAGCCACCTTTTATTGGTAAGTATGTGTGACTGCCTTTTTGAAAACATTACAGACTTTTGCAGTAAACTGTGCTGAGCTCATAAAGCCAGTGCAAAACAGCGTCAGGCCTAAAAAATAAGACATAGTTACAGGACACATCTGCTATTCTTGCTTCTATTATTGCTTCTTGTTAATTTAAAGGGGTAACTATTAAGATTAACACAGAGAAATAAACTCCAACTTACAACAGTTTTATACATAATAATATCTATCAAACTTTGCCACTGTAAAAAAAAAAAAAGTAGTCAAAGAACTTATGTTGTACATTCTTTGGGTAACAAAGTGTGATGACATAGGTTTAATGTGTAAATTCACAAGGCACAAAACTAAAACATTATTTGCACTTTAATCTTAGTTTCACCTCTGCTGTCGAATTCTGTGAAAATGACACCACAATGCAGTGAATAGATACATATTTCCAGCTTTTTGCCTTTTTAGAGGCAATTTCTCCTCTTTAGTTACAGATGTATATCAAGTATTGCAAAATGATTCTGCTTTAGTTGTTATAGAGGGTCACATATTGTAATATAATGTATAATGTATAGCATCATATCATGAGTTACACTGTGATTCTCCAACCCTAGTGCAACTCTACTGTTGGGCAGACTAATTTACAACAATACTTCATAAGTTATTAGTTAATTTATTAGGAACATAAATAACTGGTAAAAAAAGTACAACATTTACAAAAAGTAGTGGAATAAATTAAAGTAGTAGAAATAGCTTTGTGCTCTCTCTCTAGTTAGGTGATCCGTAGCTACGTAGTTACACCGCTGCTTTAACAAAAAGGAAGCACCATTTTCAGCTTGCTAACAGTTCAGCTGATTGTCCCTGGCAGTGGGACCGACACTACTCTGTTTGCAGAGGTGTAAAATGTGCCGGCAGCAGCGGAGACCTACCTGAGAATAGAGCAGGGAACAGTGAGCTTCTTATGAGCCCAGACAGAGGGAGGAGGGGTGGACTATGGAGGGATGAATGGAGGTCAGCAGAAAGAATGTGGACTATGTAGAGGAAAGGAGAGACAACGGGTGCAACGGGCGGCAGAGAGAGGTCCTGGCAGGTATGTGTTCCTTGGATCACAGACTAAAGGGCTCATGACACCTATCCATGTGCACATATTTGACCACAGCCTCGAGGAAAGCTGTGGCACTTCAAAAGGAGGGAGGTGACAGACTTTTACAATGGGTTCTTTTTCTTGTGACTGTGCTCCAGTCTCACATTGTTGCAAAGTCCATAGCTCAGTATTTAACTCATAATTCAGCTGCTTATTACGTCATCTAGGAAGAAACACCCCTTTACATAAAAGTAAGGTACAGTTCAGTAAAGTGAAAAGTCCTGAAGACAGTGCCACTTATGTAAATGTACAGAAGTATTATTAGCCAAATGTACTTCAAAATATCAAAAGAAAAAGCATATTCAAAGCATATTATTATTTCATTACTTTATTTTTATCATTAACATGCAGTTTGTTAGAGCATTTTAATGTTGTAATTTGCTAATATGAGTTGTACAGCGTCATCTCACATGAGTATATTATATGTTTTTATATGAAAAATGTGACCAATATATGACAAATCAGTTACATCAGTGTAGGAGTACAAAGTTGTGGAAAACACTTTTTGTGCATGAACACTTTAATGTAATTAATATTTGGATCCAATTTTATCTGCAAGGTTTCACTTTGATTCAAAAATAAAATAAATGTTTTACTTGCTGCATCACTGAAAACAGTGGCTTTTTACTTATTAATCCAGAAAAAAATGTAGTTACAAATCAAATGTGTTCTTAAAGGTAAATCAGACAGCCTGATAAGCCTCCCTCTGCCTGTGTCTACTGGTGTATTTACTGGTCCTCTGCCTGTGTTTTCTGATTATCCTCTTTTTTCTGATGTATTTTTTAATGTTTCTGGGTGTTGACCTTTACACGATGACTTTGAAGACATTTTCCAGCCAATAGACCATTTTCACAGGGATGGCCATTTCCCTCTGACGTCATGTTCAGGTTATGAAACTCAAACGCTGTTACCTAAAGGTTAACGTCATACTGCTGCTGCGTCCCACAAATGTCAAACATCATGGTCACTTAACTGGATATTAAAGATATGGAGGATATCAGACCATGTATAAACAAAACAACTTATCTGAAATCACGAGACAAGCATTCAACCACTTACATGATACATGATATGGAAAAGTGGATAATATAACAATTTTTCAGTTTTTTCATCAGATTAAGTGGTTGGAACACACTATTGTGTTGAATGTAACATGAATACAGAAATATGTGTTCCATCAAGTATAATGGCACTACCAGGTTGTGGTTTTACTACCAGGCTACAATGGATGTGTGATAATATATTGCTTTATCTTGAAATATGGTCCGAGGTCCCTCCCATTCTCTACATGGAGGAGTACATCTACATACTTTTACCTGTGATATTTGAGCTTCCCACATCTGAGCATTATGCTGCGTGAATACAATCTGTAATGTGAAAGCATGGATGAAGTACACAGAAATTGTACAGCAATATTCTATTTGTGAAAACATGTTAAAAGTGTCATAAATACACATAAAGCTGGTCACATATGCCGTAGTCCTGCTCTGCAGTGAGCGGTGGTGGACTGGTTCAGACAGCTGTAAAGAGGGACCCTCAGTCATAAATCTCACTGTGCTTGGCCTCACACCAGGGGCCAAAGGTATTCACACTGTAAATTCACACTCCAACATCATGCCCAAAATTCCTTAACACATTTACACTGACAGCACCTTCGGTTATAAATCAGATTACAGATAAAAATCACTGCCAGCAAGTCATTAACAGTGTGTATACAAGCAGGATTTATCTGTAATCGGTCAAATTCATTCAGAAATCATTCAAAGGCTGAATCATTCTCTCATCCTTTTTCATGGTCTGTGACAATACATCAGGTTAATCAGGTAGAGCATTCTTTGGGGTGTAATTATTGATTTAATGGGTGGGCTGTGTTTGTGGCCTTCAGTGTTCACTAGAGGTGCTGAAGTGAAGTGTAAGCTGGTTAAAGCATGACGAGAAGCCTGGGAAGGCAGGAAAGAAGCTAAGGCCACATTCCTACACTGGATTAGTGGAGCTCAGAGCTTCTTAGGCCTCGCATATTTTGGGTGCACACTTACACACAGACCCACACTTTGCGCGCGCACGCACACACACACGCAGAGCTGCTGTTAACACTTCCCACATCAAATATATTAAGTTGCCTCTTTTTGTCTCCTCTCAGGCACCTGTGAAAGAAATGGAAACAGGTTCTTTACAGGACAAACATATAAGGAGAACTGCAATTTATGGTATGTAAACCTATCTTTCTTCTTTCAATTCTCCTTTAACCCTATAAATCTTTTTCCTATGAGTGGCTTAAACTTTGGGAAACTACCCCCCCCCCACACTTCCACAGCTGTCAGTAGATGTACTGTGTTGACTTGTTCTTCATACTTAAATATTAGGTTCTTTGGGTTTGAAGAAAGATACAAACACATACATAATCTCTTGGCCCTGGTGCATTTCCTCCCTTCTTGGCCTCAGAACCACCCAAACAATGCACAATCACATATTGTTAACAGTAAACACAGTGGAGTTGTTATTTTGTGACACAGTTCTTCAGGCACATCTGGCAAAACTGAGTTATATGTCCTGTGTGTGTAACAAATAAAAAAACTCAAACTCAAAAATACTCAGGATAGAACACTTGTATGTATGTATGTGAAGTGCTCAGTGGATGTGGACCTGCATCTCCAGAGCACTCCATTTACCAACAGTTAAATACTTTTACTGTCATGGCATTTTAACATTAGACCCATAAAAATCAGAAGCATTTCAGCATTTTTATTTATTAATATGACTAAACCATACCAATGAAAGTAAGATTTTAACTGTTTAAAAGGATTGGAGGTTTTGTTTTTTCAATCTTGAAGTCATTTTTTGATATTTATTACCTCCGCCAAGGAGGTTATGTTTTTGCCAGCGTTAGTTTGTCTGTCTGTTTGTCTGTCTGTCTGTCTGTGAGCAAGATAACTCAAAAAGTTATGGATGGATTTAGATGAAAATTTCAGGAAATGTTGATACTGGCACAAGGAACAAATGATTAAATTTTGGTGGTGATCGGGGGGGGGGGCACACTGATCTGCCTTGGCAGAGGTCTGTGCTCTTTGAGTGCTTTTCTACTTTAATTTAATCCAATCCATTTTTATTTGTAAAGCACAAATTTAAATAAACAAAAAGGTTTCCAAAGTGCTGTACAGTAAAATAAAAACAATATAACCGCTAGAAAAGCACTCGGAGAGCGCAGACCTCTGCCAAGGCAGATCAGTGCCCCCCCCGATCACCTTTTCCCAATGAAGCCTCTTCTTATTAAAACTCGATGGATATATCAACATTATTACTTCAGTTTTCTGAATATTCTTTTTACATGTATACAGCGTAATTGGAATATGTGTCTCATTTGTGGCTTTTACCACAGGTTGCAACACACAGGACCCTGTTTACAGTCATCCTGAGTAGAGACAAAGATCCTCTCTAGTAGAGATGTACCCTGCACAGAATAAGAGAAATACACCCATTTACAAATATTATAACAAAGGATATTATCAGGTTTTTAGATATGTGAAAAAAAATCTGACACTTTCAACAAGGTGTTTGAGGGAATAAAAGAGGGAGGCTGAGCTGTATGGAAACAGCTTATTAGGATTTTTGTTTTTATGGAATCAGGTCAAAAAGACTATGTTGTGTATGGGAATGCAGTCAGTGCTCATTAAAACCTTCTCATCCAAACAACAAAGTTGAACCTTGGTATTGAAACTTAGAGCTCATGCTGTTTTGACTCAGGACGTGATTACATCTGTGTGATAACAAGACCTTATGTTTTTTCAGCGTAGAGGTACTGAACAGTGGAAACAAACAGCTCTTTACTAAATGACCCTAATGTGAGAAAACAGAATTTTACATATTATCTTGCGCATGGTGACTTTTATCTGTGTGGACTTCTAGAAGAGCAAGCTGCTGTCATTATTCAAGTAACAGTTTTAGTCTGGGACTAAAGTGAGGAGATGGAGGAGGTCAAGTGAGGCAGGAAGAATAACATTCCTCACATGTCCTCGACACTGGTTTCTCACATTTCTGTCATTTGCTGGTTCTCAACGTAGGTGTCTGTGTGTGTCTGCACCTGCAGACCTGTACATGTTGATTTAACATCCATTCGTGCATCTGTATTACATTGATTTTAAAAAAACAAGAGCACACTGTGTTTGTTTGTCAGGGCACGTCTTAACTAAACAAAGCTGACCCCATGGATCTCCACATTTAAGCCCTGCAGCTGTTTGACTCCAGTAGCTGGACTGTGTCAGCACTTGAAGCAAGACTCTTGTCAAGGAGATTGAGGACATTTGACCTGAAGAGTCTGATAGAGAGGTGAAAATGCAAATGAGTCCTATTTTGATGAGTGACAGGACAGCGGTTACTTCACGTTGCTTAAGTACATGAGGACAGAGTTGTGGAGGTCCAGCAATAGCAAGCCATGAGGTGAAAAAAACCTCCAGTGTTCCCGGTCACCAGAATAAAGCACTTACGTGTTAACTCCCCTTTCCACTGTCAAACAAAGGAGTCTTATGTACATACGCTCTCACACTTTCTTGTTAAAGAAATACACATGAATGGTTGAAAAACTGCACCGCAACTTTGGCACACAGGGATGCACACACACTCCCTGCTTCACTCCCACTCTCTTCACTTATTAATTTCCCAAATGTGCATCCTCCTGAGCCTCTACAATCTGGCCAAGGCGGGGGTGGAGAGCAGGGTTTCCGCTTTAAGACGACAGACAGTTCTGTCTCTTTCCCCTTCAAAGTCTCTCATTAGCATCGCTCAAGCCCCCGCACACTTTTATCTGACCTTCCCACGCATTTCGACTGACCACTAGATCCGTTAGTCGACATCGCAGCTTGTCAGCGTTAGCCAAACAGCCAAAATATGACTGATTTCCGTCACCACTTAAACTTTATTTGTTGTTACAGTGGGGTTTTAGCTTGTGGTTTTAACAGTGAAATACAGGATAATGTGAGTCATCTAAGAAGTATTACAGCCTTGCAGATTGTGAAGGTGTTTTTGGATAAGTGCAAGTCTATTGTTGTGTTAATGGGATCTCCAACTGAGGCCTTTTCCGCATTAAGGTGTAGCATCCTGATAACTCATATCAGCTGAAAATAATCTACAAAGTGGCAGCTCCTGAATCCAGCAGCAATCTGACACAGAGAGAAAGAAGAAGAGTAGCGCATAGAACATACTGCAGCAGCCTGGATATGGATCCGAACCAGGCCGTTTGCTGCATATCATCCCACACGCTACACTTCCCAGCCTTTCCAAGTACTCACACTATCGACTCAAGTGGAAAACTCAAAGAAAAAAGCAAATGAGGAAATGAAGCAAAGAAAATGAAGCACTTTGAAGCAAAGCAGCAACCTTTGGGACTGGAGAATGATGCTAGTGTAAAAAACTGCGGTTCTTTAAATGTTCACTTGAGGCTCCATGAGTGAGTCAATACCCCCGAGTTAAAATTCCAATCTTTACAGCAGAAAAAAACATTTTTAGATAAATAGTTTCCTATTCATACCAAATGTACAGAATGCTTTTCTGTAACTCACCTTTAAATTACATTACAGCAGCTTTGAGTTCCAGGTGAGTGCTGTCTGCATCTACTGTGTGGGACTAATTGATTTTTTGATCGACTGATCAAATGATAAGTTGCTTGCTGTTGAGTTGAATGTTCAAAACTCCTGTTTTTGGAAAAAAATGTTACGTTTCCTGGCAGGTTGCTTGACTGTATTTAGGTTTTATAAGTCTTAGGTTTTATGAGTTTTATGAGTTTATCAGAGCAGAAGTGCAATACTTGGACTGTAAATGTAACAGCTAGCATTAATTCATGTTTAAACATTATGCAAAGTCATCAAACTCAGTTTGTGTAGTAACATTTATTAAGTACCTGAATCATCAGTGTGGTTTCATTTAAGTTGGCATTAACTTGGTGAGCTGCACCTCTATGTCCCACATACAGCATCACTTCTTATTCTATTATGGGCCCATGTTACAACCCCCCCCCCCCCCCCAAAAAAAAAAAAAAAAAAAAAAAAAAAAACCCACAATGTCCATGGCCTAAATGCCCTATTTTTATGTAGTCTATGTTAAAAATATTTTAAGAATGTAAGGTCATGATGTTTCAACAATGTCTATAAGCAAACATGTTTAGAATAGTTTTAAAGAAAGTTATCCTATCGTTTACCTTGAAAAAGTACACTGAGAGCAAAACAATGGGAGAAAAGAATGTACAAATCGGAACATTTTAAGAATGCTGAGGTAAACTTTGATAAGTTTGAACAATGTTATCAATTTTAAAACAGTCATCACCAAACATTTTATAAATGTTTTTAAAGAATGTTATCCTTACTGCCCATATTTTCTGAATGTTTGTGATGAACCCTTCCTTTCCAGGAACCTAAAAACACACATCTGAAACCATCACGACAACATTTCATGGCAATAATCTTAGAAGGTTTTTATAAATAATGGGGAAAAGAGCGGATAATATACACAGAGGGGTTTAAGATAGATTCAAACCAATGCAGCTGTGATCTACAACATATAGAATGAAAAACTTCTAAATGGGGTGGGGTCTTTGTGTCTTAACTGTTTATGTTTCAGTATAAATTGTACAGCATTTAAACATATAAACATGGCTGTGTTGCCCTGATGTGGTAACAGAATATGAGACAATACACCTCATGTTACCTCATGGGAGTTTCTGTATGTGTGGAGGATTTGTAGCCTCTGAGGTGAAGACACTATCTGTGTTTAATAGACGAGCATGACCTGGAATGTAAAA
Source organism: Sphaeramia orbicularis (assembly GCF_902148855.1). NCBI lineage: Eukaryota > Metazoa > Chordata > Actinopteri > Kurtiformes > Apogonidae > Sphaeramia > Sphaeramia orbicularis. The sequence continues at coordinate 9,864,894 of NC_043967.1, read as the reverse complement.
ATATGGCCTTCCACTGTCCTTACAGCGCTCATTATTCTTTTCAATAGTCGCACTTTGTCCCTCTGCCTCCATGAGTCTGTCATAATGCCTCTTCTTTTGTGAATTTATTAGAGCTTTTTGACCCAGTGGCACTGTTGTGGTCTTCTGAAGGGAGGGAGAGGTCAGAGGTCATTGTCTCTTTCCAAAAAACTCAGAAGCGTCTGTCTGTCCCTGGGTGGGATGCAGTCACAGGACTGGCAGGAATCACTACCGTGTGTGTGTTTCACATATGTAGGCGTAGAGCCAAAACATGCTATTTACACATATCTGAGAGACGCAGCAGGGAGGAGCACAGTTTGAGAAGTGATACACACTCCAGGGCTTTGCTGTGACTAAAGGGGAATCTGGCCTCCTGGTCTTTTGTGTGTGTTTAATGATCCTCTTGGGCAGCTTCTCTGCTCTATAATGTACTGGAGACTTTGTGTTATGGCTGCCTATAGACGTTTGTGTGGGAAACACCCTGCACTGTTTGTCTGTTCCTAATACAAAATCTTTATGATATCCCCAAAACATCAGCTGACCTCATGGCTGTTTAAGCAAAAAACATATTTTGACTCAACAACTTTATTTAACCAGGAAGTCTTTTCTGAGATAAAACACTAGCTTTTAAAAGAACAAAAAATATTTAGAATCACATAATTCAATACAGCAAAATAGGACCAATGGCCCTGTAGCTTACTGGCCAAATTAAAAGCTTTGGGAAATGTATCCAGATGCCACTTATTATCACCCAGTTATGTGTATTTATTATATTACAGAAATAGCCCATGTTTTGGTCATATTCCAATCAGATCTGTAAAAAATTCAAATTCCAACCTGATATCATTGATACTTACTGATTTATTGGATCAATCCACTTCCTATCTGTTATAATGGGAAAATTTTTCAAAGTCGCACCAAATCCAGAATCAGATCTGGATCAAAATAATTGCAATACCTGTGCTGGTATCATCATAAAGAAGCTGTATGCCAAGTTTGAAGTCAATCAGAACTGGAGTTTGGGAGAAAAAGACGATTGAAATGTTTTCCCCATAAGAGCCCATGTTAAATTTTCTGTAAGTTCCCGGATCCAGAAGTAGATCCTGATGAGCATGTGGACATTATGTTTTGGTCATCTCCCCATCAGGGCTGGACTGTAGAAATTTCAAGTTGATATTATTTATATTTACTGAGTTATTGCATCGATCCACTTCCTATCGCTTACAATGGGGAAATTTTTCAAAGTCACACCAAATCCAGAATCAGATCTGGATCCAAATAATTTCACTAACTTTTGTTGACATCATCATAAAGAAGCTGTATACCAAGTTTGAAGTCAATTGGAATTGTAGTTTTGGAGAAGAAGACGATTGAAATTTTTGTAACGGACGACAGAGGACACTGACGCATGATGACAATAGCTTATGGCCTGTCAGCCGGTCAACTAAAAATAAACACATACAAACCAAGGTTTTTGAAAGTTGAAAATGTGTTATGTGCTTACCAAACAGAATAAAATAAAAGTAATGATAAATAACTGTACTTTTTAGTGTATTACATTCAGAAAAATATATGTGAAAATACAGTCACATATATATAGTGTCTTTTATGAATAGTATGATGTTTTGTTGAATTTTATTACACCTACTCAAAAGCATTTTTACCTTCTTAAAACAGCATATCACATGATTAATAACTAAAGAATAGTAATGATGTTAGATCTAATTAAAAAATACAATTAACCATAAAATAATTACTTTAAAAACTAATTCAAATGAATGCCATATAAGTAAAATGTGATAAAAGACACAGGAGTGTATATTTGATCATTACTGTATCATTATAATCTTGCTACAAACACAGTAATATGCTGTAAACATAACATTAAACATACAGTAGTTCCATTTTTAGAGTTTTTTATTTGTGGTTTTATGTTCCCTCACTCTCTCATTCACAATGACTCATCACACATTACAATCCTGTATTTTTAGCATTCCCAAAGTCAACATCTGCATGTCATCATTAATATCCTGCTCCCTTATCTACTCCGTCATCTTCTCGTCTTCTTTTGTTCCTCTGTTTTCTTCTGACTATAAATGGACCTGCACTCTTCTGCTATAAAAGGCTGTGTGTCCACTTTAACCTCCCTATCTCCATCTTGTTCTGCCTTTTTCCAGTCTCTTTTGGCCACTGCCATGCTTGTTTCATTTAATTTCTTACTTGGGAATTCCTCTGAGCCTCTGTGTATTTGCCTTTGTCAAGATAGTCTTTTTTAAATTTAGCATTTCATTTTAGCTTGAATGTGGAAATTAAAGCTTTTTCCAGTAGAATAACTCACATGTTGAAGTTCAAGTGTGCTGCTACTTGCTGCAGATTTTCCCATTTCATAGATTTATAGTTTAATACTCTATTTAACAGTTCTTTTAACAGTTCTCCTGGTTGTTATTAAACACATCCATTCCTGACAGAGACTGAACCTGGCTTAGGTCTGAAACAGTGGTTTATTGGCTATAGGTGGTACCTCATTCACTGTGAGGGAAAGGAGATACAGAAGAACTTTATCGAACCCCAGGATATTCACATCCTTAATCTGCTCAATAGAATAAATAGAAAGAATGAATTATTACAATAAAATAATGTTAAAAATTAAATAAGTGTTGACATAAATCCTGTGTAGGTTTGGTGGAAACTGGGGGAAAAACAGCAATGTTAAAATGTTTTTTGGATTTCAACAGAAACTTTTATTGTTATTTTTAATGGGCAGATAGAAACTCCCACCACTTTGAGGGTGAAATTCTATAAGTCCTGGGGGTTTGGGAGTCATACCGTACAACAGTGCACAAATACAGCTTCATTCTATGTATATATGGTGCAAATGAAACGGCACATCTGAACATTTTGAGCAAAACATATGAAACTTAAACTGTGATTTTATAAGTACTGAACCATATCTCAAGATACCAATTGATCCCCATAAAATGTTAAGTCTGAGGTACTATTTAAATTGTCAACCATGTTTCAACATTAAAACACGATGATGTAATATGACTCTAAAATATCATAAAAAAAAGTTTTAAAAAAATGTAAAATATGCTTGCACAGAATGAGTGAGTGTCTTGTCTCATTGTTTTGCAGCACATGTGGGACTACAGGGCGCTGGGAGTGTGAGCAGCATGCCTGTCTGATTGAGTCTGACATGATTCGTGCTGTGAACAGAGGAAACTACGGGTAAAACACACACACACACACACACACACACACACACACACACACACACACACACACATGAACACGCTCCACTAAAGCCTTTAGTCCACATTGTTCCTAGCTTTACCTGCCTCTCCCTCCTCTTCCTCTTTCTTGGTGCTCTCAGGTGGAAGGCAGCCAACTACAGCCAGTTTTACGGCATGACTCTGGATGAGGGCATCCGGTTCCGCCTGGGCACTCAGAGACCCTCCAGGACTATTATGAACATGAATGAAATCCAGGTACGATAAAATAGGAACCAAACAACAGTATTGTATAGTGGTAACAGGGACACTGAAAAAGCTTCAGTGTTTGGTAAGTAACTGAGTCCTAAACAGATGCAGGGTTGTTTTGTTCTGACCTTGGTTTACAAAAATCAAACATTTTTCACAGGGGAACATAAGAAAATCCAACTCTTCCTCCTGTTATAAACACTCTGACCTTTAGAATAGAATAGAATAGAATAGAATAGAATAGAATAAGCTTTATTTTCATTGCAAAATACCATTGTACAGTGCAACAAAATTTGGAGGGGACTAGGGGTTTTTGGTTTTTCATTTCATTTTTCGTTTCATTCATTTATTCATTCCAATCTAAATGATTAGAAAGCAGCAGGATGAAGAAAACTTATAATACCTGCCCCTTTCTTGAAACATCTGCGTACATCGGATAAGTTGCTGTTGCAGCTATTACAGTCAACTGTTTGCATGATAGTCAATGAAAATAACCAAATCCAAAAATCCATAAGTAAAATTATTTCATTACATGTATTTATAAAGTTTCTCTATTCTGTCCTTATACAACCTCTTAAACTGGAAAAAAAAAAAAAAAAAAAAAATTGTACAGCTCTTCTCTTTGATTACCAAAGAATTCCACATTCTGACACCCACAACAGAAATACACATTTGCTTTACATTAGTCTTACATTACATTAGTTACATTACCCTTTGCTGTTTAAAATTAAAGCTCCTTCTATGTTTTTCATCCTGTGTTACTAAAACAAAGAATCTCTGCAAATTTTTCAGGCAAGAGTCTGTTTCTCTCTCGAAAGACAATCAACAGTGTCCTTAATTCAGCTAACTCTTTAAATTTAAACAATCCTGATTTAATAAACAGGATGTCCAAGTAATATTTATTAAAGCATGCACTATATCCCCGTATATATAATTGTAAAATACTGACAGGACCATTTTACTGCATAATGACTGACTTGAAGTATATTCTGCTGTTAATATTTAATACATGACATTTTTGTAATACCAGGTGATTTCATGTATAGAACGCATTTGAACCACAAGAATGTCATTATGGTTTTGAATAACAAGGTGAACACATGAATATGAATACATGTAGGAGAAGGATGGGCTTGAATGGAGACGACAGGAGGAGAGCAGGAAGTGTTAGTGGCAGATGAGAACGTAGGGGCTCAAAAAGTCAATTGTTACAGTTTTGTTGTGGCTTTTCAGAGCAGGTTTAAAACCTATTACAACAAGGGAGCGTTGATCAAAAACATTTTTCACTTAATTATGGTGGCTTGTAGGCATGCGATGGCGTCTCTGTCTGGAACCTCAGCCTACACTGATCCGTTCAGTCTTTGTTTACATTGTACCCAGACAGATTACATAAGACGGAACCAAAACAGCAGACACCAGAGAAGATGGAGGGGATGGTGGCGGGAATAAAGAGCAGCCTCCTCCTCAGTCTGCACCCTCCACCTCCACCTGCTATCTGTCCCATCATCCATCCATCTACACATCTCCCTTTTCCTCTCACAGCATTCCACAACTTCTTCCATCCGACACCTCACAACTCCCTCTCGTGTTTCCGCAGTCAGCGTGTTCCTACCTGTGCCAGGGACCAGATCAGAGACTTCTACCTCATTCATGAATCTCTTTTCTTTCCTGCCTGTCTGTAGTACGACGCCATGTTATACCCATCATTAACAAAAACAAACAAAACAAAACAAAACATAAACCTTTATGAGGTTTAGAAGTGATGGAGGGAGCTGAAATTCTAAGAAAACTTTTCACAATTAAGTCATATTTTTACAAGAAATTAAAGTGGCAAATGTATGACGAGAAATCTAAGAAACGCTTCTTTCTCTATTCCATACTGAAATATAAAGAAAAAAAATATTCTCTTCGTAGCATTGGGGTTAAAAGTATTTTGTGCAGGATGATTTCAGTAGACTTTACGTTTAAAATATTCATATTCTGTTCATCTATTTAGTGCTAACACTGGAAGTGGAGGTGCCTTGTTCCTTAATTTTCAATATTGAATAAAGAAATAGATACTGCCTGTGTGTTCAATGTGGTAATATTGTGTTGCAATAATAATAATAATAATAATAATAATAATAATAATAATAATAATAATAATAATAATAATGTGAAGCCTTGTTTGAAGGTTGGTTTATGGTTGCTCTATTTTTGCCTGAAAACCAATGGAAAAAAAGACAGATGGAAATTAGGTGCAAAACTTTATGGGTGTTTTTTTCTTGAAAACTAAACTTGTGAATTTTTTCCCCACTCATCCATCTTCTCAAGTAACCTCAAAGCATGTATTTGCAATGTTATTCTTGAAATATCAACCCCCCCCCCCCATTAGCATATTTTTAAATTTTAACCAGTAGTGGCCTTACTGCACAGTCCTGTTTAAGGAATGGAATGAATGAACCCTTTGCACATGCACACTGTTTCTGCAGCTATTTTTACACCTTTATTATGCCTTTAGGCGAGTTCGTAAGGGTGTCTCTAAGTTGTAGACTTTGACCTTCCACCACTCTGTCTGACCAACACCACATTCCTTAGTTAGTTATGTATCAGGTGGCCATCTGCTTTCTAACCTTAACCCTTGTGTGAGAAAGGGGGAAGTCGAACAGAAGCATGTACTCTGTTATCACACATCACTGAGAGATTAGGAGTTCATTGAACCTTACGTAGAGACTAATGAATAGGGTATGTTTGGCATGTGAAGAATCTGTGAGGCGTATCATAATGATTTATCTTCACAGTCATATTTAGATTTTAATACTTTCCTCCTTGGCTGTGAGTTCACTTCATTCAAATGACGTATTGGATGTAAGAAATATCTTCACGAAGAGGTGAAAGACCAAAGGTTCTGTCCATTGTGCAGCGTCACAGATTGACATGGGGCCAAATGGCTGTAATTGCTTGTGAATAAGTCCTTTCTACAGTGAGGTTGATTAGCAGACTTATGTAATAGAACTTTTCATACAAAGACATACCCAAATATTTTAATTGTAGTCATTAGTTTGTGTTTTGTCGATGCCTCGTGCCAGTTCAAGCCAGTGCCACTGCTGCAACAGGTCTAAAAGCTGTTTTGTTTACTTGACTTGTTATGTTTCAAATATGATAATAACTTCTTTTATGAGGAATATTTTGTGCCCTGTGGGAGAGGATTAAACTCTATGGAAATAAACATGACAGAATCAGGACCAGTGGTATAGTCCAGGGTATACGGTGGTATACGGAGTACACCTACTTATTTTTCAGTCAGCATTGGGTATACCCACTTCTAAATCCCCCTGAAGTGCACCAGTCAGTAGTATCTGAGCCAAATTGCCCATGTTTTCCCTTAGGATGGTGAAGCCATGACCCGCCCTACTCTGCCTCTAATTGGCTAGTACTTAGTACCTTCACTGATTAGACTGATTAATTTCAGGCATGAGGACTGATGAGCCAATCAGAGGCAGAGTAGGGCGGGTCCTACTGAGGAAAATATTGCTAACTTAGCGCCAGAGCCAGGGCTCTGCTTAGCACAGGCCACCTCTGGAACCTGATTGGACACCTCAGGTGCCAATGCCACCTCAGCTGATTGACAGGTCACTGCACGTCGTGTTGAAAGATGTGCAATTACTGAAAATGCAAACAAGTAAGGCAGGATAAATGTCTTTCAAATGAGTGACACTTATTAAGAGAACCTAATTTCATAGAATACATAATTCTTTTAAGATTTTAAGGTGGTTTCAGAATGAGTCACTGTTTTAAACTACTGGCCATATGACTGCACATTTAGAGGAGAAGAGATGGTGTCGCCAATAGTTCAACTATGCGAGTAGGCTAACGTTATGAAAGGCTAACGTTATGAAAGGCTAATGTTATGAAAGGCTAACATTATGAAAGGCTAATGTTATGAAAGGCTAACATTATCCTATGTTTGCCTCATGTTGAACACATTTTACAATTTTATAATAGTGAGCAAATACTACTGATGGATTTTTGGGTAAACTAAATAGTCATCTTTATATGTCACTGTTTCTAAATCGTTTTTCTGGACTACTTTAAAAAAAGAAAGGGTAAAATTTGAGAGTATACCCACTTCTCCACTTCACCACTGATCAGGACTATATGTGTTGTTGCTCTCACTTTCTGTCTCTGTCTGACAGATGAACATGGATCCTCAGACTGAGCAGCTGCCGCTCTACTTCAACTCAGTCGAGAAGTGGCCTGGAAAGATTCATGAACCACTGGACCAGGGCAACTGTGCTGCGTCTTGGGCTTTCTCAACTGCAGGTAGGCGAATTCAATGGCGAGACACTGTCAGAACAAATCATCTTGTAACAATTAGTATTCTGTTAGGTTATGTTTACAATAGTTGTCACATAATTCAGTTTCCCCGAGTTAATAATAAAGACAAACAATCAGAGTTGAAACAATTAGTTGAAAACAGAGTGGCAACAATTGTGATGAATGGCTAATTGTTAAATATTCATCTAGTTGATTAAAAAGAAAATAATTCTGGTAGATTTGTGGTACAATCAGCAGAGATTTTGTCATTTACTCTCTCTTAACAGAACATTCAAACTCTATCCTCCTTCCCTGTTCATCACCACCACAAGAGAGAAAAAACATTACTTGCATTCGTTGACACATCACTCCTGTTCTTCAACCTCCACTGGTTACCAGTCCCCTTCAGAATTAATTATAAGACAGCCCTCATCACCTTCAAATACATCCATAGAAACTCCCCTAACTACCTCAAGGACCTCCCCACCCCTCACACTTCCACCCGTAGCCCCACAGCACCAACCTCCTCCCCCCCAGAACTAAACTTCAGACCATGGGAGACCAGGCCTTCTCCTCTGCTGGCCCCCGTACCTTGAACTCCCTCCCTGACCACCTCAGAGCTCCTCAGTCACTGGACTCCTTCAAAAAGGGGCTAAAAACATTCCTGTTTAGACCAGGTTTTTATGGCCCACCATGATGCTCTGTTTTATTTGCTTAGTCTTTTATTCCTGATACAGTATTTTATTTTTTATTGGACTGTCTTCTCTCTGTAGCACTTTGAGATTCCACTGAATGAAAAGTGCTTTATAAATGCAATTTGTTATTATTATTATTATTATTATTATTATTATTATTATTATTATTATTATTATTATCATCATCATTATTATTATTATTATTATTGTTGTTGTTGTTGTTGTTGTTGTTGTCGATGATAGTTGGGCTTTGTAGGACTTAGTAGTACATGTGTATATTGGAAACTGCTATTGGTGGAATGCTAAATTTGTTGTGATGGAAAATTGTAGACTGTAGATAGGAGGGGTAGGGACTTATTGGCTTTTTGGGGTCATTGGTGACCATATTTGGACAAATATTTGGGAGTATGAGGGGTAAACTTTATCAAACATTTATGGAAGTCATTTGATGGTTGTCGGTGTTACGTATAAACCATAAATTATGTGTTTTGGTAGTAATGAGTAATATTTTTAGTTATATTTGTATATTTAATATTTTATCTCTGTAGTTTTTTTTTGTATATTGCCAGCATTTTTCAGTGTTTTGTGTGATATTTTTACACAGTCTTTTTGCACTTTAAGTGTTTGCTGAGACAGAGCTGCTAAATGGATTTTCATTGTTCCTGTAACAGTGACAATAAAGCTCTGTTCTATTCTATTCTATTCTATTCTATTCTATTCTAAACATAAATAGCAGCTCTGAAAATTCGACTTGCAAGAAGTCACTCACATGTGTCAATTAAAGCCTGATCCAGTACAGTCTTCTATCTTACAAAACAGAGCAGTAATGTTAATGTGGACCACCAGATCATTTAATACAGGGTTCAAGTCAAATGAATGTGACCAGAATGACTCCTGGGAAAAATGACTTTTGTATAAGTTTCATATTGTGCCTTTGAATCTGATTCTGAAAAAGTGTCATTGAATTTAAATACTGAAAGCTTGTCTCTGCTCTTCATTAGCTGTGGCATCAGACAGAATCTCCATCCAGTCTATGGGTCACATGACTCCTCAGCTATCCCCACAAAACCTCATATCCTGTGACACGCGTAACCAAGGAGGCTGTGCAGGAGGGCGTGTCGATGGAGCCTGGTGGTACCTCCGGCGCAGAGGGTAAACGCGTCTTCCCTAATACTGATAGAACTTCTAAAATGTCACAGACTGTTACATAATGACTTGATGTCAACTGTCTAATATTTTGCACATGTCATTTTTTCCCCACAGAGTGGTGACAGAAGACTGTTACCCATACCGACCCCCTCAGCAGACCCCAGCAGAGGTGGGTCGCTGCATGATGCAGAGCCGCTCCATTGGCCGGGGGAAGAGGCAGGCCACCCAGCGCTGCCCCAACACTCACAACTACCACAACGACATCTACCAGTCCACACCACCGTACAGGCTCTCCTCCAATGTAAGAAAGAAACACTCACAAAGCTACATAATGCACATTTACACACATGCTGACAACTCCAGCCCATGAAACATTCTGAACCAGCATTTCCTAGTAGCAAATATGTCATTTTTACAAGATCTCTGTACAGTTTTCCAACCGTGTGCTCTTGTAGATGGTAATCTCCCTCACATGTGTTCTTGCACGCTTTCCTCATGCATAAATGCCTCCCTATGAATGAACATGGGAATGTACAGGATTAAGCCATAAAGGGAAAGAGTTTGTACTTCTGCTCGTGTTTCAAGTTTCAGCCCATTGCAATCAGGACTGAGAGGATCGATTGATATGTGATACGGCGCAATACTAATTTATTTTACTTTCTGAGATTAGATTCCAAATATATTGGATATACTTGCCAGTGAGTGAATTAAACCCATTTACAGACTGAGCCCTGAATAGTAACATCAAGTTTAATCATTTTGTTCCGTTGTTTATGGTCTCAAATTCTTTTGTAAAATTGGATTACTGTGTTTATTGTCTAATATCAAATAACTGTACTTTTTCTGCCTGTTTTCTGCTCACACTCAGCTGTTTTACTATGTTCAGTAAACCAGAGTTAGTTTCTCTGACATGACACTCACTTCCCTGTTAATGGAAAATTAAGGAAGGGCTTTAATCGCTCATAGAAATTAAAGGTACAGTTAAAACCTGGTATGAAAAGAGTGTGTAAAGTGATTTTAATTTATCTTAAACAGTGACATCCTTCACCACCTCTTGTAAGATGCTCTTCCCTCCGTCTTCATATAATGTAAAGTGTCATGTTTACTAAAACAGTTTTCAGAAGCCGTCTCTACATGTAGCTACTCATCCAAATCAAAGTCAACCACTGAACTGCTGCCAAAATGTGGTTTATCAGGCAGCATCCATCAGTGCTAAATGACGGGCTAATGCCTCCTGCGATCATTACAGCCTGTTGTTTCTGTCTGCTGATGGTCTGTGAAGTCAATAAGCCAGGCATTAAGGCCAAGAGGCCCTACTGGACTCAATCTTATTATCGGACTTTTAACATCTACGGGGGCTGTTTTCTTCCTTTCCATCTCACTGACATGTAACGATCTTTCTGTCTGTTTATCTCTTCTCTTCCTGTGAATCGTCCCATCTATCTTCTCTCAGGAAAAAGAGATTATGAAGGAGATTATGGATAATGGCCCTGTGCAAGGTAAGATGATCTGTGTCTGTGTGTGTTTTGTCCTTAAATACATTTTAATATTTTATTTAATCGCAATATTTACTCCCAGTTGGCCGTCACTCTTAGACTGCAAGCAACACTGGTCCCCTGAGGGACGTGATTTTAAACACATGCACTTTGAAGCCTCGTCTTGGATGTCTGACCTTTGATGATGTCACATTTGACCTTATCATTCTGAGGGTTCTGTCCGCGCGTTCCACTTTGACCTTAGACACCTGGTCCGACATGATGGACCTTTACGTCATTGTAGTCTAGCTGACCTTCCTTCAGTAGCCCGCCTCACTGTCTGGTGCCCATCTGGACCATTGTCAAGTACACTTAAATAGCAATCACGTGTGTGAGTGTGTGATTCTCTATGAGCCTTTGCCAGCCTCTTGTTTTATTGTTTGGCAGTCCAGAAAGACTTTTTGGCTTCATGACAAGTTTCCTTTTTGAGTTTCTCTCATCACAAAGCCAAAGGTGTGTGTGTGTGTGTGTGTGTGTGTGTGTGTGTGTGTGTGTGTGTGTGTGTGTGTGTGTGTGTGTGTGAGGGGGTGTGTGTGTGTGTGTGTGTCTGTGTGTGTCGTCCTAAATTATTGGAAGGCCCTGCAGTGTTCCCAGCAAAGGAACATTGGATCTCCAAAGGGAATACAAGTCTGAGAAGTTATTCCTTCTCTGATGAATTACTGCAGGAACGCAGAGTTCAGCCGTGCAGCCCAATATTAGCAACAGAGTAAAAGAATTACATAATTCTATTACATAATAAATGTAAGTGTAATCAGAGATGAGATGTAATGAAATACAAATACTTTCAGTTATCTTTATTTTACTTGAGTTTTATTTTTCTAATGGCAAATCAGCAGAGACATTTTTGATCCTATTTAATTTGTGCTCTCAATATCACATATGATGATTGTCTTTTTAAAAGACTATTTTACAACTGGCAATAATGATTTTAATACCTTTAACTTGAAAAGCACTTGGAGAGCGCAGACCTCCGCCAAGGCAGATCAGTACCCCCCCGATCACCTCCAAATTTTAATCATTTGTTCCTTGTGCCAGTATCAACATTTCCTGAAATTTTCATCCAAATCCGTCTATAACTTTTTGAGTTATCTTGCACACGGATAGACAGACAAACAAACCAACGCCAGCAAAAACATAACGTCCTTGGCGGAGGTAATAATGATTCTGTGAGAAGGTTGATGTTTGTTGTAAAGAAAGTAAAGTAACGTCTAATTTAGTGTGAAATGGTTCTATGGACTGCACCTCTAGTCTCAAACACTAAAATGACATTTAACCTTGATCTTTGTGAACAAAGGGAAAACAAATTAAAAAGAGATGAAAATGGCAATAGACTGAATATAATCTGTGCATATAATGCATAGACAAGCCCTTGGTATTTAGTGCAGTGCATGGTACATTTTACAGATGTAGCAGAGTAAAAAAAAAAATGAACCAAGACATGATAAACATGATAAAATATGACAAGATAAAACAGACAAGAATGGAAGACTTGACAGTTAAGAAAATAAGATATCCAAGACCAAGAGAAGTAATATCAACATAAATGATGAGAATGCTTTTCACTTTTGCTCTTTAAGTACATTCCAGAGCTTGTACTATACTTGAGTTAAGAAGTTGAATCGGTTCTTCCATGTTACCAGGGATATTTTTCTTTTTATACAAGTGCCTGCACTTCTTCGAGACAGAATGTGTGGACAGATCTCAGAATGTCAGTGAATATTAAAACAGAACAAATATTTGTTAGAAAAACCATCCAAAACTAATAAGTGAATTTTTGCTTGATAACTGATCTGTAATGTATGACATTTCAAAGGGCCCTTCCCAGTGCTGATACAAGCACAAACACACCTGTCTGATTTGTCTGATGTCTGTGTGTACATGATGTGACTCATAAGAAAAATGGGAATTTTCTGTATTTGTGTGAGATTATTCAGCATATTGAACAAGGTGTTTCCTCCATTGTCCAGACTCCATTCAGCTACCTTTATAAATCATCATCATTTTGTGAGTATGTATGTGTTTCCCTGTATATCCGCCTTATAATTCTCCTGGCTTGTTTGTTCTTGCAGCTATTATGGAGGTCCATGAGGACTTCTTTGTCTATAAGAGTGGGATCTACAAACACACTGACGTCAGCTTCACCAAACTTCCACAGTACCGCAAACATGGCACACACTCGGTCAGGATTATCGGGTAAGTAAAGCTGATATAAAACTACATTATGTTTAAGGTCTGTATAGGTTTAGATTTTTGTTTCGTTTGCATGTGATTTTCATACTTAATCCAGTTTCTCAACAAACAGCTGAGACATACAACCATATTAACCCCACTCTAACCATTTTACAGTTCAAGAAACAACAATGTAGCATAAATGCTGTCAGTCTTCTTCAGCCCAGACAACAACAAATTTCAGTGAACATCAGTGCAAAAGTATAAAATAAAGACTTAATATGTTTCCTGTGATTAATTATGGAAACATTTTTGTTGAAGTAGTGTTGAGGACAACAAAAGGCCTTTAAATCCACATGCCAAGTCACAGAAAGTTCACATTCATCTACAAACTAATGGAGGTCTGTAAAGATATGGATCTTGTGTGACTGTTGCTACATGCAACAGATGCAGCTTCAGCAGAAATGGTTGACTTAGGATGAATCAGGTGTTAATTGCGTTAGTATCAGGTGTGAATTTCTTGACTAAAGCTTCACCCACATATATACGTGTGTAGGTGTGTGTGTGTGTGTGTGTGTGTGTGTGTGTGTGTGTGTAGTCAGCAGAGATATGTGAATAAGCTTCCCTCCCAGTCAATTGCTCTCACAGACACACCTTGGCTCCACTCCTCTGTCTGCCCAGACAAGGCCCCCCTCCTCCCACCACAATCCTCTGTATCTTCTAACTACAGCGACCACAAATATGCAGGCGGGCAGACGGCTGACACACCTGGAAAGTCTGCCCCCACCCTCTGTCTCTGTTTCCCCCTCATCTTCCTCTTTCCTCTCACTTATATGCGACTCCATCAACACCTTTCATAGAGTTTTCTGACTCCCTGACCATCTCACTCACTCTTTCTTTTGTCCTTTCTACCTTCAAGCCAAAGCATTCCTTGTATCATTTAAATGAGTGACAGTGTTTACATGCACAAAATGTTTCAGTACTTTCCCATATTTTGAAAAAGACAAAATTCCTTATTCACTGCATACACTGCGTATAGACCCCAGTTAACAATAGATGGCAGACGTTCCACTGTGTGAACAAGCCTCCCTCTTTCAAACACCTCCTTCAAATGGTATTTGGACAAATTCAGTAACTTGGTGATATCCTCTTTCAAGTAGGTGTGTTTCCCCGTCTGTCCATCTGTACCATAGAGGATCTTTGTCTCTACTCCCGTAAACAGGGGTTGTGTTTAAGAACCTGCTGTAAAATCCACAAATGAGACTCAGATTCTGAATGCAAGGCATACAGTTCAGAAGAATCTTTACAAAAGGAAAATAATATAAGTATATTCCACATGTATTAGTCAGAAAATGTATGTAAAGGCCTAATTCAGAATATTCAAACAGAATATGTTTGGAAAAATTTGGATGTCTGTAAACATATTCCATCATGACCCAGTTAAAAATGATGATGAAATTGAGAGAACAGTGAATTTGTGTATAAGTGGCACATAAATTATTCTCTTTTCCACATGCAAACATGAAAATGTATCTTAAATAAATAAACCAGTAATTTTAGAGAGATAGAATTACAACTTTGTTTCATATATGAGTGATTGAAAACATATACACAAGTAGTTGTCTGCTGCTGTCTTTGAGTGAGGTCAGTGAGATGCAGAGTTTGACCCATGAACATGTTTTCAAGTTGTAAATCTTTGACTTTGTGATTTAGGCAGTCGGTTGTGAAGTGCGTCTGTCAGGACAATGTTATGTTCCCTACGTAATATCACTTTCTAAATCACTAAAATGAGTAGCATCTACTTAATGGTTCTGTAAAGGTAGGCAAAGAATGTATGATTTTATTCGCATTTCTCTGTGTTTACATACTTTTGTCTGTCTCTGCCTGTCTGCCCATTTGTCTCTGCTGCTTCAGCTTTTTAATTGACAGTTACATACAGTAGAAAAGCAGTCAGCAACATCTGAATTAAACAACAGCATCTGAGAAATAGAAAAAAAAAATCTCACTGCTTTGTAGTGTTTCCTGCTTTTATCTGACTGGCCATTG
This sequence comes from Sphaeramia orbicularis, assembly GCF_902148855.1. NCBI lineage: Eukaryota > Metazoa > Chordata > Actinopteri > Kurtiformes > Apogonidae > Sphaeramia > Sphaeramia orbicularis. The sequence continues at coordinate 9,849,507 of NC_043967.1, read as the reverse complement.
ATCAAGACTAAACATAGCCCTTTCAAAAAGATCCTCAGCTCTGTTTTGTATGTGTGTATGTTTTATGGCATTCGTTTGATGACACTATATAGCATGTATAGGCTTGTTAAACATAAATACCCCAACTCCCATTCTAAACCCTGTACTTAACTTGTTCAGATCACGTATTTCAGAACACACTCTATTCATATAAGTGTTTGTTTGTCATACTCATGTCATGTTCACACTTTGCGGATTGCATATCTCCACCTTTGGTATGTCAATAAACTTTAAAGGTATGCCTGCTGTGAGATGATGCTGACGCTTCTTAGCTTTCCTAAATGCCTCCTGCCTGCTCTTCGGCTCCTTCGATCAATGCTATGATTCTGCCACGTTTAGGCCAAGTGGATGCAGCTGTACTGGGGATGCTGATTTAGGAACAGACGAGGCAAAACTATGAGGGGAGGGGGAAACGGTGTTTTGAGGTTCAACCTGCCAGCCACAACCATCAGTGTTTACATAGACCAAATCCCATAGCGGTGCGTTCCTTTAAGCCTGGGGCCTGGGAAAGTTTGTCGAAAGAGTATTGAGCTCCACTGTGGTGGAAAGAGTATTGTCTGGGCTGCTGATCCTGACTGCACCGGACAGAGACAGGGGATCAGTCCCCCCGGAGAAAGGAGAGGTCAGGGGTGTGTTGAGGGGTGTTCGACCGGGGCGGGGCACATAGGCGCTGTGATATGCCTGTCATTGTCCAGCAGCGAACAAGTGAGCTGATTGGAGGCCAGATAAGAGATGAGCAGTGGTCCGATTCTGTCTGGCTCTGTCCATACCGATGAATATGCTGGGAGGCAGGCATGCATATGGTGTCACACATATACAGGTGTACATGCCCTCGATCACACTGTTAAAGAGTACTAAATTTACCACTAAAAGCTTTCCAGTCTTCTCCAGTTTGGAATTCTGTTGTTTTGCGCAGCTGTTTGAAAGTGTCAATGTGACATCTGACTCGTTTTCGGAATCACTGGGCTAATAAAGTCACTTGCTGATAGAAGATTGGCACAATCTATCTCTGTTGTGGTGTCTGGCTACTGACTTGGCAGAGTACGACACCAGCCACGCTATTTCCCAGCATTCCTTTCTCTTATAAAAGATAACAAGCGATTGGGCACCAGCGGTCTCTTGGGAAACGATAGTCCCAGAGTGTAAAAACAGGATGGGAATTGGCTTTGGGAGAATGTTTTGATCACTACAAGCAGAAACGAGCAGGCCACCAAAAGTTGGCAGGGTCTAAACTAAGACCAAAGTACAAGGCATGATGGGAATTTCTGAGCCTTTGCCAAATCTTCCTGGGAACGAAGCTGCTAACGAGGGAGACAGGCATCCTAGCACACGCATACCATCCACTCGGTTGTTGTCTGTACACTGTCAAGACTGAAGTGGCGTTTGCATCCTCGTAACCTCCCATCTCCTTCCTGTTTCATGTCTTGAGAGCGGAAATGGCAGAGGAAAAGGGGAACTCCGCTTTCATTGGATTGGAATGATGTAGGAGTGCAGCTGGGAGGTGTCCAGCCATAAATATTCTGTTTTCAGGATGTTGTTTGGAAGATGAAAGATTTTTTCCCCTTCTCGAAAGCTCCATACACCCCTTCCTGCTTTGCTCTATCAGTAACGCCAAGTGTGTCCGAGGTGAACACATTCCTGCACAGTGTTTACATCAGAAGGCACGTTTGTTGGAAGTCTTCCATTGCGTAAAAATAGCGGTGCAACTCTGACACAGCTGATTTGAGGATATTTTTTAGGTGATGTTTTCTTCCTGTTCATTGGCTTGTTGCTTACATACATATTTTTGCTTTATGAATCAGGTGGGGAGAGGAGAGAAACTTTGATGGCACATCCAAAAAATACTGGGTAAGTTCTGATTTTTTTCGTGTAGTACAAAAATATCTGAAGTCACACAGTTTGCATTTTCCACGTAAAGGATCAGTGTGTAATATTTAGTGACATCTAATGGTGAAGGTGCAGATTGCAATCACTTCAACAACTATCTACTCTTTCCTAGTGTAATAAAATACATGGAGCTAGTCAAGTAAGAGCTGGTGTTTGCCTGACCTTGGCTTTTTAGTAGATATCTAAAAAGTCTGTTTAGTAGGTAGAAAATGAATGTTTAAAACGGGAGGTTGATGGGAATGCACTTTAATGCTGGATGACACCTGCTATAAACCAGAATAAAAGGAGGAAAATTCTGGACAGTTCTGAGGTACCACTGAAACATCATGGCCACTGTTACTTCCTATATTTGAATGTCAGCGTTAATGTCCCCTTAAGTAAAACACCAAAAACAGACAAAGAAACAACAAACCACCCTAACTGGAGGCCGCTGCATTTTTTATTTATTTTTTTTGCAATCACCAAGATAGGAATATTCATTTGTTTGTGATCTGCAACATCATGATACTATCACCCACTGAACCTTTAAAAACTACAACTAAACTGAGAGTGAGAATAAAGACACAAAAAAAAATAAATGAAAAAACTATAATAACCATTAACTTTACAATCACTGATTTTTTTCCTGCAGATTGCTGCCAACTCCTGGGGAAAGAACTGGGGAGAGGATGGTTACTTCCGTATCGCTCGTGGAGATAATGAGTGTGAAATCGAAGCTTTCGTGATTGGTGTGTGGGGCAGGATTACAATGGAGGACATGCACAACCACCATCACCACCATCGTCGCCGACACATTTAGGAACTCAACAGATGTTCAAACCCCATGAGACCATTTTTTCTGTCCCATCTATATCTGGTTGTTACAGGAGAGGAGAACTTTACTACAACCCCTTATCCACCACATTGGCTGGGACACAACACCAGAGCCCCTTTACCCTCTTCTTTTACACCCTACTTTGCTCTGGGGGTCAGTAAAACCCCTCATCTCCACCCTCTTTCCCCGTTTAGCAAAACAACACTCCCCACTTCCTCTGTAACTCAAGGTTTACGGCACCAAAAAAAACGAAAAAGCTAAGTTCAAGATACCACATAAGGCACCTCAGGTACCTATAGTTCCAAAGACCACACCTCCTAGAATCCTCAGTATCTTATCTGCCCAAATGCAGAAAAACGGAGAAGCTGAATCGGATTATTTCAGTCTTTTATGTGCTTCTTTGTCTTTAGTCTTTTCTGGCTCTAAATATATAATACAGGCGGGAGCCAAACCCAGAGGGACAGCTTAGAAAAAAGTGGAAATCTGAGAGGCAGATTGACAGAGACAGGGAGCCACACCCAGGTCAACTGTGTAACACGATATTATGTCATAGATGACCTTACTGACATCTACCTGTTAGCTATACACAAACACAGATGGCTCCTGCCCTCAGCTTAAAGGTGGAGTAAGCAATTCTGGAGAGAGTGTTGATGTTCGAACTCAGTAGCTAAACATGTACCTCCTTCAGAAGCACAAACGCCAAAATGCATGTCCACACATTACCAAGGCAGCAACATGCAATTCAGTGAACATATACATATCATATACAGATGTTGCTCTGACTTTTTGGTTTATCTGCCATCATCATCATCTGCAACTAATATGCAGCTTGTTCAGTCCTCCACTATATGAACAAGATACTTAGTTTTATTTTATTAATCAATGGACAACATATTTGGTGTAGTAGCCACCTGAATACACACACCTGATTGGTCCACAGAAGTTCTCCCTTGAAACAGGCTATATTATAACTTTTATTTTTTAACAACAATCCCATTTCTATTAATATCCCCTGATGCAAAAATGATCCTAAAAATGCACCTTAAATACATTTATGGGAATGTGTCATATGACTCCTGTTTTAATGCTTTAGCCTCCACCATTCTACCAGTTTGGAGCCTCATTTAGCTACAGCTTTGAAGAGCCATAATATTTAGATGACTATATTTAAACTAAAAGATGGGGCTAGGGAAGTGCAAGGGGGGATGCCTAAGCTAAAACTACTGCTAGCTGAATGACATGATAACACAGTAAACTTTGTGAAAGATTTGTGGGAGGAAATTATTTAATGGTCTTATAGTGTTGCTTCTTAAGCCAACTACAGTTGAGCTGTCTGGGAAAAAAAACAACAAAAACTAAAATTAAATAAACACAAGCTCTGAAAGCTGAATGTAACATCTCAAACACAAAAACAGCGGAGGCTTAAAATTGCTTACTCTACCTTTAACAGGTGACACTTGTGTATAGTTTGGAGCTGCAGGCAGTAATGTTTCTTAACCATTCCAGTAACGTAGAAACTGACACTGGAAGCAGAAGAGAGGTATAAGATTGTAGCAATCTCTGATTTAAGGTTTTGGTGAGACTTAACCGACCATGAACCGATCATGACCACAGAACAACCGAAAACCTTCTATACTTGTCTAAAAGCGATACAATTTAATAGTAAAAACAATGTCTCGATTCTGACCATCAGCCCTTATTTTTATACTGGGAAGGACAATGTCAGTCATGATAAATGTAAAAGTCCTCACCAATCAAGTGATGAACCACGTTCAATATAATATTAAAAAGCCATGCTGCATTTTCTGACCCTGCCCTCTTATTGAAATCATTCAAATCAATCCATTCATGTGTTAACCGGTTAAAAAGATTGTAATGCCTTGAAGACCACTGCAAAATAAAAGTGTTCATGTATAGTAGTCTTAATTTGCTGTTCTGTGTACACTGTTACTGTTTGAGCTAAAGATGTTATTTTTGTGGCAGTTATATTTTAATTTTTATTTTACTACTTGTAAGATGTACTGTATATAGTAACTTTCATAACACACTCATCACTTGGTTGCTTATATTTGTAACGGTTCGACCACAGCGAAGGGGATGAGAGGGGATGCTGCTGCTAAAATCTAGTCTGTGCTACATTATACAGTATAATAACTGTCTGTAGTTTGATGCCTTTTGCATTAACATTGCCACTTCTTACTAATGCTGAAATGCCAGTTGAAGTCACACAGGTTACAAACAAGCTACATGTCATGTTTATGTTCTTATTACTTTCTTTTGTTATTGTGTTATGGTGGAAAACTTTCCCATGTTCACCCTCAACTGACTGCAACAGTTTTCTCTGTGGCCTCCATTGCCTTATGTTTTGACATGAATTACAGGCTGATTGAGGGATTTTTCTGATCTTTTTCAAGCAAAGCCTCACTTGAAAAGGAAAGCCTGGTGCATGATTACCACTTACCATAAATTACATTGTGGTGTGCTTCACGTGTAACTTCAAAAGGCCTTTTCACTTCTATATAATATCTCATGATCTTTAAAGACCTTCTGCCATCTCCTTCAGGCATGGTTAGGCAGATAAACATTAAAGCAAAAGAGAAATGTGTGGATGGACAGGCAATGTGCAATGTGGTGGAGGGGCTGTAGATATATCTGTTTTATTTCATGTTTCTCATGCAATGAACTCATCCTTTTTCCATAATTACTGTATAAAAATGAACAAGAGCAGAAAATGATCCAGAGCCGCTCATTATTAATGAGTTTTTACAGGTTTACAGCGCATGACAACAAACCAAAACAATGTGAAGATCTGCTTAACATTAACACAAAGTAACTGTCAGTTTTCTGTTAGCAGGAAGAGATTCTTGACTTCTTTATTGACATCTGTAAACTTGTTGCTTTTGCTGTTTCATAGAGAGAAACAGATTAACAAACAAGTCTGTAGTACATAGATTTGTCTGCATTAATCCTCACTGCCATTGCAGGCACCTTTTTTTTTTTTGTCGTTACAGTTTATTCATCTTTTTCTTTTTACCAATAAACTTGGGAAGCTTTCAACTTTTATTTAAAGATGTTCGATAGCCACTTTGCAAAAAGAGTGACAGACAGGTGTAACTGTATATCTTTGGCCTTTTCTAAAAAAAGCAAAGTACTGGGTTTTAGTGGGGATCAGACCAAAGCTGGATTCATCTTTTTCTTTCCTCTCATCTTCAGTGTCCAGATATGTTTAATTAGGGGCCCTTCTGATTCATTCTTGACAAATTATGATGAATATGCAGAAAAGATGGGTTAAAAATCCAAAATCCTGGACATTTTCCTCTATTATGTGCTACATTTAGAGTTATGATTGTATTACATAGTGATTTAGATGGGACCAATATAACAAAGCTACTGTGTAAACTCAAGTATAACCCACAGAACAAACCTCTGTTTAAAAACCACCTGAGCTGCAGCAGTCATCTATACAGAAGCTGTGTACTTACTGTAAAATGAACCACTCCATATTCACTGATGTGTAGTCTTTATTTATGACAAGATGTGTAAATTATATGCCTTTTATTCTCCTGTTTTCCCTGTGCAATGTTTTATTATTATTATTATTATCTCCCCTGTTTCTTGTACTGTGTGCACTAAATGCAATACACCTGTGCAACACAATAAAGTCTTTCCAAAACCACAGCATCGTACTGGAAATCTTCATTAATGTTTAATCATGCATTGAAACAATTTTGAGACAAGAATGAGAAAAGTCCTTAATAATATGGAAGTCAGGATGTAATGAAGATGATGTGATTTTTAGGAATATTTGGACTCAGTGAGCCTCAGTGGGTGCAGTGTTTTCAGGGATAGGCCTGATGGGGTGGGATGAGGATAGTTTGTGTAAGGTTGCTGTGTCAGCGCTTCCACTGCTGAGAGCAATAACTCCAGCCTTCAGTCTGCAGAGTGACTATCCAGAAGTGATCAAAATAATATTCCCAAAAAACATCTTGTCCCACAAAGTAGGGAAATTTGCTTTGGACTTCTACCTGTGCTGCACCCACACAAACCCATTTAAATATTTAAGTGACATATGATATTACTGGGTAGATTTTGAGTAGAAGTAGAAAAAAAAGTTACTCAAATGCCCTTGTAAACTTGCAACTTATTACAAAAAACAGTTTGATTCAATAAATATTTCAGTAAATTTAATTGAACTTTGAATCTACTAAAGCAGTACATTTCTTTAATTTATCATTCATAATAATTCATTGTTATTTTTTTGATGAATAAAACTAAGTGCAATTGTGTCACCACAGTTTCATTATTTCCACTCAAAATCATTTCTTTTTTTAAATTTTCTTTTTTACAGACACAACTATTTCATGCCCATAGTATCATTAAACATTATGAGTGTATATCAAATAGCAACAAAAAGCAACCAGAACAAATGATAATTTCAAATGATTGAAATCATAATGGTAAAATGAGTAGAATAAATGTATTTTTTCATTCTGATTATTAGTCTGGACTGTATTATCTACTGTTGTTACTTCTTATTGCTTATTTGTACTGAAATCCTTTAAAAATGTAATCAACAAATTATATATGTTTAATCTTATTGTCCTATATTTATAATGACATTAGTTTTGATATGATATTACTTTTGAGCCTCTGAAAATGGAGAAACAATATTCGCTTGAGTCTTTTATTCCTAATATAGTATTTTATTTTCTATTGGACTGTCTTCTCTCTGCAGCACGTTGAGATTCTGCTGTATGAAAAGTGCTTTATAAATGCAATTTTATTATTATTATTATTATTATTATTATTATTATTATTATTATTATTATTATTATTATTATTATTATTATTATTATATTTTACAGAGCTGACTGTGTTTCATCATTAAAAAAAAAAACAAAAACAAAAAACATTAAAAACTTTCCCATACTTATCCAATAAAATCATTAAATTCTTCTCTCTTATTGTGGAATTCCGTGTCTTTTCAACCCTGGTCTATTAGTGGGTAAAGCACATACCTGTGTCTTCTTGTCCCTGAGGAACACCTGGGTGAACACCTGCCCCAGACGGGGACAGGGGTCTATGCTGGACACATGACACCCGCCCGTTTGAGACAAATTGCAGGTCTCTTGAAATGAGCTTAATTAACAGGACAGTCCCATTTATCAGAAGTGAAAACTACCAGGTGTTATCACTGATGGCATGTTGGACAAACACTGGGTGAAAGCGAGGGGTTGTGATCAGCACTGCACATGCCTCGGGGGGACGACCTTAACCTTGCATTCCTGTATGTGACCGGTCTTTAAAAGATTGCTCACCTGTTAAACTTTTACTGTGGCCAATGTCATTGTGGATACTGCACTACCTGTGGATATGGACTACCTGTGGAGTGTGAACATTTTTGTTACGTAACTTTTGCATGCCACTGACGAGGAAGCTTGTTAATACTTCTGTCAGTCTATGGGACAAAAGTGCACCCTAAGAGACTACACAATGAGTACATAACAGCTTTTTTCATTTTTTTCCAGTTTCATTATAAAAGACATAATGAAACTTTGAACCATTTCAAAGGTAAAATGAATATCACAAAACCAAAGCAGGTGGTGGAGAAATCCAGTGGCAATTTCTCACAGACTGCAAGGGAAGCTTGGCTTCCTCTAAAATTATGAAAATTAAATGGTTAAATATGTTCAGTTGTGTTGACGTTTCATTGACTACAAATGTGTTAGAACATGTTCATCTCACAGACGAGTTTGTTCACAATCAGCTTTATCACAAATCAGCAGACTCGATGTTGTTCACTTCTCATACATTTCCGTTGCGCTGTTTTCTCATACGATCTCTGCTCAGTGCATTTGCCCGTAGACGCAAACTGAGTGGACTGAGTGGAACAGTTTTTTTATTTGGCTCAAAACTGGACGGTATTGGATAAATGCCACGATGTTGTCCCGCCCCTGGATGCTCAGTGTCTCTGGGGGTTAATGCAGCTGTGGGCGGAGCTCGGCTGGGCTGGACGCCAGGCTTCCACATGCTGATTGGAGGATCAGTCGAAAGGCTGACTCCCATTTGATTGACAGCTATTTTGAGATCTACTCCTTGACTGACACAGTTCAGTTTAATACTATCATGCATTCTGCTATGAAATTGAGAGAGAAACCACTACGACATTACTCGTTCATTTCTTGCACTGTAAATAAAACACACTCATTGTACTTCCTTGTTTCAATTTAACATAATTTCAACGTTTTCTTGTTTAGTTGGTACGGTAAGATCACTGACCATTTTCTTAAAAAGGAATAGAGAGCCGAATTTATGTTTAAATAACTTGACCATTTTTTATGAAAGCCGACAATGAGCTTCCCCTCTCTGAAAGACGAGCAACCACCACTGGAGAAAACTCTGATGACAAATTCAGCCCCCTCTGCAACGATATATTTTTTGTCATTTCACACTGTCCAGGTTTACTTCTATTCCAACTTTGCATTGACATGTGTCCATATCTGAGCACATCCACACCGGGGATGTAACAAATAAAAGGCCATCATTACCATTCACACAAGTGGTGACTATATGTGTCAGGCCATAGACATAGGAATGGATTCAACATCTCATGAAGCCTCATCTGGAACCTCTGACTCCCATCTGTCTGAATTGGTGTCCGCTGTTCCTCTAGATCTATGGGTGTGTCCAAATAGTCCTTTTCTGAAGGTTCCTAACAGAGTGAAATGACCTGGAAGTGTCTGGGTGTCAGTTAAGATAAGAGCTGTCCAAATTCTCTAAATTCAAAGAAAAGGAGTTTCAGTGCTTCCTTCAGCGTCTCCTTCAGCATAGGATACAGTGGAAGATTCCTTACAAGAGGAGAGAATGCCATCCCACAGTTCACTGTTGTGACAACATCAGCTGACTGGGCAGTCCACAAAAACAAATGATCAACAAAACAGGCATGATGCACATTTTCATCTTCTGTCACAACTGTCTAATATGCTGGTATGTTTTGTACTTGAAACAGTTGTTGGTGTAAAATGTGAAGTTACTGCAGCAGAACCTGTGCTTTTGGATACAGCTTCATTTTGATGGTTGTTGTATTGCAGCCCATATGAATATCATACATTAATTTTAGGCCCCTTCAGTCACAGATGTCTATTTAACCCATAAAGACCCAAATATCCACCATCCACCAAAACCATCTACTGATATAAAATGTTTAATACCTGTTGATCCACTAATCCATGTATATTATTGATGTTAAATGCAGTTTGTCATCTTTTCATGGTCATCAGATATGACCCATTTAGACGTTCAGATGCTCCATAGTGATGCCATCATCCTCTATAACACTGATTCACCAGTAAAACAATTGAATTGGATCAATGGCAGTGGATGGAGACACTTGGTTTATGTTCAGTTAATGATAGATTTTGCTGAAAAAGTCATTTTTTCTTCAGTTTTCTCTATTTTTGATATAATAATCCTCAACTTTACTCTGAGCTTTCATGAACATCTACATGATTAGTAAATTAAATGTTGGAAAATACCTGGAAATTAATTGGAGTCACGTCTTTTTGAAGCACCTAGTGGCCATCAGTGGTATTAAACTTTAAGATAATTGCATATTGAGTTAAGTGTAGTGATCTTGATAAAATTATGTTTTTAAACACATAAAAAACATAAATTATGATTCAAGATTTAAACAATATTTGGGAGATTCTTCATATACCACTAGGGGGAGACTGAGCACTACCAATGGTACACATAACATGGATGCTCAATGTTGAGGCGCTGAAATCTGCAAGAGGATCTGGCTGCGGAAGCTGGAGAGTAGAGCTCCACATCTCCACTTCTGTTCACAACATGTGACCTCCACTTAGGGTTAGGGTGACGTTTCTCCAGAAGCGGAGTTCACATAAGTGGAGGTCCAGTTTCTCCAGCCTTCTGCTGCTAGAATCATCTTGAAATCTCCGGGAAAATACCAGATGTTGAAAATACACATCTATATTTTGTAGATTCTCTTCTTGGTGTAAATCAGAAAATTAAATATGAAAATGGGGGAGCCTAATGCTGTTCCACACCATTATGGTAGAGAGAAGACACTTTGTACATTTCTTGGAAGCAGTAGAGTCACAGTTAACCCATAAAGACCCAGTGCTACTTTTGTGTCACTTCCTAAATTTATTTTTCTCTCTGTTTAACCTTTACTTAAGTGATTTTCCATCATTTATTCTAATAGTATCCTCTGAATTTTGTATTTTTCACTCTAAATCATGTATTTTTCTATATTTCATTTCCTATACTTCATTTAGAAGCTCATGAAAACTCAAAGTTTATTATATCAAAACAGCTAAAACTGCTGAAAAAGTCAACTTCTTCGTCAAAGATATCATTAGCTGAACATAAGCCTGGTGTGTCATTCACTGTCACTGATCCAACTCCATGGGCTTTACTGGTGAATTAATGTTATAGAAGATCACGGTGTTTCCACGGTAACTACATAGCGTCTAAACATCCAAATGGCCATGAAAAGATGACAAGCTGTATTTTACACCTGTTATTTACATGTATTAATAGGACTAGTGGCATTGTACCCGTGGTGCCATTGTACGATAGCATGATAAGTAGAACTTGTCTGCCACCACTATCCATTTGTAAACTACCATTTAATCATGCATTGTGCAGGTAATGTTTTGAGCCAACATGTGAGGCATGAAGGGAAGAGCATGTATTTGTTTGATTAAATTCATACAGCGGTAGTGAACTGCAGCCTTCACATTGTAGCATCGCCTGCTAGCAGTAGAAATTTCATGAATGGCAGCATAACCACTTCTGAAAATGGAGTATGGTGGCAGGTATGAAGAATTCAAAGTAGAGAGAGGCTAAAATCGCCCAGCATACCTCACAACATTTGAATACGGACATAAAATTATGCCTAGTAGATAGTCAGGTAATGTTTCAATTCATTTGGCGGGTTTGGCGGCGATCGGGCCTGTGAAGGCTGAGGAAAATCTGTACAAACGCCCTCCTGTGCTGCAACATCAATGGGACACAGAACGTGTATTATATAGTAGGATTAGTGTACCAACAGGTATTTAACAGGTTAGATCTGTAGATGTTTTGGTCGTCAGTGGGTCTTTGGGTCTTTATGGGATAAGGAAATGTGAACAGCAATTGGGAATTACAGCTGTCAATCATGTGTCTGCTATCAGACAAACTGAGTAGAAACTCTGTACATCCTGAAAACAGAGTTCACAGAGGTGTGTAGAATTATTTGGGCAATTACTGAAATCTCTCAACAATTAATGGAATTTTTGGTCAGGATTTTTGCAGCTGCTTTAAGGCCCAGAGGCCTGATTTAACCCACTGACCATTCTCTAATTCAATTAAAATTTTTATTTATATTACACCACCAAGAACATAAAATCATCTCAGGGGACATACCATATTATAAGGCCAAAAAGTTAAACAGGAAAAAACACAGCATATGCCAAACTCAGTTGTTATTCATAATAAAAATAAATTGGTCTAGTAAATTGACGTAAATGGTGTAAAGATGCTTGTGTTTAACATGCCTTGTGTCAGTCCTTGTACCAAGGACCAGGACCAGTTGACTTGTGGGCCTTTAATACCTTTTCTTTGATGGTTTATGAAAGAATCTGCAGAAAAATGCTCAATATTACCAAGCTTATCTCTTCACTGCAGCCACTGGGACCAAGTATGGAAACTTGGATCAAGGGATCTGTCCAGTGGCTGTTTACATTTCGCTCATTGTTTCTGCGTCAGCGAGTAGGCAAAGCATTCATTACCTCAGCGGCTACTGCTCCTTTCTTCCCAGCTGATGGTGAGGAATGGACAAATACCAAGAAAAAAGAAGGAAGTGGTTATTAAAGTCAGAGGCAATAGAACAATCAGTGGATGAAAACCTCCACCCATGTCCCCTCAGTCCAGGGACATGATCTTCTTTTCAGGTTCTGACCCACACAAACACACACACACATGCGCACACACAAACACACACACACACACACAAACACACACACACATGCGCACACACAAACACACACACACACACACCTACACACACACACACACACACACACACACACACACACACATAGATGTAATACACATTCCCCAACCTCTGCTTTTCCACGTACTGTTTTTTAAGTGCGCGTTCTCTAAGATTTTCAATAAACATGTTGTGGAAGATCATAGCTGTTGCCAGAGGCAAAGCCCTTTTCCTTTAACAACGATCAATAAGAAAAACATATTTAGGCTTTGGAGAGCCCTCATATGAAGGTCTGAAGGAGTGCCAAATCAAATAGCCTTGAGGGGAATCCTGAGACTAATATGTACTGGCAAGGATTTAACTTTGACGTATATATGTTCTTCACTGTGTAGACAAATATTTGAACATGACAGTGTATTTCTCACAGTACCACTAAGCCTTTCCTGAGGGGAACAAATGCATATTGTTTGCTGTTGTGTGTTGTTAAAGTGAGAGTTAAAGGATTAGAGCTTTTTTATGTATCAACAGCCTGAAATCTCATCAGGTATTTGATCATAATTCATGCAAATCCTGCTTCCCACAGTAATGTGAATGCAAGTGCTTTTATTTTGTACATTTGTCAAGTGCTGCCACCTTCTGGCAGAAAAAAAACCCACACAGTACTTTACTAACTTTATTGAATGTGCCAAATAAAGGTTTCTAACGTCCTCTAATAAAGAAAGTTAAATAAATGAATATAATAGAGCACATCCTAAAGGTGATGACATGGTGGACCATGGTGGGCCTTCAGGGACAGGGTCAGACGTCATCTCTTCAGTAGATCAGTCGACGTTCGTCCTCTATATGCAAAGTGGCATTGTCCTCTTTTCTTTTTTTGTCATAGAAGCTTTATGTCTCCCTCTAGCGTGGACCAGTTCCTCTCCTGCACTCGCACATTCTGTAGGCACATATGTAGAAAATACCTGCAACACAGAGATAACATGTATAAGGCGATACATGAAAAATACTACAACAAAAAATACAGCAGGAAGTGGTTTATTACTCTCAGTTTTCCTAAGACTTAGTTATAGGAAATTACAAGTAAAACTAAAATCAACAGTGGAAAGAATTAGTGGCAGAAAAAATGGAAAATGAAATAAAATAAAACTTCAGTTTTTATAGTAAAAGGTATACAAGAAAAATGGCTTACACAATACATTAACCATTTATTAAACACTGTTAATAAACAGCGGTTTTATAAATCATATCAGGAGTCTACTAATCATGGCTTTTATCATAGCACCAGAAAAAACTAAACTAACACTGAAAAACTATAGTAAAATTTGTTAATTTGTCAAAATAAAAAATAAAAAATTGGAAAATTAAAAACAACACTTCAAAGGTAAAAACAAAACAAAACAAAACAAAACAAACAAACAAACAAACAAAAAACATAATGAAAATGTCAGTACTAGTTTCATAAAATTCTGGTCCAAATTTGATTCAATAAACATTAAACAAAATTAAATGTGATTGTAACAGTCTGAAAGGCTGTATTCTATGTCATATATTCCTTCCATTTTTTATTGTGACATCTGTCCTTGTAGGTTCTTTCTTGTCTGACAATCAGGTGCAGATGCTTAAGAATGCTTTTTGGAGTTGCACCTTGAACCAATAAAGATGGCTACCATATTGGTTAAGTATGCATTTACTATTTTTATTTATTTATTTATTTATTTATTTATTTATTTTTACTATTTCCAGCCATTTTACAGTTGTAACAAATGTGGAACCAAAAAGGTCAGGCTGTAAATATGATCATTTTTTCTGTAAAGTTAGTTATAGTTACTCTTGGTTAAAGTTGATTATAACATGTGGGTCTGTGGGGTTGTATTCAGTTGCAGACCTTTAAAAAATGCAGTTTTTGACATCTCCATGTGTCAGTGCCACAGGTCAGTTGGTTTAATCTTGTGTGAGGTGCGTAGATTGTGGAGGTTGATTTGAACTGTACACATTAAACTGACTGGACTAAAACAACCCAGAGTAAAGGGTGGCCCCTCACCTGCAAAGAAGGTCATAAGCATGGCCACCCAGCCCAGTATGTACGACCAGGAGAAGCGCCAGTCACCGAAGCGTCGTCCCAGGAAGTTGACGGTCACTCCAGTATAGATGGCCATACCCAGCAAAACAAAGAAAGCTGAAGATGACAGGAAGGGGTTTATGTCAGTCATTATATGTTCTACTGCATATGTAAGAGGGTCATCTCTACACAACAGAAGACTCACTGGAGACGAAGAACATGATTCCTGCAGCAAAGGAGCGGTTGAACCTTTCGAAGGAGGAGAAATGGGAAAAGGACATGATACCAGCGATGATGCCTGCGAAGCACGACATCCCTGAAAGGATCATGAAGGCCCTGGTTGCATTCCAGTACGCTGGAGGGGAAAACAATCATCAAAAAACACAGTAAAACAAAAATCAGCATAAAAATAATGCCACAAATATGTAATGATCTTTGACTAGTGGTATTCACTGAAAGGACTGCGACTGGGGTGAATTTTTTTTTTAAATAAACCAATTTGAATGACTGATGACCAAAAGTTGTTGCTGTAAAACAAATATCTGGTGAATTGTTTCCATGCTTTGTATTATTTAGCCTATGATATGTATGAGCTCCACAAGCTATTAATACCATAAATATAACTCCTGTGAATAATGAGAGATGTTATGGAGTTGAGTGGAAATAAACAGCAACAACATGACTGTTATTATGATTGAGCAGAAGCAAATGTCTTGAAAAATAAAAGTTAAGGTTAGGTTTTAGGTTTGCCCACCCAAACACACACACGGCACCTAGCATTGGCATTAGCATGTAACATATGAAGAGCATTGAGCGCTAGTGTCTCAGGAATGGCTAAAATGTCCTAAAATTATTTAACTGAATGAAGAAATTGTATGTTGCGCTTTACTGAATCAAAAATCTAAAGAGATTTTTGAGGGGGAAAAAAATTGTAGATCTAACCTAATTTTTCCACAAATATTCAACACATTTGAATCAAAGTTTTTGATTAATTATATATTTAGATTGCATTGAGTAAATTTGATTAACTTAAAAAAAATACATTCTGATTATTTTTACAATTAATATTTTGTATGTCACTAACATTAACAGTCAGGAGCTTTTATAATTTGCTCTCGGGGACTCTCACATTTTACACTGTTTCCCTTCAAAACACACACAAAAAAATCCCAGTTTGTTACATATTTCATCTGATATTTTTTTTTCTCTGATTTTTACCCATTTTATTTCTCATTGTTTTCAGGATCAGCTTTTTTCCAATGCACCTTTCGCAAACAGGTTTTCAATTTTCCTCTCAGGAACTTTCCCAGGTGTCATATTGATCTATATTTTACTAACTGGCAAACAAATTCATTTGAAACTGTCTGTTGATGACCCTCTGGGAAGGAGAAGGGCTAAAATATTTCACCAAATACAGCTCTATACACATTAAACATTCCATTTTTTTAGTCTCCCACATTAGCCATATTTATAGATATACCATTACATTATCCTGATAATGTTAATAAAGAGTCTTAAAATGAAGCAGCACGTCATTTTGGTTTAAGGTCGAGTCTAGAATTTAAAACACTGTCCCTTGCATTGGACAAAATACAGGCCAATGGTTATGTAAAAAAAAATTACGAAAACAAAGTGACATATACTCTTATATAAGAGGATTTAAAGATAATTAAGTTTTGTTTTTTGTTTTTTGTTTTTTTTACTTATACACGAGGCAATACATTTCAGAAGAATAATATTTTATAATGTGTGAAATCTTTGTCAGAAGCCGACTACATTTACTAAATATTTCAAAAATGTACAGACTTTAGAACTGCTAAAGCCCTGAGTAACACTGAGCTAAACTTACTGAAATACCTTAACTACATTTTAATCACTTTACAAGAAATACGAACCTATTCATATTTTAATCAATATTACAGGCCATCTTGCTGCCATAGTTTAATTTTCATTGTACTCAATAACATCTCTCACTGCTCATAAGATTTTCATAAGTTGTAGAAATGTATAATGCATTGAAACCATGTATTACAGGTTTTAATCAGTGTTATTAAACTTTATTTATTATCAAATATTACTTACTAAAGCAACAAAATCAGACGGAAATTCATAATGAATCCCTCATTCTTTCATTATTAATGTCTACTCAGTATTAGAGCAGGCACTGAATCTGCTTAAAACATAATCAATGAATGATTTACATTTATTTATTTTTAATTGATTACTGTCAGTCTGAATAATTCTGTAAATGTGGTTTTTTTACTTAATTCACCCCTTTCTCAGTTTTTACTGTGTTGGTACAAAACATATGGTTCTGGTTTGTGTTCATTTGTGTTCACACTGAACACATCTTACCTATGCTGTCAGTCTGCATGTAGCACTTATTGGACATGCAGTACCTCCAGAGACCCTGGTGGGCATAGTTTCCAGAGAGTCGGTACTGCATCCAGTAGTCGGTTGCAGTGGAGACCACCAGTAGGATGTTTCCCACAATAGCACAGAACAGGCCCCCTCCCATGAAGCTGTACATCTTGAGCTGAGATAATGGGCCCACTGCAGAGCAACTGTTTCAAGAAAAAATAAATCAGAGAGAATTATTTTTCATAATTTTTACATGTTAAAC
The DNA here is from genome assembly GCF_902148855.1 of Sphaeramia orbicularis. Classification (NCBI taxonomy): domain Eukaryota; kingdom Metazoa; phylum Chordata; class Actinopteri; order Kurtiformes; family Apogonidae; genus Sphaeramia; species Sphaeramia orbicularis. The sequence goes on along the minus strand of NC_043967.1, from coordinate 9,832,085 downwards.
ACAATGTAAGCTCACAGACTCACAGCACGCTGAGTCAAACGGCACACATTTCAAATTATTATTAGATTATTATTAGATCAGACCTGCAAATGAAATGGGTCAATACGAGAAAAACAAGTGAAGTTTCTGTTCTGTTGCAGCTTAAAACGCAATGTACACCTTTGGAAATAATTATTAGACCACCTGTTTTGGAAAAAAAAAAAAAAATCTAGGTCTCAACAACAATTATATGTTGTTTTCAAGAATCTATTCCTTCATTAAATTTGTAAAGCAAACATTTCATGTCTCCTTTTGTCAGATTTTTACCTCACATTAGCACAGAAGAAAACACTGATAGCTTTACAGGTCACTTTACACTACTTTATCACAGAGTTATTTCTAAAACTGTATACCTGTTAATGAAGGAGACTGAACATATAAAGCATCACACTGAATATCACTCCACCTGTCAGTCTACATATTGTTACTACTATAACATTTTACGCCAAAAAGCTTTCAGATAATTTGAATATATTTACCTCTTCTTTAGTGGAATCATCACTAGTTATTGAACAATATGTGAGTAAAAGTTTTTGTTATAGTGTTATAGTGTGTGGTAGTTTTCTCTTCCCAATCCCCCACATGTCCTATCTGTGTTTGTTCAGCAGTAATGAGGTTTTATCTGATTCTGCCAGCCTTGTCCAATCACAGTCATCATACAGTAAATGTCAGTTTATTGCATTCAGATACCCCTGTTCTCACACACACACACACACACACACACACACACACACACACACACACACACACACACACACACACAAAAAAAAAAAAAAAAAACAGTGAAATTTGATCCCTTACCTTGTTTCTGGAAATGCACCCTCTCTTCTGCCCACCTTTCTGAGGTAAAGATACAGACGGGTGTAGTGGAAAGAGAGAGAGAGAGAGAGAGAGAGAGAGAGAGAGAGAGAGAGAGAGAGAGAGCTGTTGCTCACTTGGGGAGAGTTGGAGAGAGAGAGAGAGAGAGAGAGAGAGAGAGAGAGAGAGACAATACCAACACTGAAAAGTTGTTCCCTAGTTTTTTCTGTTGATCAAAGCAAAATCCTTTGCAGCAATCGGTCTCCCTGTGTAGGGTGCACTTGAATGAAACCGCACATGGACCACAGTGCATGTGACCCTGTTCGTGTGTGTGTGTGTGTGTGTGTGTATGTGTGTGCTTGTCTAGCCTTAGAGACTGGGTGGTGGTCTATGTTTCTTTTTTGGGGGGTTTTGTTTGTTTGTAAATGGCCTGCTCTAGAACTGGGGATATGCATAGGTATGCAGGACTGTCTGTTTCAATGCAACGTGCTGAAATAGACACTTTTCTTTCACTGTGGTCACATTGTGGCTGCATGGAGGGACACATATAGAGGGAGCGCTCTATACAACCAGAGTCTCTATTTGTCTTTACTGGATGATTTTCTGAGTTAGGATACAAATATTGTTGTATTTATTCAATCTGTACCTCTTCTTCTAGGCAGCCTTTGGAGAACTATTCAAAAATGCAGCATTTTAGGATGTGTTATGACATGAAATAAATATGACGATTGAGGGGGTCAGCATTTATATATCAGTATGCGTAATTTCAAAGTAAAGATCAAATAATATTGTAATTTTTAAAGACTAATACAATAACAATGCATTGGACAAACTCCTCCAATACTATTTTTAGCCTCATTGGAAATTACATAACTTGTAAGCTGAAGAGACCCTCTTAATCAAAGAAATAAAAACACTAAATGAATAAATCAATATGTACATTCATATGTATCACTTATTAAATTAATATAATAATAAATTATAAATCTGCAAGTGAACATCAAAGAAACTGTCAATAATCAAAGTGATTCTAATTAGCCTATTCTATTCTATTCTATTCTATTCTATTCTATTCTATTCTATTCTATTCTATTCTATTCTATTCTATTCTATTCTATTCTATCAGCTAAACAGAAAAGAAACCTCATATTTGCCATTAGCCTCTATCTAAGTTAAGTTCAGCTTAGTTATACTGATAGTTTGTAAAACGTTCTGTCACTACCAATTAATCATGCTCTCTAAAATTTAAAGGCCCAACAGGAATAGGAGAGCTTGAGAAAATGAGAGTGTTTGGTGGTTCTTTTATTCTACTGCATGTATATATTTTGGTGTAACCATATGTGGGAGTATAGTTAAGTCATTTAGCCACTGGAAACACACAAAACACTGTTAAAGTAAGGGCCTATAAATATACACAGAAATGACATTCTTTAAAAAAATGCAAGAAAGTTTGATGAGTAAGAACACCTTACCCTGCTTACTCTGGCCAATCTCCATTTGGTCCAAATCACCACAACATGACCCCTGAAACACTTTCCCCCTAACATACAGCATTTTGTATGTTTTTATTTTTTTTTATTGTATCCTTTCCAAAACAACCCCAAAATTGTTGTTGCATAATAAAAGAACAAGCTGTTGTGGCATAAATTCATATCCATTAAATAATAAACGTATCCCTCTATGAAAAGGGACCTTTGCCTGAGTAACATACAAGCCACTTCCCCCGTGTACATTAAATCATATTATTAAAATAAATCAATACAACACAACCAATTAAGTAACAATTAATCTGGTTACCATGCAACACTCAGCAAAGAAGAACCAGACCACAAAAACATCCAGACTTAGATTCAAGGACATCAGAGAGTATTTCTTAACACCTAATGATCAATAATGACAACTAGTAATCTACACTTTATCTTTATGCCCACAAGTCAGAAAAATCACAGTGTAAAGTGTACTTAAATGTTGAATTAAGAATGAGCTATCCTGAATCTTACTATATGCAAACCTTAAAACTGATATTAGACTACTTGTATCTACAACATTAATCAGACATGCACGCAACATTTTATACTTATATCACTCTGAGTTTTATTGTAGATCATGTTTTATCAATGGGACAGTTTGGTGATTGAATGGGGGAGTGCATGTGTGCTTTATCAGAGTGTGATGTGGAGTGGGAAAGGAGAGATGGAGTTTTAAACTATGTATGTATTGTCATATTTGTATTTGGGACCTTGGATGTGTTTTTGTATTTATGTATAGTAGTTAAATATACTGTTGGGCCTCACTGTCGTAGAAATACAAATGGATTTAGTACAATAAATTGATTTTCCTTGATTTTTCATGTCAGCCCTGTGATGAACTGGCGACTTGCCCAGGGTGTACCCCGCCTTCGCCTCTATGTAGCTGGGATAGGCTCCAAGCGACCCCCGTGACCCTAGTGAGGATAAAGCGGGTTCAGAAAATGAATGAATGAATGAATGAATGTACATGAAAAACATGAATACTGAAATTAAGAAATCAAACAAATAGGCTCTGACAAACTATACTGTGTATGATAAAGTGCTGAATTATGATTCAGTATGAACAGAAATGGATCTTTTAAAATACAGTTATAGCGTTTTGCTGAATTAACAATCTACCAACAATAAGCTATTAGATGTTCAATGATATTGAAACTTTTGAAGGTAGTCTATTATTTTGGCTTTCATCTGTTGTAGTCCTACGTGTGTGTTGTAGTCCTACACAGACATCTCATTTACTTTAACACATTTTAAGGTATACTCTGCACAACCTAGGTTATTCAGGTAATAACACTATAAAAACATAAACCCAACCGTACACTACACGGAACAGCTATGAAACTAGTGCTTTCAGTCGTGTAAATGAGAACCTGGGGAAATTCTGACATTTCTTCTGGAAAGAGGTTTGACCTCTGGTGACCCGGAAGCTGACGCCAGACCCGAGCTGTTCCATCGGCGGAGTAAAGATGGCTGACCAAGGCGCTGCAGATCCTGGTAATAACAATAATAAACCTGAGGCTTCGGAGGGAACTATTATCAAGGTCACAGTAAAAACCCCTAAAGATAAAGAAGAAATCGCCATCGCTGAAGATGCCTCCGTCACTCAGGTTTGTTGATTCAGCTGGTGCGGCTTAGCGCCGTGCTCTAACGTCATGCCCCTGCCCACAACTTCAGCTAGGAGGCTAGTTAGCTATGCTAGCATTTGTCGTCACTATTACCGGCTTACTCGAAGTATATGAATTTACAGTGGCTGCTTGAATTGAAAGTATTACTACTTGGATTAATAACTTCTGTCTCTTATTGACGTTATTTATATCCAGTAGAAAGATTTAAACATGATTATATTAAAGTGGCTAACTGGCTACGTAGCTAACGCTAACCGTTAGCTCGTTAGCTAACTCAGACTACGAGCAGAGCCATCGTTAGCTAACTATGTAGCTAAACAAGTGTCAGCTGATAGGTTGCGTTTTACTCTGCCTATTTCAGTGAGTAATAATGGTCTGATAGAACTATGGAGGCAAGCTTAGATGGATTACAGTCTGTGGAACTCTCATGTATCTTTTCAGTTATAGTTAATGCTAAAGCTTCCCCTCTAGAACATTCTCAGTGCTACCACTGAGTCATTCAGCTTTCTAGGGAATAAAATATCCTCTGTGCTGCTGTTGGTATGACGACGAGTGTCAGTGCATCCAGGTAGCAAGATAGAAAGTATGGCATATTTAGCTTTATCTATGGAGAGCTCAATCTTTCATGATTTGAGACTGTGTAATTCTCAAGCTGTTCATCCCTCTTACCGACTCCTTACATATGTAATGTTACATTTAATTGGAACAGTGTAATATATAGTGAACGTGTCATATGGACGTGCACCTATAAGTCTACGTTTTGAGAAATTATGTTTTGGGATTTCTTGTAAGGTTCCACAGTGTTATTGCTTATGCACCTAAAACCGTTATTAAACACACATTATATTATGAAATATTAAGATGGATATAATATAATATAAAGGATAGATAATAATGATGAAAATCAGTGAACAGAACTGGATTTAGAAACTGTCAGTCAGATAAAGTGTCTTATGTTGTATAGTTTTTATTTTATATAGTTTTTATCTTATATTTTGTGTTTTCATGAGACCGCTAGTCTTATTGCTGAATTGATCTGTTTTCTCTTGTCCAACTAACATCATGAATGTAGCTGACTTGCATCAGTGTTATGTAGAGCAGCCTGATGTGGAGGAAAGGTCATATTGCAATTTCTGAGGATGGTATTGTGATTTTAGACTGCTTGCATGGTTGTCAAGGAAAATACACATACTTCTGATCACTTTTTTGCATCTCAAACTAACTATGTCATGCATGTGTTATACCCTACAACAGTGTCACTGAATCCTAAATGTCACTCTACACAGACTGGACCTTTAAATTTCAGCCTTTTGCGCTTGTATAATTGCACTGGCTGACATTGTGATTGCAATTCAAGTAAAAGTGCAGCTGTAGTGCTGTGTTTGGTTAATGCATAATTTGGTCAGACGTTTTGCTGTTTGACCCCTGCATGCAATCAACACTGTTCGTACTTGTGCTATTAATTTATGTGACAAAAATGTCTCTCAAGTTCTTGTCAGTTGTAAACAGTAAGTGAAATTATCTATGGCCGTACTAACACACTATTAACAAAAGCAAAACATTTGCCATTAGTGAAAAATTCCTTTATGATGAGCCTTTAAGTAAGGCCCCACTCAGATATTCAAAGGGTAACATAGATTTTGCAGATTTGGAGCATTTGGACCACTGCTTAATAGGATAAAAACAGAGGACTTTCTTGGAAATGAGATCTGTAAGCATGAAGGTTGCAACAGAGACAGATTATAGTAACACTACAGGTTTGTAACCATATCATTCTTTTCATGCTCAATGTTACCAGTTTGCTTTTTCACTTATATTTTTTTTCACTTTCTTGTAGTTTAAAGAAGAGATCTCACGGCGGTTCAAAGCCAAACAGGACCAATTGGTTCTGATTTTCGCAGGGAAGATCTTGAAGGATGGTGACAGCCTCAGCCAGCATGGCATCAAGGATGGCCTGACAGTTCACCTAGTCATAAAGACAGCACACAAGTAAGGCTGTACAGTTATGCAAAACATGATGATCAGAGTGAAGTATTGTCTGCAAGCCTGAAGAGAATTCACTTTCTAATATAATGTCAGATTCAGTGAGCCTTTATTTTTTATGTTCATTTAGTGTACAGTTTAGCTGAAGTTTCTTGTATATTTTCTTTTGAATTATTTTGAATTATTCCCTCTAGGGCAAGTGATGGTGGCAGCACCTCAGCGTCTTCTAGTTCATCCTCAACTCAAGCAGGCAGTGCCTCCACTTCTACTCCAGGAACCAATCCATCCTCCACAGCAGGATCTACTGGCTCTGCCCCACCACCCACACAGACGCCCAACATACTGAGTGAGTCTTCCTGTGTGTGACCTTTTGCATTCAGACAGCCTTTAATGATTAAACATCACACGAACTATGCTGAAATGACCTACCTTTTTTTCTTTTTTTTCTTTTTTTTTTTACTTCAGCTGGATTTGGAGACCTTGCTGGTCTGGCTGGACTGGGCATGGGCTCGGCTAACTTCATGGAACTGCAGCAACAGATGCAGAGGCAGCTCATGTCCAACCCAGAGATGCTTTCTCAGATCATGGAGAACCCGCTGGTGCAGAACATGATGTCCAACCCAGACTTAATGAGACAGATGATCATGGCTAACCCGCAGATGCAGCAGCTAATGGAACGCAACCCTGAGATTTCCCACATGCTTAACAACCCTGAGCTCATGAGACAGGTAAAGGAAATGTACTACTGTGAGCCCTGAACCTTTTGATTGTAATTCCCTGCATAGCAATTGTACGTATTTTCTTCTTTTTTTTTAATGTGTGGCTGCCCGGTATGCAGCTAATTGCTATTATATGACTACCAGTTCCTGTTGTATATAAGGCAAATTCAGATCAAAGATTTCTGATAAGACTAACGGAAAATTTTCTGTAACACTCTGAAAACCTGTCAATTCAGAATTGAATGCAGGAAATGAAATGGTGCAGCTTTTCCTTTGCAGAAGTTTGAACTTCCACTCCAGTGTTTCCTACAGAGTCCTTGTGTGTGTGTGTGTGTGTGTGTGAAAAAAAAAAAAAAAAAAAATATATATATATATATATATATATATATATATATGTATATATGTATATATAGATAGATAGATACAATATGGTGTGCATGCAGCTGTTTGCACCCTCTGTGTTTTGTATAATATTACACTTGAAATTGTAAAATTATTACATTTCACTATTGAGGTACTTATAATTTTACTCAGGCACAGTAACTGACAAACATAATATCCCTGTTACCTTAGTAATTAACTCTTTCCCCGCCAGAGCATTTTCCAGTGAGTTGGTAGCCAGCGCCAGCCGTTTTGGTCATTTTCACTAATCCTTGGAGGCTCACTGAAAATGTTGTGTTAGGAGTATGTGAACACTGAATACATCAAAAGAAAGAACAGAACTTCAACTTTTAAACACAAAAAACTATTTTATTCTATCTTTATTTGTTCGTGAGATATAAACATTTGAATATTGGTCATTTTCAGGAAAAAACTGAATTTTGAGCAAAAAGCTGAGAAAATTGCATTTTTTTCAAAGATATTGATTTTCAAGAGAAACTGATTTCCTATTTACATTTTTGACTCTTTCTTATTTACCAACAGTAACACTGTCTTCAAAATCACAAAATAAAATAATAATAACAGCAATAATAGTAACAAACAGCTCTAAGATATCCCATCATTCCACAAAATGTTAGGGGAATCCACACCAAACTTTAGACCGAACATCTTTAAAGCACCAGGTTCCTTCTAAACTTTGCACATTTACATACATCAGTTATAAGTCTAACACATAGTAGTTTAGCTTTTGGATATAAACACCTCAATATTCCTAATTTTCAAGAAAAAAAGAAACAAATGCACTAAATACCGTAGATTTCTGGCCTTTGGCTGCACCAGGTCCTCCTGTTGGACCAGCTGCTGTGTTTGATCTGTAAATAATTCTATGGACATCTAGTTATTTATCTCTGTATGAATATATGTATTTATTTATTTCATACAAAAGCCAAATCCAAAAGTGTCTTCCATGTGTCCTGCTGACATTCTACAGCTGAATATGTTCTGTGTCCTCAGTCTGAATCTGAACTCACTCTAACAGATGCAGACTAGCTTTCCTTTGTCTTGTCCCATGTCTGTATGTCTGTCTTCTCCTTGAATGTCCCCTAGAAATGTCTCTTTTCTCTTCCTCCTGTCTGTCATTTTCTCCGTGTCGCTCTGTGCCCCCGCCCCCCCCCCCACCCGCACCTCCGTGTCGGACCTGAGCCGCTCCTTGTTTCCCGTGTTCCGTGTCCGTCTCCCTGACCTTCTATTTCTCCGTTCCTGTCTCTAAATGGTTCTTCTGTAGCTCCATCATATATTGAATTGTCAGACTCTGTCTCCATAATCATCTTTAAGGCTTTTGAAACTGTGCGCGGTTCCTGCAGTCTTCATTTCCTCATTCAGTGACTGCCGCTGGATGCGTTGCCATGGGATACGGAGACTCCAGTGCAAAAACGTTAAACCCGGCCCGTCATTTTTCCGAAAAAGCTGCTTAATTGTTTGTTTTTGGACTAAGGAAAGTAATTCACATGATCCACAACACCTCCAACTACAGTATAACAGTGAAAACACGGATTGACGGAAAATCTCGTCATTGGCGGGGAAAGAGTTAACTTTCACTTCTGCCTGCATGTGCTGTTTTGAAGTTGTGGTTCATTTTATGGCTAACATTGTGTCATGTCTGCCTTTTTGCTGTGCCAAGTTCTCAATTCTGAGATTATTTTTCACTTTGTAAAACTCTTGCTACATTGCTGCAGCAAGAGTCTGAGTAGAATTAAAGTAAGCACTGACCTCTATAGCACTGTAATATACACACAGACACAAGCAGAGGCTTCATCACTTATTTGCTAATTATCTGATGTCAGATTTGTTGGAAATTATGTTGATCTTTTTCCAAAGACGAGCAATATCAGTGCAGTCATAGCCATGCATTGTAATGTCAACAGAAGGCTCCAAGTTCATCCCAAAATTATCTTGACAACTTGGTGAAGTCAGACTCTGCTTGCCACAATGTTTTCAGGTCATTGTAAGACCACAGTAGAGCAAAATAGACTAAAGCGCTGTGCCACATGTATCACTATTTTTAATGGGAAACACTGCCCTATTAATTGTTGGCTTTTTGTATTTTTGTTTTTTTATACTTGTTTATAGTTTGTATTATCTTAAAATGTGAAAAAAACATAGTCATAGACAACAGGTTAATTTTTAGTATTGACAAAGTGGCAAAAAATAGAAAATATGCTGCTAGCATTTCTCCTATCTATTCCCAGAGTAGTTGCTCTTAAGTGGAGTTTGTGTTATGGAGGGAAGATATAAACCATTGAGACAGGATTCTCGCAGAAGTGCATTACTTTGCATTGTGTTACATCACAATGGATACAATTCTACACCTCTGATTTAGGATCTTTCCAATGTCACTTGACTTACCTCCTGTCTGCATTTATTGCACCTTTTAGACCATGGAGTTAGCCAGAAACCCAGCCATGATGCAGGAAATGATGCGGAACCAGGACAGAGCTCTGAGCAACTTGGAGAGCATCCCAGGAGGTTACAATGCGTTACGCAGGATGTACACAGACATCCAGGAACCCATGTTCAGCGCTGCTAGGGAACAGGTAGCTGCAAAGGCTTTTTAAAATTGAACCCACATTTTTGTATGTTGTGTTAATCTGGTTCAGGCTTGACTTTCACACACCTTCTGACCTTTGTTCTGACTGTGCTTTCTAGTGTGATGTGGCTCGATGGTGAAATATGTGACTGAGATTATTGTAACATATTGTTGCTTTTACATGTGTCTTTTTTTACATCTGTAGTTTGGTAGCAACCCCTTCTCAGCTCTAGGTGGAGGCTCTGACTCTGGCGCCCAGCCATCACGAACAGAGAACCGTGAGCCCCTTCCCAACCCATGGGGGCCGCCAAATTCTTCAAACCCAACTGAGAGTGGAGGCACCACAGGAAGTACTAGTACCACTGGCGGCACCAACCCCACTGTGTCCAACCCTCTGGGCATCAACCCTGGCAGTCTTGGAAATGGTTCGTCAAAATAAATACAGTGCAAGCCTGTAAGGTATTCAGTTATTTACTCGCACTCACAGACACATTTACTCCTGACTATGTTTTTGCAGGGATGTTTAATAGTCCTGGGATGCAGAGCCTAATGCAGCAGATCTCTGAAAACCCCCAGCTGATGCAAAACATGCTTTCTGCTCCCTACATGCGCAATATGATGCAGTCACTGGCTCAAAACCCAGAGTTGGCCTCCCAGGTGTGTAACAGAAAGACATCACCCACTATGTAGAGGAAACGCACAGATACAATCACGTTACCACACTACTTGAAAACTCCAGATCAAATGCCTGCTCCCTTTGTGTTTCTGATCCTGCAGACTCATATGGAATCTATTGATTATTTCAGACCATGCAGTTTGTAGTGAATGGTAAAGTGTAGGATCTAGCCATGTCTGTTGGTCATTAGTGTTGTAGGCAAAGTTATGTAGCACACAGTCACAGGGAACAGAGGGATTGCTTGTTAAGCTCACTTGCATTTGAAACAAACTATAAGAATAAACAACACAGCTCTGACTGACCTGGTTTTTTTATGGTAAACCAGAGCAATTTAACATCAGAGTAACTCCAAAACAGAAACAGAGTGGTGACATACAGGGATCGTAAATGTTTTATTATTTATTTATCTGTTTGTTACTTTGGTAGACAGTTATGTTGAAGTATGTTTTAATAATTAACTACCGTAGTGTGGAATGACTTTCTTATTTTTTTTATATTTCTTTACCAGGTTTTGATGAATAACCCATTGTTTGCTGGAAACCCTCAGCTGCAGGAGCAGTTCAGAGCTCAACTGCCCATCTTTCTCCAACAGGTATAACACATGTCAAAGTAGAGCTGTATAAGGTTTTTGTGTTTCTCTCTTTTTGCAAAAAGGCACAAAACTGTCCCGGTGACAGGAGGTGTGAAAGTTTTGAGACTTTGTACAGATATGCATCTGCACATACTGAACATATTTGTATAACTGATTATAGATCTCTGCAGCACATTTCTCTAGACCAGTTTAGATTTGTATTTGTTAAGCTCAAGGTGTTATGTTATAGAGTTTAGGTCAAAATCACCAGCTTTATTTTTTGCAGAATGGTTATGTTTCAATATGTGAACTGTTGATGAGTTGAGTGATTTGTTAATTGATTGCTTTTTGGTTGCAGATGCAGAACCCAGAGGCCCTGTCAGTCATGACCAACCCCCGAGCCATGCAAGCCCTAATGCAGATCCAGCAGGGCTTACAAACACTGCAGACAGAGGCTCCCGGCCTCATGCCCAGGTAACAGCGGTTTCACATCGACAGTTTGTTTGCTCTGGTCCAAAAAACTTGACATTGTAAACTTGGAGTGCTTAATTTGTTTTCTTTTCACTCATAAAAATCCAAACTGGTCAAAATGCAGCTCTCTGCTCTAATGACTGGTCTGAGGCAGGAGATACAAAGTAAATACAAGAAGAAAGATCTGTTCATATAAGCTCATATTTCTTAAGAGAAACTTTCTCCAGCTCGAGGTTACTGTTATGCACAGTGTGGCTACAGTGTGTGTTCTGTGTGAAGCATACCTGGCTACTGGAGCTATTTCGCTCAAACTTCAAAGTTCACCTCGTAGTAGTCGGACAAAGGTCAGATTATGTTCCCACCACAAATGAACAACAAATGAACGAACCAGAGTTTGTTTAGGACTGCCTCTTCTAGAGGGTCTCAGTGCAGTTGTTTTGTTCTACATTCTGATGTTTTTACTGGGTCACAACCGGGTTATGGTTATATCTGTTAATGGCTGAATGAGCTGATAATGTTGCTTGGCATAGTGATTGTTGCAAACTGCTCCAACATGACCGTACCTGCTGTGAATGTTGTCAGTAATACCATGATGAAAAAGCAGCTTTTACTAGAGACAATAGTGTCCATGTTGAATTATCAGCTAATTGTCAAGACTGATGTCTTCTTTTGTTCCATAAATCATCATGTGAAAGTGGTTTGGCGAACTGGGCGAAGACAGATGGTAAGACCTGTACAAGCAGTCAATTAGGTGTCTGTCTCGTCATTTCTTAAAGTCTCCATTTGTGTCCATCAGCATTAGTACATAACTCAGAGTTTACAAACTAAAACAAGGTCAGGGGCGTTTCTATAAATTTTTTTTCAGGAAGTTGATACACTGGAGTAGTGTGGGTTCAAGGTGTAAATACAACAGAAGTTAGTGTGGGCAAACATAGGTTTCAGAGAGAGGAATGTTTAAGAATGGACATAATGTACATTTTTGTCTTATTTCTGTCTTCCTCCATTTCTCTTTTGGTCCAGTTTGATGTCAGGTGGTGTGCCTGGCATCCCCACAGGAGGAGGCATGCCCACAGAGAACCCAGCCTCATCACCCAGCAGTGCAGGAACAAGCACCGCCCAGCAGCAGCTGATGCAACAGATGCTCCAAATGTTTGCTGGAGGAGGTGGAGGAGGAAGTGCAACGGTAAAGACATATACATGCATGGTCACATCTTCCATTTACCTTTTGTTGACTTTTTATGAATAAGGTGTGAAATTCACCTCCACAGAGTCAGACCCCAGAGGTTCGGTTCCAGTCCCAGCTGGACCAGCTGAACGCTATGGGATTCATCAACCGTGAGGCCAACCTGCAGGCCCTCATCGCTACTGGAGGAGACATCAATGCCGCTATCGAGAGACTGCTGGGCTCACAGCCCTCGTAAAGACATACAGTACATACTGACACACGCACACACATACACAACCAATACACCCAGCATCTACAGAGAACCAAGAAAATTTAAGTGTATTGTCCCAAACTTTACAGAAGAAGCGTGGGCAGGATCGATAAGACCACCATTCTACATCTGCTCTCAGATCATTCCCTAGCCCCCATATTTTCCTCTTTTTGGCATCATCCATGTACATCTGTTCCAGAGTGCTGCTGCAGAGCCGGACTGAACCACTCTCACCCAGAGGAGTTTTCTGGTGCAGAGAAAATAAGCAAAAACATCACCTGAAAAAGGATTCCCAGCCATGTCTTTATCTCTCTATTGTTTTTTCCTCTTCATTTAAAAAAAAAAAACTGGAGTGTTGCAGACCAGCACGTACATAATACACATTAAACCCAAGTGATGTGATTGGCTGTTGACTCTGTTCCAAACATGCCTGCGGTGAGGAAGTTTGTTAGCTTTTTATCTAGCAAACTGGTCGGTGCATGAAGATCTGGTATAAAGACAGTAACCTCGAACACAAACAGGAAGATATCATTTCCACACAGACATTCAACCTTATTTTTCCATTTCGACGGTCTTGAGAGTCTACATAAATCACTGTTTTCGCCCAATGACTTTCACTATTTATTACAAACTTTTAAGAAACGACGCCCTTCACACTTCCTTACAGTTGTAATTTGTCATTCCAGATAGAAATGCCCTCTCTCGGGCGCACAGTGTCTTTTTCTTTGGAGGCACTACTGCTGTGCCTTCTGTTCTCTCCCTGCCCTATAAGAGCATCGTTGGCAAATTACACCTCCCCACTCAGTGAGTTCATTAGAAACCTTGACCAGTGGTCCCAGTAAGTCCCACATAGCATCGTTCAGGACTTAAACCATAATCCAGATATCACATCACTGCAGTTCTGAAGCAAAGGATGCTGTTAGAATGAATATGAATGAAACAAACAAGCTTTCCTTTCATTTTAATCTGATTCTTTTATTTTATTTTTCTTTTTTTTGTGAGGTGCAGTTAGTACCTAGAGATAATTAAGATTTGTCTCGCATTAAATAAACATGGAAATCAAGTGAATAAAAAAAAGAAGAATGGAAAGGCTTTACAAACAATTCTTGGTATGGTGGCACCATACGTTTCTAAATCAAGTTCTAGTTTGTCTTTTTTTTTTTCTTTTGAAAATCTCAGCATTGTAGTTGTGGTAACCTTGGCAACTGCTTCTATAGCTTTGCTTTGTCTGTTGACCTCAGCTGAAAGAAAATCCATCTCCCTATTGAACATGTTGAAACTAACTTTTAACAGTACTGTACTAAAAAAAATAAAACATGGTCAAAAACAATCTACGCCCTGTGTTGATTGTTTATACAGTACAGTATCAATGGCATGGTGTAGGAGAACATCTGAGCCATTCAGCATATTCATATATTTCTGTCTGTAAGTGTTGAATAAATAATGTTTATGTTGTAAATTATGGTCGGACAATATGAGCAAACCAAACGTTTTCAGTGGTATGGATGAATTTATGACTTGCGTAATAAAAAACAAGATCCAAAATAGTATTTTTATTACTAATGAATGTGTAGTGTCTCAGCAAAAACGAAGTGCAACAAAGCAGCACCTGTAAGGATGTTGCCTGTTATTAGGCAAAAAATGTAAAATAATTTTATATAAACTAAAGCAGTGTTTGGCAATCACTGGACAAATGTTCACAGTGACCCTAAGGTTTTGGAAATAATTATCAGACCGTATGTTTCTGTAAAAACTTACCACAACTGTTTAAGGGTCATTTTGTTTGAAATTCATTAAAGCTGTGAAGTATTAGAATAGTTTATAATAGATTTGATAGAATCTGATGTTAAAAAACCTCCATTAAATTGTCTACAAAACACAAAATGAAGAAACGGAAAATTCAAAACTGAGGACTTTTATTGTGTGCAGAGGTCAAACTGGAAATGTCAGGAGATTCAATAAAATCTCAAGTTTTGGGAAAGTCATAAATATTTTTTTTTACAAATTGAAACACCTCACTTTTGTCAATAAAACACTGAAATGACAAATTCAGAACTTTAGGTTTTCCTAAAATTTCCAAGCACTTAGTGTCAGATCATTGCATTTGGAGCACAAAATCAACTATAAAACCACTTGGAAAAGGCTGATAATTTAAGCATTTTCTCCACAGGGTTGTAATGAAATTCACAACACCAAAGAGCAGGCCTGTCTGAGTTAAAGAATGAAGGGAAATAATAAAAATGGAGTCAAACCTTAATTTTTCTCAGCTTTACAGAGGCTCAGGTGCTGTTTATCATTTGACAAAATCGAGGCATTTTTGCATCATTTTAAATCTATATAATTGTAATCCAGAAAAAAATGCTTAGTAATTGGATATTTTTTCCTGTTTATTAAAATAAATATGAAAATAAAAGAAGGGATTGCTGTTTTCATACAATAATTAAGTGATGGCCACTTCATAGATTTAAACACTGTGGTATAATGGTCTAAAAATGAAACAAATTTAGTAAGGATCTCCAGCAGAAGCGCTAATGTTTTATTTTACTGTTGCGACTTTTTTTTTTTTTTTTTAAACACACTCAAAAATCATAATGACCATATGACTATGTTGTTAAAGTATGATGTGATCTCGGTGTGTTTTATGTCTCACCTGGGAATAGTGTGTCAGGTACAGGTTTTACCCACCTCATGGGCTGAATGTGTCACTCAAACCAGGAAATGGTATCTGTCCTGGAAAGGCTGTAAACCTGACACCTTACACTTCTGAATGGGTTGTTCAATTTTCAGTTTGTTTTTTTTTTTGGTGTGAAAGGTTTGGGGTGAACATTAAAATATTACAGCACATATAGATTTGAAATCACAGTCTTTTTACATCCTCAACAAACAAATGGCAGAATGGTGACGTGCTCTGGCGCAAAAATCCACCTGTTCCAAGGTGAGGTTTATTGTCATCCAAATGAGCTGAGAGCAGAGGGTGGAGTCTGTTCCTGATGAAAAGCCGTCAGTGGTTCTACCTGTTCCACCTGCTCTCCCCCCTCCCTCCCTCCCTCCCTCCTTGTCTCTTTCCCTCCCCCCGGTGTCAGCTGATGAGGGATCGGCTGGGCCACAGGACCTACGCCTGCCCGTCCTGTCTGTCCTCAACCAGGAGCTGCCCCGTCTACACACACACACACACACGGGAAGGAAGCGGGTGGGTGCAGCTCTACCTGTTTGCATTTCTTTCTCAGTTTTCACCTGGGCTCTTTCTCTCTGGTGTGGAGAGAGGGAGAAAGAGGAGTATTGAGTCTTTTTTTTTTCTCTTGTTTTTGAAGAAACAATAGTGAAAGTGGCTGTTTGGCATTCACCAAGAGACGCTGCAGTACAGTATGGGATCTGATGACACATACAATTTTGTCTTTAAAGGTGAGTCTTGTTTATTTAAGTTGTTTTAGGTGGAGGTTACAGCACATATAGTCATATAGATATGAATATAGTTTAGACTTGAAAACTGTCAGGCACAGCTGATCCAAGGAGTTGCGCTCCTTCTTGTAATTCCTGAGGCAGAAAGGAAAAAGGAGGAAGTGTTATTTTCCTCTGCCCATTTGCCTGTAAATCACCTGACCTTTGACCTATTAGAAAAAACATTTAAGTTCACCTCCCTTTCCTGCTTCTTAAAAAGACTTGTGGTGTTTAAAATAAAACATGTTTGGTTTCCCATTCCGTTCATTCCAAAGTAGTCAAATCCAGGGTGCATCTGCCACGTCCATGTGATGTCATAATGTCTGGTGTCTCGTGTGGGTGACAGGAAGTCTGCATGTGGGATCAGATGGAGCATATCTCATTCATTTTTATTCTCCACTTTTACCAATGTATAAAAATATTTTTCTGACTGGAGTAATAGGCAGTGGTAGTTCTACTCAACTGTACTCGCACTTGAGTCTTTCCTTTTTTTTTGGCAACTTTATACTAATAGTCAACTACATCTGAGGAGGAAATATCATACTTTTACTCCACTCCCTTGTCTGACAACTGTGGTTACTTATAAACACGTCAAACACATGTCTCCAAATGAGTACGTTCTGAATGTCTCTGATAAAAGTAAAGGATCATGGGTTCCTTCACGGTTTGAGAAAATTCTCCACCTTTGAACTTTTCAGAAGAAACACACAAAAAAACTCAACTAAAAGGATTATAAAAGTTAAAGTCACTACTTACTGTGACCCCTGACCCAATGACATGAAGCAGCACAACCAGTTACAAACATCTGACATGTTGAATGAAACCTGATATAAAACATCACTAATTGTTTACAATAAATCTCATCTTGTCTGAACAAAAGAGTTAAGACATGTTAAGTGCAAAGGGAGGTCACACTAAATACTAACACTTTGATTTATAGCTGTTTTTTTTTTTCTTGAAACTTCTGTTTTTCCTGTTGGACATACTTCACATAAATCCAGATTGAATCTTAATACAGATACTGAGAAATGCATACGTGTGGTCATTAGAACTTTACTAAACCAACAAAACTAAAGTTGGCCTAGAGCATTTACACAGTGCTGTATGACAGAAATATGCAGACAGTGACCATTTTACTGTATATGAACTACTATGATATTAATATTGAACAATTCTACTCACCCACTTCATGACAAGCTGGTCAGTCACAGGAGCACCACTGAACCACACAGGAAATCCTTCCTGCCTGTGGCCATCAAACTGTTTAATTCCTTATTTGTGTATATTTCTTTAATTATCATAACCTCCTGAGATCCAGCAATGTGTTTTTGTCCTCTGTAGGGGACGAAAGTTTGACAGTTTTACTCAAAAAATGCTATCCATTGCAAAGGATATTCCATTAAAATAAATAAATAAATAAATAAATTTTAAAAATGTATTTGAAAAAACTGTTGCATTATGCAGTTTCCAATCAAGACAATTGATTAATGCAAAAAAGCTACAATTTTCCTGGGTCTCTGGAGGATATTGATAATATATTGTCTAGTGCATATTATACAAATTGCTGTTATTGTGTGTGTGTGTGTGTGTGTGTGTGTGTGTGTGTGTGTGTGTGCAGGGCCGTTTCAAGATATCTGGGGGCCCTAGGCAAGAAAGTAAAGTGAGGCCCCTAATACGCGAAGATGTGGTGGTCGAATCACCGAAGAAGAAAAATAAAATTCAGATTAGATTTCCTGTTTTCTGATGCATTTAATGAGTCATGAATTACTCTGTATTACGCAACATAGAGTATCCACCAGAGTGTAGTGTAGGACACAGTGTCTTCAATTTGGCATTGTTGATGGGAATGACACAAATTGTCACTATCAATTGGCGCTGACAGAAATTTAAGCAAAGCGCCTAAAAAAAAAAAAAAAAAGGCATTTGGTAAGTAGGCTTACTTTTGTCCATATTGTAGAAGTATATGATTAAAGTGCGGAGGATTTGATAGTAGCTTTGCAGGAGAAGAACTTCACTTCCCATAATGCATCAAAATGTAACGTCAGACCTCATCGGCAAAACTACCTGAGCACATGGTGCAAAGTGTTGTGATGTGTTGATGGGCAAGTGTGGGAAATATAGATAATTACAGAGTTTAAAATGTAGGATTGTGATTACATAGTTCACAGACATGGTTCACAGACACCGCCATTCATTTTTTTGATGTTGTATTTGAATATTCTGAATATTTGACGATTTTGAAAAGTGTTATAATTTCCTAATTATTCTAATTGTTTCTGAACGCCTCATGTACTGTTTACGTGGGCCTCCTTGAACGTGAACAGAACTCAGTTCCGCAGTGAGGGCACAGAGCTGATGTGAGGGACTGAACTAATGTTGGCTTGAAAATACAAACTTTTGCTGCAGTCCTACTCTAGTCCTCTTCTGTGCCTAAACCAGCTGACACACAAGGTACATACGTATGGATGAGACGGACAAACGCAATGGAAAAGGGACATTTTTCTCCTAATGGGATGGACAGATCACCAACGGAAATTGCTAGCTAACCGAAAATGTCCACTGAACTGGATGGATTATTTGGCCAAACTGGATGGGATTCATAGGAGCAGACGATTTAGTTTGGAATAAAGTTGTGTCAGTGACCACAGCAGGAGCAGACAACCGTCCAGAGTAAGTGAAAACACTTCAGTAGGCTTAGCTTTGGCTTTTCATGACTAAATACTGTTAATGCTGTCGTACTTCGGTCCTCCACATCCAAATTATTTAGCTCAAAAGAAGTTTTGGAACGCTGTACAACAGTAGAAAAGGGCGATGGAGAAGCTGTGTTTCTTCTCTCCTTAAATTCTTCCAACAGAACACAGTTGTGTTGTGTGTATATGATTAGTTCTTGAACTGAACCTCTCCCTCTCATGCTAACATCTATCTGTGTGTTTGGTCACTGATGTGAGGGCTTTTGTTCGCTCACTTTCAAACATATCACACAGTTGTAGCCTATTTGGAGAAAATAATGGTTTACTTAATACTTACTGCTGTGTCGTTGGCATTTTTCCTCTTCTTCTTTCGTTTTTTGTCTTTTTGCAAACCCTGAAGGGTAGGAGCACTTCATCATTGATATTATTTTAAAATGGCCGCCGCCGTGCTCAGTGTGGACAGACCGTTAGTTCCACTGACAGCAAGTGGGGGGTGTGATGGGGGGTGCGCGAGGGCGGAGGTCACTTCTACATGACCCTAATAGTGTTTGGCATAGGGGGAATCCCTCTAGTTTGGGGGGCCCAGTCACAAAACACTGTGGTGGTTTGTTTACAATGGATGGTTTTTAAGAAGTTGTACAGATAAATGACCATGCAGCCATTGGATGGCTCTGTGTGTGTGTGTGCGTGTATATATGTATTTATTTATTTATTTATATCTTAGGGATGTAAGGATTACTGGTATAATGACAAACCATGGTAAAATTTCGGACAGTTAGTATTACTGTTTAAATTCAAATAACTGTGTTCACTTCCCGCACTTTGAAAATCATGGTGATGCTGCTCATTTCCTGGACAAGCAGCGGCACTCCAGGCATGTGTATGCAGTCCATGCAGAAGGCACCTGCATGGACAGAGCTCCAGAGTTTGGGGATAATGGGCTCCCGCAAGGACCCGGTCCGTCCGATTGTGCACGCACAGACCCGGTTCGTTCCAGCGCGCGCACGTGGACCGGGTCCGCCTTACTGTAAAACCCTCCCCGGTCCCCGCTGCTTCAGATCCTCACCCAGCAGAGAAACCATCTCAATACAGATATTCAGGACGAACTCGAACCAGTTCAAAAGGGGTCCAAACAAGTGAACTTGAACTGTACACAGACACATGATATGTGGAAAAACCAAACGAGAGGAGGCTTTATGAACTGAAGGAAATTCAACAGTAAATCCAGTAATTGACCTCCAGAAGAACTGGACTATATGCCACTGTTGTGGTTTATCTGTCTCTCACCAGGAGTGAACCACTGACCAGTCTGGATCAGATCACCCCAACATGTTTTAAAATCCTAATTCTTTCTGAATATTTACGATTGTTCATTAAACAGTTCAAGAAAATATGACTGTGTTTCACTTTTTGTTTGTGTGTGTATAATGGTGTATATGTGTGACACTGAGAATGATTTGATATGAAAAAAATATCAAACCAAATCATTCATGAAAATGGTCAAACAAGCTCCACTATTACCTGTCCAACTACTTCTTTTCCCACTCAGAAAAACAAAACAAAACAAAACAAAAAAACACTCAGGAATCAATAGGAGACTTGATAAGAAATGGATTGGTAAACAGAATCCAAAATAGCATTGATACTGATAAAATCCTATTAATTCCCACCCCTAGTGCAGATATCTCTTATGACCATAAGGTGCCATCTTTAATGCACATTTGTATGTTTGATGTTTGCATGTTAATATTTTAATGTTTCAGCCAAAAAAAGTACATTGTGTGTGTTATTTATTTGTTTATGTTTTTTTTTTTTTTTTTTTTCAAATACAACTTGGTTAAATTATTTCAGTGTGTGTATAAGTAGTTTTTGAACATTTTGAGCACATTTCAACAATACCGTGATAATAATAACCGTGATAATTTTGGTCACAATAACCATGATTTCATATTGTTACATCCCTAATATATATATATATATATATATATATATATATATATATATATATATATGTATATGTGTGTGTGTGTATATATATATGTATATATATATATATATATATATATATATATATATATATATATATATATATATATTTTTTTTTTTTTTTTTTTTTTTTTTTTTTTTTTGGTGTATTGATCGTTTTTGCCCTGCTACTTTTTATTATACTTGAATAGAGCAACTGTAAGACACAATCATTTCCCCCGGGAATTAAAAAAGTATTCTGATGACCTTTCATACCTGTGCACATTTAGCTGATAATTATTACTTTTCTTTGTTTAATATTTCTTATACAACTGGAAGAAATACCTTGTTCTTCTGCTCATTCTTCTTGTGTGTTCCCTCATAGTGGTTTTGATCGGGGAGTCTGGTGTAGGAAAGAGCAACCTTCTGTCTCGCTTCACCAAGAATGAGTTCAGTCACGACAGTCGCACCACCATTGGCGTTGAGTTCAGTACTCGCACCGTTCAGCTCGATAACCACACCATCAAAGCGCAAATATGGGACACAGCGGGACTGGAGCGCTACAGGGCCATCACCTCAGCGTGGGTGGACCCCACACACACACACACACACACACACACACACACACACACACACACACACACACACACACACACACACACACACACGCACACACACACACACACACACACACTCATGCATGATCTAATCACTCACATGGCACTTTGCAGGTTCACTGTGGAACATTTACACATCTAGTCTGCCCTCACCCAGAACTATGGTAGAAACTGGAAACACAAGAGTTCCTCATTACAGCCTGTTTGTTTTGTCCATTCTGAGTTGGGAATATTAATACTCATCCACACTGAAACACAGTAGATGTAATGTACTGTAATTCTGTAAAATACTAACAAGTCCAATGTGAGCTGCTGTAGAAACATGGCAGGGTCGACCTGTTCTCTCAGTAGACATTCTCCAGGAACAAAAACTCATCATTTTGTACTGTCAGGGGATTAAAAACTAATGAAAATATAGCTAAATTCAAGGATTGAAACATTCAAATATTTCTATTTTGTCAATTCAATAGATTCACAGGACATACAGAGAATTTTAGACATCGTTTCTCTCTCACCTTGTAATTAAAAAGCCATGCAAATTTTTTTAAAAAGAGGAAAAAAAAATAGAATAAGAATAAATAGGTGGTATGAAGAATAAAGTATAACAGAATGTAGAGTGCATATGTAATTATATTTACGATAACAGCGATAGTGCAGTCAGAATAGTTATGAAGTGAATAATGGATCAGAACAGCATCAGATATGACAGTAACAGCAGCAGGTATGACAATAATGCAATTATTAACTGTAAGTATTAGATTTCTCTTACTACATCCCCATAAATCCCTCACACCCTAACACTTCCATAGAGTCAGACCTCCACCTTCATATCATAATCATTAACAGTTTCCTGTTTGAGTGATTATGTCTTTATTAACAGTGTCTGCTTTTCTACCTGGTGGTTTCAGATATTACAGGGGGGCGGTCGGAGCTCTTTTAGTCTATGACATTAGTAAACACCTTACCTACGAGAGTGCAGAGCGATGGCTGAAGGAGCTGTACGAACACGCCGACCCACACATTGTAGTGATGCTGGTGGGAAACAAGAGGGACCTGGAGAGTCTGAGGACGGTGCCTGAAGAGGAGGCCAGGGCCTTCGCAGGTTGGTTCAGTCTGAACTTCCCAAACATACGGGTCAGGACACAAAATGGGTCACAGAATCTTCTTTGGACAGTGTAAAATACATGAAAGTACTATGACATGAATGCTATCATTTTTCTCATTCCAGTGGTGGGATATAACTTAATGTATTGGAACTATATCATCTGAATTTATGCTAGTCTATACTTCTACTGCCTTGGATTTTAATCCTTAAAGACCCAAACAGCCACTGGCATCCAAAAGCATCAGCTGATTTAAAATGTTTAATAACTTCTGCACCACTAAACCTACCAATATGTTGAAATATTTGGTGTAAAATGCAGTTTGTCATATTTTAATGGTCATCAGATATGACCCATTTGGACATGCAGAGGTTCCGTAGTTACCATGGAAACACCGTCATCTTCTACAACACAGGTGTCAAACATGTGGCCCGGGGACCAAATCTGGCCTGCCAAAGGGTCCAATCCAACCTGTAGGAAGATTTTGTGAAATGCAAAAATGACGCTGAAGAAGCTATCAGTCAGTGATGTCAAAATCCTTTTAATTCAGGTTCCACATACAGACCAGTTAGATCTCGGCTGGGTCAGACCAGTAAAATATTATGTGTTTTAGTGTAAAAAAAAAAAAAAAAAAAAAAAGAAAAGGAAAATTACATCAGAATGTTTATATTAGCAAAAAATGTGAATAACCTGAACAAATATGAGCAACCTGAAATGTCTTCAAAGAAATAAGTGCAATTTTAATAATATTCTGCCTGTTACCAAATGTTTTGTGTATTTGTAGTTGTAACGTAAGTTGTAATGCACATGGTTAAATGATAAACTGAGACAGAATTTTATTGAATTTGCCCTTGTTTTTCTTAAGACTTTTCAAGTTGTTCATGTTATTCCGATTTTTAAGGAAACGTCGTGAATGTAAACATTATCCTAATGTAATTTTACTTTTTTCACTGTTATTATTTTACCGGTCCAGCCCATTTCAGATCATACTGGGGTGAATGTGGCCCCTGAACTAAAATGAGTTTGACAGCCCTGTTCTACAACATTGATTCACTAGTAGTTGAGGTTGAGTTTGAGTTATGATAGAGTTGGATCAATGACAGTGGATGGAGACACTTGTTTTCATGTTCAGCTAATGAGAGATTTGCTAAAAAAGTCACTATTTCTTCAGTTTTCTCTGTCTTTGATATAATAAGCTTCATCTTTACTCTGAGCTTGTATGAACATCTATATGATCAGTAACTTAAATACAGGGAAATACTTGATTTCCACTGAAAAATGCAAAATTACTGAAGATAATAGTATTATAAATGGTGATAAATGACTTAAGAAAGGTTAAATAGAGAGAAAAATTCATTTGGGGGCTGCCCCAGAAGTACCACTGGGTCTTTATGGGTTAAAAGGAAACATATGAACTCCCTTACATTTATTTGACACTTTTTCACATACGAAGCAGATACATTGATATAGTGCCGAACTACCAGTTGTCTCAATGGCGCAAAAATGATGTAAAAAAAAAAAAAAAAAAAAAACAGCTTCATGATGGGAAAATGGAAAGGAAAATGGGTCAAAGAGATATTTTTTATGGGTCATCAATTGTCAGAATAAAAACATAATATGATATGTAATTGAAGTGAATTTATCTTCTTAACTAAAATAGAATAAAATTGGTCAAAAACAAGGTAAAAGATGAAAATGAAATGAAAGACAAAAACAGGTATTTAATTCAAGGCCTTGCTGAAGAAGGTGGAGTCAGTCAAACTGTTTTCATCAGGGCCATTGGACCTGAAATCGCAGCTCATCGCGAAGGTCTGTATTTCCAAGCTGCAGCGCTCTCTGCTCAACCAAATCAAAAGACTGAATATAAACACAGATGAACCTGTCATTTCACGCTGTTGTGAATAAGTGAAACCATTTTTCTAAGCTTGTGCATCGAGATTACAGAGTAGAGCAGTAGACTTGTGTTCAGGTCATATCTGAAGGACTGGGATCAGTGATTGGTAATTACAGCTGTCAGTCATGTGTTTAATGCCTGGGACCAGACAATATCTGCATTATAGGTAGAGTTTCTACAGCTTGAAAACAGGGACAAGGAGGAGATGCAGAAGTCTCATCTCCTCTCAGACCACATGAATTACAGTGCTATGAAATGTCATTATGGATTTAATGCCCACCAATATAAATATCAAAGCTGCAGCTTTAATGCAATTCACAATGTAATTTTGTGAATTTTTGGTCTCAGAAAGTCATTTTTTCTCTGAGGTTTTTCTATAAGTGATGATAATATAACATATAACACCTTCAACAGAGACATCATGTAGAGTTAGAATTTTCCTGGAAATACTTTTACTGATACTTTTGCTCAAGTTCATTTTGAATTGTGTGTTTTTGTAAGTGGTGAAGAATTCCTTTACTTTACTATCATAGAGTTGCAAAAATAAAGTGATTAACGGATTCGTTTTTGCTATTAAATCAACTAATGACTATTTTACTAAATCAGAAGTAGCTGATACATCTTCAAATACAAAAAGACAAAATTCTCAGACTCTAGCTTCTTAAATGTGAGTATGTCATGGTTTCTTTCATCTTTTCTGAAAGTGAATGAAAAACCTTTTGGCTGTGGACAAAATAGTACATTTGAAGATCCCATCAAGGGCTTTGGGAGGCACTGATCAGCATCTATTTTCTGACATTGTAAAGGCAAAATAATTAATCGATTAGATTAGATTAGATTAGACTTTATTGATCCCACAATGGGGAATTTCAATGATCAAGGCAGCAACAGAATAAAGTGCAAGAAAAAATGTGCAGCATAAACGTTATGCAAAAGACAAACAATAATAATAATAATAATAATAATAATAATAATAATAAAGAACTCTAATGACTATATACGTATTTACAATATTTACAGTTCAGTGAATTAATCCTTGGTAGATAATTTGACCATGAAAATAGTTGCAGACCTAAAGCATCTGTATCTGTACAGTTTTCTCTTTACTTCACTGGTGTTTGTCTCTGATGCTGTGTGCAGCAGAAGACTGCATAAAATATGATGAAGTCATATTAACTAATAATGAATTTTTAATTAAAGTAAGGGTTGCGACATCAAATTTCTGTCTTTTGAATGTAGGGGTCAAAAAGTTAAGGAACTCATGAAATAAGTAGTCATTTATATATGGAGGGAAACATGTACTTTTATTCATCTGAACTGTGTGTGTTTTGGACTAATTCAGACAAAAGAGGTCTTATGTTCATGGAAACATCAGCGTTGGACTCCTTCAACGTTGAAGCTGCTTTCAGTGAAGTTCTCACAGGTACACAGGTTTCTGATTACAGCTTTCAAGAAAAAAAAACAGCATTCACAGTTGGAGTGTGAATCACCTACTGATGCAGACATGGCCTCTCTGTCTCATTTTTCTTCCAGCCATCCACATGAAGGTTTCCAGCAAACAAGTGACCCGTGGCTCCATCAGTGCAGTGACTCTGAGTCCCAGTCGACCGGCGGGTGAGGAGCAGGAAGAGCGCAAATCCTGCTGCAAGAGCTCATAACAGACTGATGCCCCTGTTAAGGATCTGCCAAACATGGAAGCAATGTGATGCTTGACCTTTTATAAGTGCTCAGGCATACGATCATTTACACACAATTGGAAGAGTAAGGTATCTGTTAGTCACTATAGCAACGAATGTACAACACAAACCACTAAAGAAGGAAAACAACAGCATCAGGACAGGTTAAAGAAGCTCATTTTAAGAACCTCTATATTTTATACACTGTATTTTTAATGCATAGGTGGCTGATGGGTGCTTTGTGCTAATAGATGGCTGTGCATTTTTTCACCTTTGTTTTTTTTTTTAAAGTTATAAAGTTGTACTGATTTTCTAAAGGAATGCACTGGGATCAATTTGGAATAAATTATTTATGTTAATTTGTCTGCATGTTATGACCACACAACACACATTTAGTCACTTAATTTTATACCTTTCATACCTTGACTAATCTTTATAGTGAAGAAAAAGCTACAACGATCATTCATAACCTGTGATAAGGTAGAAAGGGATTTCATTATTGCATATGAAACTATTACCACTATACCAAAATATACTTAATTTTCAAAGTTTTTCTCTGTGCGATTTGTGGGTGATGCCCACAGACAGGGCTTCAACACTGAAGTTGTAATTTCTTTTTTCAGCCTGTAGATGGCGGTGCTGAAGTTACAGTAAAAATGAAAATGAAGGAATTCCTCTAGTGTAGGAGTGTCAAACTCATTTTAGTTCAGGTTCCACCTACAGTCCAATATGATCTCAAATGGGCTGAATCAGTAAAACAATAACATAACCTATAAATAACATCAACTCCAAACTTTTCTATGTGTTTAAGAGTGAATAAAGTAAAATAACATTATGGAAATGTTCACATCTAATAAACTACACTTTAAAAAAATGTGAATAACATCAAGAAGCTGAAATTTCTTTAGAAAAATAAGGGCAATTTTAACAATATCATGTCTCAGCTTCTCATTTACACTTGCATTACATCTTACAGATCACAGTGGATCTACAAATATACAAAACATTTAGTAACAGGCAGAATATTGTTAAAATTGTACTTCTCCTAAGACTTTTCAGGTTGTTCATATTTGTTCAGGTTATTCACATTATTTGTGAAAGGACAGTTTATAAACATTTTCATTTAATTTTACCTTTTTACACACACACAAGAGAAAAATTTCAAGTTGTTATTATTTATGGGCTGTTATATTATTTTACTGTTCTGATCACTTGCAATCGTATTGTTCTGTATGTGGAACCTGAACTAAAAAATGTATTAAACACCCCTGACTGTAATTATCTTAAGTATAATATTTGTATTTCACAAATTCATCCCATGGGCCAGAGTGGACCCCTTGGCGGGCCAGTTTTGGCCCGTGGACCGTATGTTTGACACCCTTGCTCTTGTCTCATACTTACAGAACTGTATATTCCCCTTCTCTTCCTTTACTAACTCCAGTCTGCCTCCAGGTATCTCAACCTTTACTGCTCATTCCATCAAACATGAGAGTCGCTTCATACATGGCTCTAATCTACTCCCCACAGTCACATCCTCTGATTTGCTTTAGATAAGATAATCAGTGAACTGAAGTCCACCTGAGCAAAACTTTAGCCTTTTGTTTTTATTCTGGGTGGAAGCACATTGTATGGAGCAAAGTGAGGAGATACTATTAAAGTTACAACCACAAATACGACAAGAACTGCACTCCGAGAGCGCAGACCTCTGCCAAGACAGACCCCCCCCCCCCAGTCATGACCAAAATTTTATCATTTCTTCCTTGTGCCAGTATCAACATTTCCTGAAAATTTCATGAAAATCCATCTGTAACTTTTTGAGTTATCTTGCTAACGAACAAACAAACACACAAAGCAAAGCAATCACAATACCTCCTGGTGGAGGTAATAATGAGAGGAAAAAACATTGCACTGAGGTATTTAGAAACACAAACTGTAGATTACATATGATTTGAAGCCTGTTAAGACAATAAAATAAGACCAGACCACTAAAAATGAATCAGATATACTTAAGAGCAATATCAGACCCATTGTCATTAAGAGTAAAAGCTCTCTGGGTGGTTTGGATAATTTACTGAAATCAGGACATAGCGACAGTGGCTTTGCAAAAGTCTGTCAGGAGAGACGTTTTGTGTCGGTTGAACACGTGAATGACAATGGATGAAGACAAAATCAATACAAAAGATTATACCACATAAAAGAGGCATGTCTTTGTCAAAAAAGGGTGCAGTTGCAGCCCTGAGGTTGTTGCTCTTTCACAGACAGAGACTTTCAAACATTAAGATGAAGATGGAGGAAGGGAGAACAACGCCAATTCTGAGCAGCATAAAAGGTTCTGGGAGTACATCCTGTGAGTCAGACGACCCATGAAAGAAGGAACTAGTCAGAAAACTTCCACTCAGGCAGCTGAATTCCACACAACAACACGCCATCCACAGCAATCACACTGAGATAATGATTCACATTTTCTGTTATCCTCAGTCCCCATAAACCAAGTCTGAAAATACAAATGTATGCAAATTCAGTTGTGATTTTATTTTTGCATTTCGGTAGACAACCGTCCAAACAGATGTATGATAAAATGTAAAAAAAAAAAAAAAAATTAAAAAAATCTGTAAATAAAATCTCAGTCTGAAAAAAAATCTCATCTACTGTGACCTTTGACCTTTTAAGGTTTTGTGGCACTAGATCTGAAACCTGTATGTGGTCATTGAAATCAAATCAGTTAGTTCTGATGTTGAGACATTTGCTCCATGTTAACAAATTACAGTTTGGTAACTTATTTCCTGATCTTGACTCCTGTGCTAAAATTGCCAAAATGTGATAATTTGTAGTCATTGTCATCAGGGAAAAAAATACTGCAGTTTGTCTGAAATTACGGACACCAGTAAACAAATAGAGGAAAAATTAAAAGCTGATGAGAATACACAAAACATTGGCACAGTAAGTGTGGACTAGTAAAAAATAATAAGCATGTGGATCACAAATATTAAAAAACAATTCTGGAAATAATAAAACCTCTGAGTTAAAAGCAATAAAATAAGGAAATTAAGACGTTTTAGTCCTACGAATTATAGTTTCATTCACAGACTCATGTTTTCATGTTATTGTGTGTTTGTGAATGCAGATCATCTACAGACTATGGATGTAATTGGACAGACTCATATGGTCTGACTGAGAGAGGATAAATCTACTGCACTGGTAGTTAATGACATTCTGGACAGATAGTGCTCTATCTCTGGCTCACAGATGTGCATAAGGAGCCTTTACTGGTGTCCGTGTTGATGTGTGTGTGTGTGTGTGTGTGTGTGTGCTGTCCTGAAGCAGAATTTCTCTGCTGCAGATCATTTTGCTACAGTGAAATGACCACAAATGCTTTTTATCAAGTTTCTCTTTTGGAATACGATAGTGAAGGCGTTGCACTGGCAGTAAATGTGTAATTATTTCATGTGAATGACGATATTTTTATGGGCTGAGTAAAAAGCATCTGGTGCAATAATCCACGCAGCCTGCACAGGTTGTAAGGCTGACCATGAAATGTGTAAATCTCTCACTGTCCTGTCCTGTGTTCAGTATCCCGTCCTGGAGGAAGGTACATCATATTTGCAAAGATTGTTGAATAAACATTTACGAGCTGTCTGTCCTGCACCTCAGAACCAGAGGACTGAACAGTAAAGTGACATTTTCTTCACAGATTCGGCATAAATTCCTTCTGGATCCCTTCTGACCTTTTAAGAGGTAAAGCTCTCCAAGCGGTTGGAAAGACTTGGATTTAGCACATACATGTGGAGGCCATTACCCACACGCTACTTGACATGTGTAGCCTGTAAAAAGTGTGTCTAAAACCAGGACTCTCTTATGCTAAAGTGATAAGTGTCTGCTACCTTTGACCTGAACATCAAACTGTTTACCTTCCATTTACGATTTGTCTTGCTTTTTGTCTCTGTGGGGCATCTTGTCTTCCGGTGATTTATGGTCACAGCATCACATCTGTTTTATTTTATTGTCCCCTCTGTGTCCTTGTGACCTCCTGGCCTACAGGCACTTATGGATCTTCACTAAAGTTCATGCTCATGCACCACTTCTTCTGATCTCTGTTACTTTTTCTCTGCCTTGAATTTCCACATTCTCAGACTTCCTGACATTTTCCGATATGCATTCAGGCTGTTGTGTTTCTGCTGTTTATCTCGGCTTCTTTCCTTTGTTTGTTTGTTCATGTGTATGAGATTATGAGCGAGTCACATAAGCCCTGCATGTGGAGTCAACTGTCATACAAATGAGTCCTCAAAACACAGGCACAATCTCCTGTTTCTGTTTTTATATTTTCTTTTTCTCTGAAATGTTAGTGAAGGTCTCTCAAACTTCAATGTAGCTTTTTAAAATAAATCCCTAAATGTAAAGATTTACAACATAGGGACAAGTAAAATGTTCTCTGAAGAGCTTTCAGTCCTCATACGTAAGTTGATAACATCTTACATTAACGTAAGTAAAACTCAGTAATACTATGGTAATAATAATGTTACTAGACTTACATTAATTTTTTTTTTTTTAGCTTAACCCTTAAAGACCCACAATTATTTTTTTTTCACAACTTTCAAATATATTTTGTCTTTCCCAAGTAATTTATCACCATTTATTATAATATCATTAACTGTATTTTGAATTTTTCAAAGGTTATTAAGTTAAAACAGAGAAAATTGAAGAAAAAGTGACATTTTCAGCAAAATATATTATTGACTGAACATATTACAAACATCTGAACCTACTCTCATTTATTTAACTTCATGGATTTTACTGGTGAATTAATGGTGTAGAAGATGATGGTGTTTCTACACTAGCTACGGAGCCTCCAAACGTCCAAATGGGTCATATCTGATGACCATGAAAAGATGACAAACTGCATTTTACTTGAATTCTTCACATGTATTGATAGGATTAGTGGATGAACAGTTATAAAACATTTTAGATCAGTAGATGCCTTTGGTCGGCGGTGGATGTTTAGGTCTTTATGGGTTAATATTTAAGGATTTATATTATGATTTCAAGCAATTTGGTCATTAAACAGTTGTCAGACCCCACACCATGGGTGGACTGGCTGGTTGTGGGACCTCATGGCTGTAACCATAGATTCAATACTCGTTGGAATCGTAGCCTGTTTGTAAGTAGACTGAGCTATGTTGGCATTGCCCATTGGTTTTTGGTAATTTTTTTTTCCTTTTGACCATTGTCATGTTATTTTTGGGTCCAAGAATGACCATTTTTGGACAAATGGGTGAAGCTGGGGGAGCATGAGCTGTTGTTAAATTATGTAAAATAAAATGATTTAACATAATTCTAAGTTAAATTATATTGTTAATCGGCTTGAATCTGGTTTAGACCAGCTCTAACTGAGATGACTTTTGTTATGACGCTCTATAATGAAATTTGATTGATTGATGTGATTGATTAAATGCTAGCAGACACAGTAAAATGATAATAATTGTTAAACATTTGCATAACAGAGACATCTAACATTCATGTTAGTATAACTTATTAACCACAAATACGGTTGAGCTGTCTGTCTGAAAACAAATACATTTTATTTAATAACTAGAAGCTCTGAAAGTCAGCTCAGTAAGTAAACAAGCTGTCAATCACACCTGTCAATCAAAGCCTGGCAGAGCAGACGTCAAAGCTTCTCTTACCATTAAAATCTAATCAATGGAGAAACACTGATTACTGAAATGAGGACTGACAGTTGTGCAATAAGCACTTTAACGTCAGCTGTAAAGTGTAACATCATCAATACTGTGTACTTTTTGCCAACCCTACATCATGCAAGGCACAGAACTGTGCTATGAAAGCACAGGAAACATTTAGCCTTAATATTCAGGTATTTCTGCACCAGTAAGTTTACATGGCAGAAGCAGACAACGACCACAGACAGGATAAATGGGACACAAAAGCCTAATTTCAAAAGGAATATCTGAATATGAAGAATTTGCAAAATAAACTAGGCAGTAACAGCAACAGCTACTGGTTAGGTTCATTTAAGATTATGTGTACTGATGTTTCTGATTTTATGGACTGATTTATGTTAACATATTGAGGGGGAGAAACAGAGACACGTGTTTGTGCTGATACTTATATTTATATTTACACTTATACTTATACTTATACTTATACTTATACCTTTATTTATACTTATACATATACTTAAACTTATACTTAAGCTTATACTTATACTTAAATTTATACTTTAACATAAACTTATACTTATACTCATACTTAAAGTTATACTTATACTCATACTCATACTTATACCTAAACTTATACTTTAACATAAACTTATACTTATACTTATACTTATACTTATACTTATACTTATACTTATACTTATACTTATACTTATACTCATACTTAAACTTAAACTCATACTTATACTCATACTTAAACTTAAACTTACACTCATACTCATACTTAAACTTAAACTTATACTCATGCTCATACTTAAACTTAAACTTGAACTCATAGTCATACTCATACTTATACTCATACTTAAACTTATACTTATACTCATACTTATACTCATACTCATAGTCATACTCAAACTTATACTCATACTCAAACTAAAACTTATACTCATACTCATACTCATACTTATACTCATACTCATACTCATACTCATACTCATATTCATGCTCATACTCATACTTATACTCATACTCATACTTATACTCATACTCATACATATACTTATACCTATACTTCAGTCAGACCTGCTCTTCAATAGTCAACCATTCAAATGGTTTTCACACTCAGTGCCATGTGAGGACACACTCACACAGTACACATATTTGGTGATATTTGGTTGAAAACACACAAATGTGCAGAAACGGCATCTGATAACATACAGTCCTCCATCAGCCTGTATCCGTCAGAGCAGAGAACACAAATTTGAGATATCCACGTCAACTGACATCATCACATAAATAGAATCAAAGTCAATGCACGCTGATTACCATGGTGATGTTGTTATGGCGACCAATCAAAAGGAGAGGTGAGCTGATGGTGTGTTCAGAGTCTCTACTCCCCAAAATGCTCAGTGAGTGGAGAGAGCTGAGAATGAGCTGAGAGGTGGATTACAGCCTAGAGGTGAATTCAGGGAAAATATTAAAAGTGTGTTTATCACTCCGGCTTGAAGACTCCGTTCTGTTTAGTCTCAGCTCAGCTTGTTACCAGATTAAAATCTCAGTTTCTGCAGCTGTTTGTGTGCGAGGTCTTTTACTGAATTCTTGTCTTCTGCTGTATCACCTTCTCTTACACAAAAAAGTCAATTAAGTCCTTTAAAAGCCTCTAATTGCATGACGGAGCCTGTTGTGCTTGGCTGTCTGTACTGAGGGCCCAGCTGGGGTCATCAGATTCCTTTCCGGCACGC
This sequence comes from Sphaeramia orbicularis, assembly GCF_902148855.1. Lineage (NCBI taxonomy): Eukaryota > Metazoa > Chordata > Actinopteri > Kurtiformes > Apogonidae > Sphaeramia > Sphaeramia orbicularis. Next base: position 9,798,473 of record NC_043967.1, on the reverse strand, counting down.
AATTAAACAGGTTGCCAGTGACAAACAGAGTCGAGAGCCTCAGCGCCGGTCCACTTAACATAATATTACATACCTCAGTTGCCATGACGGCTGCAATGTTTATTTGTCAGTCTGCAATGCTAAACGCCTGCAGGTGTAAAGTAATGCATTAGACTCTTATTTGAGTGCTGCTTTCAGCTGAAACCTGAGATCTGAAAACGGTGTCAAATAAGATGGTCATTAACACATTATCCGCTGTGACAGGCAATCCTTCTGTTGGCTTTACATTTTCTGCTGACAGCTGCAGACTAGAGGCAATGAAAAACAATGAGAGGCAATGACAGACAGACAGACAGACAGACAGACAGACAGACAGACTTTATTTTGACAAAAGTAGGAACAAAAGGCAAAAAGAAATGTTCAATTTAATCCATAAATACCAAGTACTACTTTTGTGGCAGTTTCCAAATACATTTTCTCTTTTTCTACCTTTTCTTAACTGATGTATCACCATTTTATTTATTTTTTTTAAATAAATAGTATCCTCTTTATTTGGCTTTGTTTTGGTTCCCAACCTTTTTGGCTCGGGACCCTATTTTAACATCACAAATTTCTGGTGACCCCAGACATTCAAAATGGAGACATTATTTTGCTAAAATGAATTTGTTTTTGATCATCGAATAGTTTGCTATACTATGTTGCAAATAAACGTTAATTTTAGATGACATTTAGTCTATATAATGTATATTATTATGGACGGAGGCAGAAAAGCCAGGTGTGAATTGAAGGTGAGAGTTTTATTTTCCGTGGTCAGGATATGTACAGTCAGTCCAGCTTGGATTTACAAGGCTGACAATTAATACTGAGAAAACAATAACTCAAACTATGAATTATGAAAGAGCTGCAGCATCTGAAACTGACCACAATGAACATTTGAAAGATAACCAGTACCACACTGCTTCAGTTTCAGCTTCAGAGTTTGTCATGTCTTTTATGTATTGTGATTGTCTCTCTCAACTCAACATATATTTTTTATTACTAAGTTTTTATTTTTATTTTTATCAATTACTAGAAATTTCAAACGACCCCATCTGAATTCCAAGCAACCCCATGTGGGGTCCCGACCCCAAGGTTGAAAAATACTGGTGTAAATCCTATATTTTCCTATATTTAATTCCCAGCTCATACAGATGTTCATGAAAACTCAAAGTAAATTCAAAGTTAATTACATCAACACAGAGAAAAATGAAGAAAATGTGACTTTTTCAGCAAAGATATTGCTAACTGAATGTAAAACCAAGTGTCTCCATCCACTGTCATTGATCCAACTCCATGGGTTTTACTGGCGAATCAGTGTTGTAGAAGATGACAGTGTTTCCATGTTCACTACGGAGCCTCTGAACGTCCAAATGGGTCATATCTGATGACCATGAAAAGATGACAAACTGTATTTTACAACAATTATTTAAATGTATTGATAGGATTAGTGGATCAACAGGTATTAAACAGTTTAGATCAGTAGATGGTTTGTGTCACCGGTGGATGTTTGGGTCTTTATGGGTTTAACAGGAAACTCCAATATATTGGAAATAAGTCAACCCACAAAAGAAAAATAAATGTCACACAATGTACAACTATTTCATTGTGGCTCTTTAACAATACTTTATGTCTGAAAAGGAGTAGGAAGAAGAAGAGCTTATATTGTCCTACCCCAATTTTACATGACTTTGCCAATCAGCTAATGTATACAGTCCATATAAAGGATAGATCATTTACATTTTCATTAATGGATTATGTGACAGGATGAATTACTTTGCTTTACCAATTCCAAAGACTTTTGTGATACTGACCCCAAATTTATCCCAAGTTTCACATAAAGGTAATAATTTACTTAAAGGATGTAAGACACCTGGCAAAAACCACAGCTACTAAACCAGAGTCCAAAATAAATCTTTCCTCTGTGGCAAGAGAAACTTCTCATCTGCTATGTTTGAAGGAGGAGGGTGAGGGAAAAAAAAGGCAATCATACCACCCAGCCCTTTAAAAGTGCTCTGCTCTTTCTCAGACTGAGGAACACAAAATGTCTGGCAATACAGTAAGTGACAAAAGCAGCGTTAAATTGAGTTTATGAGTAGATATTTCCATGTGTGTATTTTTCTCCTTCTCAGCTTTTGTTCCATGGGGTGAGTGGACGGGGGTAGAGTCCAGAAGAAATATGTCCCAGCCAGGAGATATTCACTGGTATTATAAATGTACTGAGATTTTAATAGGTGAATAAACAAGTTGTCTGTGTACTTCTTTTTTTTTCCTCCTTCCTTTTTTTTTTTTTTTTTTTTTTTTACTTTATGGTGTTGCTTGAGCAGGCCCTGCACACTGTCCCTCTAGTTATATACATAAAGGTGGATCATGTACAGAGTCCATACAGAAAGCAGCTTTTGTGAGAAAAGCAGTTGTTATATTGGAAGCCCTTTTGGGCTAAATCTCACTGGAGTTGTAGATTGTGGGAAAACATGTTGTCCACTTTCCTGACACAGGGAGGGATGAGTGTGTGTGTATGTGTATGTGTGTGTGTGTGTGTGTGTGTGTGTGGGGGGGGGGGCATGCTCGGGCTTGAACACAAGAAAGTTGAACCGAGGTCTCTCTGCCAAGTGACACATGTGAACTCTCTGAGGGGATGTGAGTATCAGCATGTGAGGAGACTGAGGGGAAGGGAGATCTGGACAAACCACAGGCCCTTGAAGGGTGAAGGACTACATGCAACCAATGCACATCCAACACAGCCTGTACAGAAGAAGTAGACAGAATTATCCTGATGTGTCCCAGGAGTTTGCTTTTTTGCTGTTGCAATGTTATTTTTTTTGGAACTGAGATGTAAAAGATAAAGCAGAAAGCAACATGTTATGCAACACTGTACTACATACTGGTACCTAGAAAGAAGCTCCATAGCCATTCATGAAAGAGATGATTATGCAGCTACTAGGAGAAAATATTGTGTTATTTTTCTGCTTTCTCTTTTCCCTCTGCATTTAATATTGTACTGTTAGTATGCATTCCATCTTTACCTGGACCCTGACATTGTACAAACAAGTTGATTAATTTATTATTGATGGTTTTTACAGAACTCAAATGAAATTTGATGTATAGGTAAAACATCTGAGTCAAGGCAGAGGTTTTTCGAAATTCGATTCCTGGGTTTGTTAAACAGCTGCCATATACAGACCCTTCTGACCTTTGACCTGACCCCTAGATAGAGAGTGTTTCCTATCTTATCTGTTATCTCTCCTCTTATCTATGACTTGGAACCAAAAATGACCATACTCCAGAAAATGGGTGGGGATAAAAGAGTGTGTGAGTGTGTTTGTGTGCATGACAATAACAAAAAATTATCCATCAAGGGTCCAAATAAAATAAATCAGACCAGAATGATTCTGAGGGGTGCGTGTGTATGTATGTATGTACGTACATATATATATATTTATTTATATATATATATATATATATATATATATATATATATATATATATATATATATATATATATATATATATATATATATATATATATATATATATGGGCTTCCACCTCAAAGTTCCTGAAAATGTATTTGTTTGTCCTTTGAATTTCTTTTGAGCCTTTTCAGTAAATACATTCCACAAGGTCCAGGCTTATTATCCACAGTGCATTCAGGTGGGCAGACAGACAGATTATTGCAATGCACTCATCAGAGAGAGACAAATACACTCAGCTGGGCTAGAGTTGATTCATGTATTCATCAAATGGACCTCGTCGTTTGTCAGCCTCTTGTAGCTCCTCTTGTTTGGCTCCATTTTCCAAATAATCAAAACACAAATGAAGTGTACCATGTAGCAATGGAAGGAACTAGTTTACAGCTGCACCCTGGCTATGGTGAGTTAGTGTAAGTGCAAACGCTGCAGGTGTGTTCTTCAGCACACTGTCCTGTCCCCAAGAAAAGTCCCCCCTTCCATATGGAACTTTTTTCAGGGAAACACGGCAAAGTTCCTGGTAAAGTAAAAGTTTCTGTGGTGGAAAAAGGGGCTTTTGAGGCTGTGGGAAATAACAGCAGGTATTGGGGTCAAACCTGGTTTTCAATAGTGTCATAATGATCATCAATTGCCCTGCACAACTCTAAACATGGCAAAGCAACAGTATGTTTTGCAAATTTCCCTTGAGTGATGTCATCTGTGACCCAAATTTTTTTTTGTCATTTTTTAAAGAATTTTCAGAAAATAAAACAATGGGTACAGAACACACCGCCAGTTAACTTTCATGCCCCATCCACACTAAGATATTATAAAAAATAAAACCTAATATTTGTCTTTACATTAAGTTCTGTCATCCACAAGTAAATGGATGATAGATCAAAAGATTGAAAAAAAAAAGCTTTCCAAAGTGAAGATTTTTACACCAACTCTGGTTTGTGAGTATCAAAGCAGACATGGAAAACAAACAGATTGGAAAAGGATAGCGTTACACCACCTTTTGCTCATTTCTACTATTGCTTTGTGTAATGAAACTGCACCTGAAACATCAAATCCAGGTGGATAAATCAGTGTATGACCTGCAGTAGATTCAGGTGGGCACAGATACCTCTGGGAGACGTTATGAGCAAATCCACATCATATAAAGAATACACTTCCACAACCACAACGAACACTCTAGGTAACTTAAAGCAGTGTATGAATATCATCATCAGTTTTGTTTTCAAATTTGTCAAACCCAAGTGATATCCTAATTATCATTAATCCATTAGTCTGTTTGTGCTTATGCACCTGAATCCCTTCTCTCACAGTGAACACCTTCGAAGATGACTCCATCATAAACACAGTCCAATTGTTTACATAACAAACCAAAACATCACTTGGGCATTTTCAAAAACTTTGTTGTGAAACGCATTCTGGGAAGTGAAAGCAGTTTCTCACAGATTCAGCAAGAAATTAAGCCAGATCGCTTCAACGTAAAATCACACAGTCCACCAGGGTTATTTTAAAGAATGAGTATAGATGGATGGAGGTAAAGGCCACATTTGGGTTCAACGCTCACAAAGAGACAGTTAAATTGCTGCTGCATGGAATTCCCATTCCCACATGCACTTCACAACAAAATTTCCAAATAGGTCCCAGTGATGTTTCAGTTTGTTATGTAAACAAGCGGACTGTGTTTATGATGAAGTCTTCTTTGAAGTTGTTTAATGTGAGGGAAGTGATTCAGGTATGTAAGCACAGAAAAACTAATGGATTAATGATAATTAGTCGGGTTTTACAAATTCAAAAAAAATTGATGATGAAAGACATATACTGCTTTAAATTTACAGCTGAACTTGTCGTTGTTATTCACCTTTATGACAGATTAAAGCTTCTGCATCTGTTACATCCAGTATTATCCACACTGTCCACAGTTTAGGTCCGACAGAAACAATAGTTTGTCTGAGCGTTTGCACCAGTTCGTTATCATTTGTTCTGCTGACAGAATTTTTTTTCCTAAATACAGAGGCAGAAACTAAGTATCCATGTTAGTTAAGATAGTGGACTTCCTGTTGTTTTTAGAGTACTTATTTGAGGATCCAGCTCAAATGATTTTGAAAAGATAAAAACTTCTACATGAGTCAATGGGAGTCAGTCCTCACTTTAAATACTTCATTCTGGGGTTGAGGTTCCTTTGGATACTGCATGCATCAAAGTGTGCCTCCATGTATATGCGTGACAGCCTCTGATGTCTTTAGCTGGACTTGGAGTTGCTGTACGTGCTGGGGATGTAGCTTATCTAAAAATACAATGGGCCCAAGAGGAAAGGAAGAGAGAGAGAGAGAGAGAGAGAGAGAGAGAGAGAGGATGGGAAGCCATTTCCAAAGACAGATGAACACAGCAGCTCAACAGGAAAGCTTAAAGACCAGAAGTCACACTGAGACCTGGAGGGCATGGACTCAACCTGCCTCTTTGATATGTGTTGTTCCACTAAAAAGCTGCAGAAGTCCCTTTGATAAAACCGTGATCCACCAGTCTGTCACTGAGTTCACCTGTCAAACCTGACTGTGTCTGTGTCTCCATGTGCTGCCTACTGTGGCACTGAAGTTTGGACTCATCCAGGGTGGTTCTGTACACACTCATTAAGGTCATTTCCGTCTGTTTATTGACTAAAAACAGATTTCTGGGGAGGCGCAGATACAGGAGCAGACTTCGTGCACGAATCGTGAAAAGATGAGGAGGAAAATGAGGAGGTGGACGAGGGGGCGGGCAGTTATGAGGAGAAGGAGGAGGGAATCCAGATGGGAAGGAGCAGCATCGGCGCCGCAGGAGAGAGAGAGAGAGGAGAGAGAGAGAGAGAGAGAGAGGAGAGAGAGAGAGAGAGAGAGAGCAGGCGAGGCTGAGGAGGGGGAGAAGCCGCAGACCCTCATCTGTTGGACGGAGATGACAGATACTTTCACCTCTCACTGAACAATCGGATTCCTCTCGGTACCGTCATGTATTTTGGTATGTAAACCATGCGCTGTGATGTGCTGCTTACGCGCTTTTAAGGCTTTTTCTGACTTCTTTCTGCTCGGAATACCGCAGCGGACTCACTTGTTGCTATGTTGAGACTGATGTTTAAGCTGTTGTGAAGCTTTTTTTTCACCTGCACAGATGGATAGATGGTGATCACGATTACAAATGCATGCGTTCTGCACTAGAGGTAAAAATGTTGCTTTTAATTTGCAGCCTTTTTTATTTATGGGGCTATGACATAAAAAAAAAAAAAAAAAAAAAAAAAAAAACTCCCACAATCCTAAGAAGTAATGTACTAAATAAACAGAACGTAGTTGCAAAAAAGGTGTCAGTTTATTAGAAAAATGCGCATTTGTAAATATTTGTAGTAGATTTTGCCGCAGCTGAGCCCATCACACTGTAAATGTTCAGGATATTCGCTGCAGACAAACGTGTTCATCGTGGTTGAACTGAACTTAATGGAAGTCGTTTAAGGTGACAGGCAACTTAAATAAGTACACCAGAATCTGGCGTGTCCACGTGTCTCTTCCACCCTCTTGAATTTCTTACAAAAAGCATTGTTAATTCAACCCTTCGGAATTACGCACGACCACACGCGCATGTACGCACTCAGACTAATGGCAGAGCGGATGGGTGTGTAGTGATTCTGATTCTGATGATTACACACACGGGCTGGTCCCGAATCAGACTGTAATCAAGCTCCGAGAACATGCAAACTCTAAAACACAAACATAATCAGAGCATTGAAACACAAACAGAGACCCTTATCACACTCCACTCACTAATGGCCCCATTGAACCACAACCATCTGAATCAGTTTGGTTGCATTTGCGCACTGATATAATAATGTCTAGTGCTTTAGGAGTGATATTAAATGTTGTATGCGCCTGTTTGCATGTTACATGTTGTTCCTGTCCTCTTCTCTAGATGGAAAAAGCACATTTAGCCCCCATGAGCAGACTTGACAAAGACTGCTCATGCATAACAAATGTCAACATAGATAAGCAGTTGGATCTCCAGTGAACAAGAATTAAAAAAAAAAAAAAAAAAAAGACTTGAAATACTCTTTAATAAGTGGTGCTTCTTAAAACATACACATTTATCTCTGATCTAGTGGCAGATGTAGACATTTTTGCATGAGGTGGCAATGGGGTGTTAAGAGGTTAGTACAGGGGAATCCATATACACTGATATGTAAATTCAACAAAAGAAACACAAAATAGTTACTGTGTTGTTCTATCATATAATGTATCAACACACAACCCCAGTGTTCCTAATGCACAACAGGAAAACCACCAGTGTTTGTACAAAACAAGAGTGTGTAGCTCTTTAACAGTAATAATAATAATAATAATAATAATAATAATAATAATAAGTATAAAAGTTTTGTTCTGGTAAAATGGCAGTAATTGCATGTGTAATGTAATCCAGTAGAAGAATAAAATCATTTTTTCATCATGTTTGTTTACTTTCAGTGCCTTGAGAGGCTTGTGGACATAGTCATGGTATGTTTTAAGAGCATAAAATTTATGGAGGCAGCTCAGAGCCCACGTCACCTGTAGATCTATCCCTGCTCTGATCCAAATCAGAGGGAAAAACAGCTGTCACTTAAATAACAAAATGATGATAAGATGAATATTGGAAAAAAAACAAAAAACTTACGTATTAACTCTAGTGTTTGAATGATTAGGTCAAGAGGAGTCACTTAAATACATGCTGTCCAATGGGATGAGTTACAACAATCCATTCTGTTTTGTAAGATGATACTGAGATGACAAATGCTGTCTGTCACCTGAAAGAATGGTAAATGTACTCTGTCAGTCTTGTAAATGTAAACGCACAGTCAAATCTCAACAGTGTTCTGCTGTAGTAATGTAATACACCCTGAAGAAAAACATTACAGTGCTTGAATGGAATGCCATTATTAAGAGATATGTACCATACACTGTAGACAGTAGAGCATCTTGGGGAGGTGGAAGATGACTATGGGACCTAACATATAAAGATAACGTGCTTTGCACTTTTAATCCCCTTCGGCCAAATATAATGTAGATTCTGTTGAAAGTTACTGCCCTATAATGTAGATTAGATTGTCTTTGTGTAAAACTTATTACATACATATTTATATTTGAAAGTATATATATAAAATATTATAACTGCACAAGGCATAAGGCCATTTGACTTTGAATAAGTCGGTCAAGGTCACCTATTTTCTATAGGGTTCTGCTCCATGCCAAGATGCATCCACAGTATAAATTTGGTGCAGATATCTCAATGCATTCTTCAGATAATACAATTATGTTGTTGAGTGGACAGACAGACGGCAAAACGATGGACTCTATGCACAGCCCCACTACTTCCTGAACTTCAGGTGGGTCCTGTATTTCCTGTCTTTCATTATTGGACACACTGATTAAACCAGGTGGGCCTAATTAATTAGTAGTCATAACAAGAAGTAGCAGACACACCTGAATTAATCAGTGTGTCCAATAATGAAAGACAGGAAATACAGGACCCACCTGAAGTTCAGGAAGTAGTGGGGCTGTGCATAGAGTCCATTACCCCTTCGGCCATTTCTGGCCAAGGGGTAAAAATTAACTTCTAATGTAAAGCTATCCCTCTCATGGTGTTATACTGGATGTATGTGTTGTGCTTTTCCATTTCCAGTTTTGTTTTCATTTGGTGTTTCATTCACTCATCAGTCATTGAACTGTGAGAGCGGTCAGTTGAAGTATTGATTTGACTTCTGTGTTGAACACAATGAAACTTTAGAAGTATGAAAGGATTATTGAGCTCTTTTCACACAGGACTAGTATTTTAGTCCCGTGCGAGTCTCTGTAATGTGGTTTGATTTGCAACATTTTTTGTTTCCTCTGTGCATCTATTCAGCCTTTTTCCTGTTTGAGGACTAGAGGCTGCAGTGGTGATGATTAATGAAAGTGTTGGAGGCTCATGTCCTGATGGATGTTCACTGAAGAGCAAACTTTAATCTTTCAGATGAGCGACATCTGAAAAGATGATGAGATGGATGGCATAGATGGCAGCTACAGTAGAAACATTTTTCGATCTTTCAACAGTTATCTGTAACTGGTGAACCTGGCCTTGATATCAGAACCAGTGACTGATGCCATTTAAAATGAGTAAAAGCCAGACTTTGTTTATTCTGCACTGCATGCAACTACAGGTCCACAGCTTATACTAGTACCATGTGAACAGTGATTTAATAGAACTCAGGTGCTTTTTTGACTGGCTTTCAGTTCAATATGGAGGACAAACATTTAGCTTTCAATTATATTCAGTTCAGTTCAATTCTTTATTGTCATTGTTTAAAAAACACAATGAGATAGACGTTCAAGCATCTTTTAGGCAGATATAGCAGGACAAATACCAAAGCAAAATTAAAGTGCAACTCCAAAGCACCAAAAAAACCCCAAAAACATAGGAAATGAAATGAAAATACAGGTGGGTGGGGGGTAAGGGGGTGTGGAATTATGGAAAGAGTGAGGTGTGGTAAGGGTGCTGCAACAATGCAAGTCCAATTCACAGATATGTAGTTATATCGGAGATGTGGTGTGTGTGTTGGGGGGGTGGGGTGGGGGGTAAAGTGTTCTTTCAACAGCCTCACTGCATGGGGGTACAGGCTGTGACTCAGTCTACTGGTTCTGGCCTGGATGGATCTGTCTTTTCCACTCACTTCCCATCCATATAAGATGTTTCACAGTAAGAAAGAGAATAAACAAAGAAATTAAAGGGAAAAAAACACAACAGAGATGCCATTTAAGAGCTACTCTCATTCCAAAATGATGAAAAAGTACCTGTTTCTACATGAATCTCTTTGAGTGCAAGGATATATCAGCTTCCAGCGCCTGTAAATATATGTTCTTTGATCACAGAAGGGTACTCTGTAGAACCTAGCATGGGGGTTTCTTGGTGGAAGCCTTCACAGATTTTTCTAACCTTTCATGTAGAGTTCTAGATAGAGGCAGACACCAAGAAGAGTTCTCCAATGTGGATGAGCTGAAGAACCTTGTATGATTCTAATTAGTTTTTGTTTTTAAGAGTGTATTGTAAATATACAGCCATAGTGATGAAACTGTGATCAGCATTATGCTTTAAACCGACAAGGATACGGTAAACAAGTGCACATAGATTACTCCTAAGAGGCTATAATGCTAAAATACAGTAGGCAGCTATAAAACACACAGTAAGTTGCTGCCATTTAATTACTGCAAATTTATAATGAGAAGTCTTATTCTGTAGTGAAGTAGAACAAATAGTACTGTTTGTCATTTACATCCCATATTTTAAATCAATACCCATGCATGTTTGTTGTTGATTATAGTGATACTTTATCCTCCTCTACACCCCAACAATTAAATCCACCTCAGTGATGCAGATTATGTTTTATCACAGATGACAACTTTCCGACACATCATTGTTCTGTGTATCATACAGATGGATGGTTTTCCCTCACAGATAAACACAAATCATGTCGCTCATTTGTATAACACTACTGCTGAAACAGCCACTCTACCTCACATCTCTGCTGTCATCTAAACCTGGAGCTAGAAGACACGATCCAGTCACTTAACCTCAGATATTCCTCGTGTTCACACTGATGTTGGACCTGGTGTCTGGTGCACTCCACTAGAGGTTGACTGAGGGTGGGTTTTTAAAGCCCGATAAAACAAGTGGTGACAGGCACAACAAACCCCGCCCCTCACATGTATTGTAGCTTATTTGGGCATGGATTCAGCTAATGTCATCATGTCTGTGCGTGTGCTGATGTCAGCATATCAGTTGCCTCTATATATTGTAATGGTTTGAGTACAAAAACTGAACCCAAATGAAAGACCCAGAGACAGACGTAAAAGTTTACAGTGTTTATTAAACACCAAATTAACTGACAAATTTCTGATAGTGTGAATAAACAGAATCTTGAAGACACAGAGTCCTGGATTCTTCACAGGGTTCGTGAACTGGACCGGAGACGGGACCACACAGCCCAGACCGGAAAAACACGTCAGGAATCCGACTAGGGGAGAGCAGAGGGAAGTCAGTAAACGAACCAGGTCATACACGGGCAGGCAAACGGAAAGGCAAACAGATCATAGGGAACAGGCAAGCTCACGTACCAGTAAAACAGGCAAATAGGTCGAACACATGTTGAATCGTTGGAGGCAGAGGCACAGACAAGGGTCAGGCAAAAAGGCAGGAGTCAGAGAAGATAATCTGGGTCGCAAACAGGATCCAAAAACGGTGGTAAATACGAACTGGCACAAGACAAGGGGAAACACAGGGCTTAAATACACAAGAGGGAGGGAAGACAATGAGACACAAGTGTAACAAATCAGGGTGGGGAAAGGTAATCACACAGGTGGGACAAATTAGAAACAGGAAGCAAAGACACCAGACATGACACATGAGGAGGGTTTAACAAAATAAAACAGGAAATGACAAACAAGACAGACAAGACCAGACTAACGTCTGGGGGCAGATGTGACATATATGTGCCAAGTTTGAAGTAAATTGAACCAAAATTGATGTTTTTATAGACATGTGAAATTTCTCCCATTATAAGTAAATGGAGAAGAAAAAGATTTTAAAAATTTATAAAAAAATTTAACTTTGACTTACTTTTTCCAAAATGTAGTGATATCTATTGTGGGTTGCTGGCAATCTCTAAACCCAATTTGGTATGAATTCAACAAATAGTTATTCTGCTAAAGTTTAAAAAACAAACAAACAAAGTACCAAACCAATCCAAAAACAATTCCCTTTGCCTCCCTTCAGGGGGTGGGGTAATAACAATAAATTGGAGTAGATAACAGCTTATTTTATAAGAGCTTAAACTTATTATAATTAACAGATTTGGGCTAGAACTGGATATCAAGCTGTAAAACATCTGGGTGAATTCAGTTTGGTTGTTTTTTTGTCTTATTATTTTGTTTCAAACTCAGTAATTCTAGCTGTGGAGCCTTGTCTTAGCAAATCATCACAACCGCTGTCAAATTCATCTGATACAGAGAGTCCTTAAAACAGTCATTCATGCGCTGGTTATTCAGACAAACATATTCATTGATCTGTCTCTACTAAACACCTTTGAATGGACTGAACTGCAAACTATCCTCACAGTTGAAGCATTTATTTTCATTGGAGAGTTTAAAGCTTTAGTATTTGAAGGCAAAATGGGCAACAATTGTCTTTGGTTTCCTTGTTTATTGTGGTATTTGTTAATGCTGATCCTGAGAATGTGTCTTGTTCTCAGTTCTTTTTTGGAAAGCAGATTCTGTCTCATTATTATTATTAAGTCGCAATGAGGCTGCCTGAGTAAATAAACCAAAACTACTGAATTAGAGTCATCATCGCAATATCATCCTGTGTAAATATAAAATGCAAAAGGCAGGAATTTAAAGGTTTATATGTAGCAGGATTAAAGGTGATCTAATTGTATAAATGTCTTACGATATTGTAGCTTTAGATTTAGAGATGTACGGTCTGAAACATGACTCATTTTTGTAGTTTTCATGTTGGTTTAATTTATTATGTTGAAGTTGGAAAAAGATGCAAATGTCTGAGTAATGTGCTTTTTGTTAGATAACCAAGCAACTGGAGTCAAAGTGAAATTTAAATTACAAATTGCAATATCGCTCACAATAATTGCAATATGACTTTAATTCAATTGTGCAGCTCTCATACAATATTCCTTTTTGTTCTGTATATTATATGTAATACATTCCACTGCCTTGGCTCTTCCTCTGTTTACTTCTCCAAGGTTCATTAACATCCTCTCTAATGAGTCATTCATCCATATGTTAATCCATCTACCTGTCTCTTCCCTACTGTCTCCTAGGTAATGTGTGCCACAGCGCTTTACCACAGCTGGCACGTCCCACATTGGGCCGGACCCAGCCCTCCCCGGACCTGAAGCCCCTCCTCCCCTTCCACCTGTTGCCTGGATTTACTGATGTGAGTTCTGTCGCTCATCACAGCTGTCATAGTAACAGCACTTGCCAACTTTCCTTTTTTAGCCCGGCCGTAATTGTTCGCTTTCTCACACCACCTCTCCTCCAACTGGAGGAGTTTAGTTCATGGAACAGTGTGTCTACATGTAGTGATTTTTCAGTGCACAGATGTGTGACGTGCTGCCTACACCTTTCCAAATATATGGCCTCTGATGCAGAGAGGTGTGACATTTCCACACAGCCCAGGGGGCGGAGCTGATTCCTTGGTATTCCTCATGCAGAGCTTTTCATAGACCTGTCTGCCCCTGTGTTCAGGGAGGATGAAGGTGGAGGCATCTCTAACTGGGTAAATCCAAGCCCAGCGGAGAGGTGATGTGTCAGCTGTGACTGAGGGCTGACGTCTGGATCATAAAGGAACTGTGCTGTCTTTAAGGTATAGGAAATCATGTGTTTAAGGCTATAAGCAGTCACAAGACCACATAGTAGGGCTAGATAATACAGCTAAAACATCACAACAACCATATATTGATGAATCATCTGATGTCATATTTGTCCCAAATGATGCATTTTTTTGTTGTTGCTGTCATTTGACCCTTATCTTGTCATTTTGCACCAATATGATTGCAGTATATTAGCAATAGCTGAAAGAAATCTGAAACCACTCACACACATTTTGCTAACTACACATACATCTGTGGGAGGTGCAGCTTTGCTCATTATTTACCTTGCCTGTGACTGCCTAACTTGTTCCGACTGAGTTTTAAATGAACCAAAAGTGTTTTTACACTTTAACATGTTATGCAACATTGCTTTGCCAAGCATCTGTGTAAGTCAGACTTGAGTTCAGAAGTTGGACCAGCACCTCAGAGTTATTGTAATTATTCACTGTCACTCATTTCTTCATTAACAGCAAATCAACATGTTACACAAACTCTGCAGGTTAAAGTGAACGGAAACATTATAGTGACAACAGACACACAAGAATCACTGTAAATGGAGTTACTGTATGTTTCTACCCGGTGTCGCAGGGGGTACCCAGCCTTTATTTGAATGAGGCTTGTATTAGAGACAGGTTATATTTCTAATTTCCTGAGTGTAAATGAACATAAATGAATGTAATCAGTACAAAACCATTTTGATCCACTTTCACTGTGACATAAAAGTACTGCATTGTTATAAGTAAAGGCATATGCAACCCTTTCTTAACCATTTCAAAATAAAAGACCTTGAGCATTTCAGTGGATAGAAACCATTCATTGCTTAACACAGCTTTTACTGGGTCAAGGTTATTTTCCTGTTGCAGTTTTTACAAATGATAGTTTCCCTGATAAAAACACACATACCTGCAGTGACTGAGCTCAGGCAATAACATTTCAAGTGAATGATGTGGAAGTATTGAACCCAGTCAGATTATACTGTTGAATGTATTAAATTAAACGTGTAGACATGAACATGGAAAAGACCAGAAGTTTATCCATATTATTTTTCACCCGGCCAGTAGTTGAGAACCATCTCTTATTTGTTCATAGAACATTGGCTATTATTGGAATCCTGGCTTGCAAGTGATTCCTGGTTTTTATTGAGGAAATATGGTAAATAAATTTGCAACATTAATGCAACAAACTTATGATGCAGTGCTAATTCTAGTAGTCACACTGGGGCTATTTAAAATGAATGTGAACTGAAGAGAAAAGTTTGGACAGTGCTAATGAAAGTCTCTGCTCAGCCACTAATGAAAGTCTCATGTAAGGGAGACAATCATGTGTGGACAGATGCATACAGGTTTTCAACGGCCACTGTTGAATATGTAGAGAGCTAACATGAAAATACGCAGATATTATAACTGCACAAGGCCATTTGACCTTGAAAAAGTAGGTCATAGTCACCTATTTTCGATAAACTTCTGCTGCATGCCAAGATGCATCCACAGTATAAATTTGGTGCAGATATCTCAATGCATTCTTCAGATAATGTGATTATGTCATTGCATGGAGGACAGACGACAAAAAGATTACATAACTAACATACTGTTAATGGTAACTTAGCTTTAAATTAGGTGTCAATATGTTGGATTACATGAGTCACTGGTTCAACATTTTACTACCTCAAACTGATAATGAAAAGTATCAGTAAATTAGCTCAGTTTACTGAGCTGCAAAATGGATTGGAAGTAAATGCAAGTAAATTGGCTTAAGAGTCAGGTTTCGACCAGCTCTGAATGTAAAGTGTCATTAGATAACTTGTGTTATGGTGTGGCTCTATATAAATAAAATTTGATTGATTTATACGTGTTCAATTCTCAGTCAAATCATTAAACTTTATAAAAAGACAGACTGAGATCAAAAACAGAGGGGCTTTTATCAGCTGTGCCAGTGTCTGTGCAGTTATGATTCACGCCAGATGGACTTTAATAGATTATACTGTACTTTTTATAATGTGTCTGATGTTTAATCTGGTGTTTACTACATTTCCTTAAATGGGATATGTAACCAAATGTTCCACTGAATGAAATGGCAGATTACTCTGACTTTGAAGACTGTGTAAACATTTGATGCTGTGTAAGTGTTCAAGCCAACATGCTCTAGAGTAAAGTCATTGTTAGATCTTTTAATGCTGAAATGTTACGGATTATAACTTTAAGTGTCTTTTGGGTGCTGTTCCATTTGAGGCTCATGCATTTTTCTTTTCTTCTCTTTCATACTTACTAATAAAAACACTTGAGTTAGAGGTTGAGAGCCGCTCATGAGCCCATCACTGACTCTGGCAAAACACCAACTCAGACCAAAGGGCCAAATTGACAATTTACTTCTGTTCCTCCCTTCTCTTCACTTCCATCTCATCTCTGAGTATTGATGCGCTCTTAGATTTTAGAAGGTGGACACACAGAGACAAATTGAGGGTTTAGAAGAAAAAAGATAGAAAAAGGTTGTGTGTATATGTCTGAATTGGCTGAAATGTTTGTGTGCAGTACATTTCTTCCTTTTTAGTTTGTATGTAACCTCTCTATCCTTGTCAAAAGCCATTCTGCCACCTGAGGAGAGAGCGGACATCATTCGAGGTCTCGGCCCCCTCCTCTTCCATTTCACCCCACTCTACTCTCCACCCTCTTCATCCATCTCTTCCACTTCAGCGTGTTGCTCTTACTCCATCACAAGTTCACTTCAGCTCACTCCTTGTACATGTTTTCCACCGTGTCTCCTGCTGTCATCTTCCCAATCCCAAACCTTTTCATGCTTTCATCTCACCGTCAGTCTCTCTCTCTCTCTCTCGCTCACTTGTATACCCCTACGCTTTCTTTTTTCTTCACCTCAGAAATAATCAGAATAAAAACACTGCCATTTTTGATCAAAACACAAACCTGTTTCACGTTGTCTGATAGCTTTTCTGTGGTAGTTGACCTTTTCGCTGAAATCAAAGAAGCTGTCTCACTCATAACCTAACATGGGCTGGAAAATTACTGCAAAAATTCACGTGTCACATCTGTCTCTCTTTGCAGATGCCTATTTTCTCACCTCTATCCTATTTATAACCACTATCTCTTTCTCCTGCTGCTCATTTCATTCCACTTCTTCCTTTTAGTTTCCTATTGATTGGATGTCATTTAGAAACATGCAGGTTTAATCTTATTCTGTATGATAGTTTTGGAAATGAGGAATCAGCTAAATGCCTAAAATACAATGCAACATCTGCAAGGAAAAGCCTTTTGTGCTCCCTTTTGAGAATTTAAAGTACAAGTGCATATAGAGTATACAGACCACCAATTCTAACAATCCACACTTCTTCTACTATGGTGTTAGAAGACCAGAAATGAACCACATATTATGAGCTCCTTTACTGCTGATTAACTCATCTGCCCTGATGTGCCTCGACATTCAATCAATTAATCAATCGAATTTTATTTATATAGTGCCAAATCATAACAAAAGTCATCTCATGACACTTTACATATCGAGCTGGTTGAAACCAGACTCTAAGCCAATTTACAGAAACCCAGCAGAATCCCCCAGGAGCAAACACTTGTGACTGGTGACAGTGGCGAGGAAGAACTTAATTAAGATCTGTCCTTTTGCTCCAAAGGCTAAATATAATCATAGATGACCTGATGGCATTTCAAACTGCTATGGAAAACAGGAGCCACTTTTCCAACATTTCCATGTCCAGCCATGGAGTAGAACAGTACTCATGTCTCACAGGATCAATGATTGGTCATGTCATGCATTTAACCCTCTGGAATATCGGAGACATACAAGTGATTAACTGGGGTAGATTTTCTACAGCCTACAAACACAATACAGAGAATGGGGTACCGCTCTTGGTTCCTCTCAGCCACTTGAATTACAAAACACTGAAAGGTAATGATGGAATTTTTGCACAGTGCTGCCAAAAAACCAAGCACTGTCCTTCCATCCTTCCCAAGTTTCATGGAAATCGGTGCAACAGTTTAATGTAATCTAGCTGACAGACAGGAAATTGATAATGAATTGAAAATGGAAAACACAGCAATGACAGTTGCTAAACAAATAAAAAGTGTAGAATGGTTGCCAATTGACACACAGAGACAATGGAAAACAACCTTACACATATTCATATTTATCCAAATGTCACTATTAAAGGGAACCTGTAGTGAATTATCATTGCTAGCTATTTCAAAAGATCACATATAATCAGGGTGCAATTTGTCAAAAAAACAGGGGGTGGGGGGGTGGGGGGGTGCTTTTCATGGGGGGTCAGAGTGGGGGGCAGTTATATACATAGAGGTGTAGTCTGTAAGTAATGTAACTAACGCTGGCTTGAAACCAAAGTGAAACTTTACATACTTTCAACATCCACCTCCCGGCTCTGTTCCTCTTTTATACAGCGGATCTTACACAAAACTTTCACAACTTCTAGCCTGTATCCACTGGACACACAAATGCTGGGCCCCATGAATTTTCACCCCATGCAGCAGACGCCAGTTTAAGATGACACATTAGTGGCTAGTGCTGGGTTGTGTCTCTAGGACAATGGTGGAGTGCAAAGCTTATGGCTGCACAAACAACAAGCACGAACACGTGCTTTTCACTCAATCTCACTTGCTGCCTGCTGCTTGTTTACTCACATTCATCACCCAGAAACAACAATGGTATGCAACTTCTGGTCGGTAATGGATGCTCCCCATAGGTTCCACTCCCGCCTGTAATTCATGTAATAAAAAGGTCCACTGTGGCGCATATATGGCAATTTTTTTTTTTTTACTGAATTTGTGCCTCTCTTGCTTATAAGTAATTCACAAAGCACAACTGTTGTAAGTATGAGCAGTACAGGTACACTATTAGGCGGGCAGTTTGGGTTGGGCAGCGCTGTGGCATAGGTTAGCGCTGTTGCCCCTCAGTTACAGTCGGACCGATGCCTTTCTGTGTTGTGTTTCACTGCTGCAAATTTAAAAATCACATACAGTTGTGGAAAAAATTCTTAGACCATCAAAAGTAATCAAAAACAATGGTTATGCAATCAAGTACGAACTCCTGTGTGTATCACATGACTAAAACAGACAGAAAAGAAAACACGGAATGCCTAAAAGTACTGTAGCTATTGATGTAAGAACTTAAATGATTTTATTATCAAGAAAACATGAAAATGGCTAGATATCAAGTCTTAAATTAAACTCTTATGAGCTGTTTTTGTTATTATCATTATATTTGTCCAAACAAATGCACCTTTAGTTGTACCATGCATTAAAATGATCAAGAAACTGAAGAAAACAAGGTTGGTCAAATCATTTTTTTCTGTGAGTATAATTCTCTGGAGAAAAACTTGGAGCCTTCACTGACAGCTAACTACTAGTGCTAAGTGCTGTTTGTATATTAGGATGGGAATAATACAGAGACTAAATTTTCCATTCAGGGACAATAATGTCAGTTAACTTTTAACCTTTAAAATTGCTTAAATAGTCATGAATTATGCTAGCAGTCTTTGCTAGTAACAAACTGTTTGACTCTGGAATGGTGCAATTTAATTGTGTGACGCTTAAGGCTGCAGCATCATGTCTTGTTTTAGTTTTAATGACAGTAACGTTGCAGGGATTTCACTTTTGTACCATTTATAATGCTTTTAATAATACCTCCAGGTTTATAGAGTTTTTATGCAGAATTGTTGATCAGCAAAAGGACCACACAGTCTGTTAAACACTTTCAACGTCATTTCTTTCCTTCTCCTCATCTTCAGTTTCCTGTTCTGTCGTTTGAGCTCTTCTCTTTTCTTTTTTTTGTCCTCCTATATGTTTTCTAATGAGATTTCTGGTGTCACGATAATGTATTCCTAACTTTTTTTTTTTTTTTTAATTTATCATTAAGTTTCTATTTTAATTACTGTCTGGAGACAACATCTGGCATCACTGAATATGACAAAAAGTGACAGAATAGAATGAAGTACTGCTGTGTATTTGCAGACTGGTAAAGCATCTCCTCTCCCTCATCTGATCTGATCCTGTGGGTGTTAAGGAAGTGGGCACGCATCTGAACTCTGGCTGCCTAGCAATGTGTGTTTTTCTGTGTAGGTTTTCTTTGTGTGTGTCTGACTGTGGATTCTATGGTGAATATAGACGCAGTGTGTGCATTTGGCGCATGTTTCTGCCTCTTTAAAGCGCCACACAGGAGTTTGTTTGGTGCCCACATGTGGGTTGTCATGGTTACAGGGTTGCATGTGCGTGGATGTTTGTCGTGAGCCAGGGAGCTACAGCGCTTTAATCTGGGACTCCGCTGACTTCACTGGCTCATAGTTTGACAAGCTGAACAAGCCAAGTAGACATTTCTTTCTTTTTTTTTTTTTAATAGGAACAAAAAAGTGGCCCAAGGAATTGATCATTTGAATAACAAAGGCCCTAAATGCAGCAACTCATTCATCAAAAGCTGTGGCTTTAAACGCTTGACGTCATGTACTCACACATCAACACATTGCTGTCACGTGGGCACACGATGTAAATCCAGGAGCATTCATCATTATAAATGTTGAGGGTCTTGACTGGGCTCCAGGTAGAAGTCTGTTTTACTTCACTTGGCCATATGTTTCAGCCATAACTCACTCCCTGGAGCTGAGGGCGTCTGACACACCACTTCAGTGTATGTGTGTGAGGAGGATGGGAAGACAATTCTAATTCAAGGGATGTGACGGGTCGTTGTCTGAATGTTTTGTGCTTTCAGTGTCACAGTCAGAGGGGTGAGTATGGATAGTCATAGTAGTCGAGGCAGACAATAAGAGAGACAAATTAGTTTTAGCATGTGTGTTGCATGTACAGGAGCAAGAAGAAAAGAAGACTATAAAGGGCAGAATGACTTTGCCACAGGTGCTGGAACATCCCAAAGAGCTGAGTGGGACTGAAGGGTAAGAGCGTGGGTCTGTGGGGAGGCAGGAAGGTGACTTTGATCAGCCAGTGGAGAAGGGAGAGGCAGAGAGTTCAGAGGGGAGCAGATGGAGGGGTGAAATGTGGAATGTGTGATGGAAGGTCAGTGGTGCTGCAGGTACCTCAGGGCGACGGAGGGAGGGACAGAGGGAGACTGGTGAAATCTTCCACCTAATTTGGACACGCATACTTAAACCAAGCCTGCTGTGTCGTGTGTGTTTAGTTACGCTGTTTTAATGTGATCTGCAGACTTGATTTGCTGTATATTTCCACACCAGTAATTACTGACCTATGACACTCAAATTCAGATGTATATTACTATGGGTTTTTAATTTTTTTTTTTTTTTTCTGTGGGGGGGCATGTTTTCTAAAATGTGCATAAACAGCTACAGGCTGGAGGGAACAGAGGCCAGAGACTGCAGATTGCATTCCTGTACAACTGTCTACAGTCATGATCAAAGAAAAGGCAAAAGAACATACACACATACCACACACAAATGTAGTATTGTAAGGCACTATTTTCACACACATGTCTGTCAGTATCTTGTGGGAAGTATACCTCAACAACAGTTCCTTCAGTCTTATTCAGTCTTAGTGACTGTGTGACTAAGTGAATCTGGAACTCATTAGTGTTTTTTTTCCCCATATCAAGCTTAATAATTAAAGGTCCTGTGTGTGGGATTAAAAGGATCTATTTGCCAAAATGCTAATTAATTCAGTCATTTTGTAACTGTTTGGTCTGTTTCATAGAGACAGACAGGAAATTTAGAGAAACCTATTAAGGTGTATGCCTTTGGACAACCTGGACCTTCTTACTGTGAAGTAGAAGTGCTTACTATTGAAGTATGGTGACATCATGAAGAAGAAAAAAAGTGAAGTAGAAATATGGAATGGAACATGATATAGTTACATTTTAGTAGTGTATAAACACAAAAAGGAGAACTGTTCCGTTTCATTATCTTAGAAAAGAGTGATACACACACACACACACACACACACACACACACACACACACACACACACAGAGGGACCAGGTAACCAGTAATTGACTCCAGTGTTGCCCTGCCATGTTTTTACAGTAGCTCTGACCATCAGACAGTATATACATAGGGAACAGAGGAATCGTGATATCACCCATTGGTTTCTGAACTGATATTTTACCTGTTCGCTCCATGCCTCCAGGTGCTTTGGTTTCCTTGGTATTAAAGAGAGTTGCATCAGCGCCGTAGTTAGGAGCACGGACCATGGTGCTGATGTAACTCATTTAATTGATGAACTTCTTGAGTTGGTCCCTGAGCACCTTCAATGGCAGCTCACTGCTCCTAATGTGTGCTAATGCTAATGCTAGGTATTGTGTGTGTGTGTGTGTGTAAGGATGGGTGAAATGCCAAGACTGAATATCCCTAGGGGGATAATTAAATGAGTTAACCTTTTAATATTTTTTCTAACCTACTTGGCTTTTTGGAGCTGGGAGTGACCATATCTGGATAAACAGACCATTAAGGTGGATTACTGTCACCTGCATTTTTTGTCCACCTGTAAGTGAGCTCCGGGTTAGTCAGTGGGCTGAAATATTTGACCTCACCTCCAGATGTCAAAAAAATCACGCACTGAACCTTTAACAAAACACCATCTGAAAATCCACCATGAGTGTAAAGTTCTGTATTTGTGTTCATTTGTGACTGATTGGAGGGTCTTGTGTCCAATGAACCTCTTAACATGAATTATCATAACCTGTTGCTTAAGTCTAACCCAGTGTTTTTCAACCTTGGCAGGGGCGTAGAATTGCATAGGGATGCTAGGGACACGTCCCTACCAATATCCAGCCACTACTGTGTCGTCCCTATCAATACAACCGCTGTCCATAGTGTTTAGTCAATGATTATGGCACATAAAGGGTTAATAGTCGGTCTCTGCTAGAAGTCCCTCCTCTAAACTAATTCTCACTCTCCGATTGGCTCTGTGGTTTTGCTATCATACAAATGATTGGCCGTCCCCGCTGTCACTCCATCTACTTGTAAAAGCTACAGTTACCCGCTAGTTGGACAGGAGAGGAAAAAAAAAAGTTGGACCGCACAGGAGGCAGTTCGTATGTATCTTCAACTGCTTAGCATAAGTTGTCACCATGTTTGCATTTGTTCTGCCTGGGTCACGTCAGCTAGACGGATTTGAATATCAGAGGTGACATTTACATGTACATTTGTACATGTGTCTGTTTGAATATCAGAGGTGTCATTTACATTTGTACATGTGTCTGTTTGAATATCAGAGGTGTCATTTACATTTGTACATGTGTCTGTTTGAATATCAGAGGTGTCATTTACATTTGTACATGTGTCTGTTTGAATATCAGAGGTGTCATTTACATTTGTACATGTGTCTGTTTGAATATCAGAGGTGTCATTTACATTTGTACATGTGTCTATTTGCCTGCATGCGTGCACATGCCTATGCATGTCCGTGTGTGCAGGGCTGGTTCATGGCATAGGCTGATAACTGATAACTTGATAATTTCTCATTAATTTAAAAATAAAGAAATGAGAGGAAAAAAAAAACCCAAACAACAACAACCCCCCCCCACCCGTAATTTCTCAGGTGAGCTCTCCCTGCTCACTGTGTGTGTGAGTGACAGAGACAGAGTGGAGCTGAATGACAGAGTCAGACAGGTAAAGGGTGGAGAGTTTATCACCATGAAAAGGCCTTCCAAGGCCTTAGCTGCACAGGTTAGAAGAGGAGAGGAGGCAGAAAAATAATCCAATTATAGAGGGATGTAACCTTTTATAATGTTAAAAAACGTTTTATGTCACTAGCTACAGCTAGCTGAACTAAAATGAAGCAAAGCTGGCTAATAATGGAACTGCAGATGATTAAGATATGAGATATCTGCTAAGGTGTGTGGGTTACTGCTGCTGAACTGGGTTATATATATTTCTATGTGGTTTATATATGTTTCTGTCTGGTTTACTGCTGGTTGGCTAGTTTATAAATGTTTCCATCTGATTTATTTATGTTTCTATATGGTTTACTGCTAGTTGGCTGTTTGATATATGTTTCTATATGGTTTACTGATGGCTGCTTTGTGCATTTCCTCTCATGCTTCATGTATCTCCTCTTTGTGCTCCCCCCATATGTATGTGTATGTGTGTTTGTGTGCGTGTGTGTGTTTTTTTTTTGGGGGGGGGGCACCAAATTCATATCTCGCCTAGGGTGCCAAAATGGGTAGAACCGACTGACTATGATTGTTTGCTTGTTTGATCAGCTCTACATGATGTGAAATTATGATCGCAAATGCAAAAAAACATCACCTTTCAGGAGTGCTGCCTTGGAGCACTTTTGTGTCCCCACCAATGTCAGAATCAAACCTACTCTCTTGAACCGTGGGATCAGGACCCCACGTGGGGTCACCTGGAATTCAAATGGACTCACATGAAATTTCTAGTAATTGATAAAAATAAGAATAAAAAACTTACTAATAAAAAATATATGGTGAGTTGAGCGAGACAATCACAATACATAAAAGACAAAGTGTGAAGCTGAAACTGAAGCACTGTGGTACTGTTTATCTTTCAAATGTTCATTGTGGTCGGTTTCAGATGCTGCTGCTCTTTCATAATTCATAGTTTGAGGTATTGTTTGTTCAGTATTAATTGTCAGCCTTGTAAATCCAAGCTGGACTGACTGTACATATCCTGACCAAGGAAAATCAAATTCTCACTTTGTGCAGTAATCTACACCTGGCTTTTCTGCCTCCGTCCAGAATAATATACATTATATAGACTAAATGTCATCTAAAATGATAATTTATTTGCAACATACAGTATACAACAAACTATTGCATAATCAAAAACAAATTAATTTTTGCCAAAAAAAGTCTCCATTTTGAATGTCTGGGGTCGCCAGAAATTTGTGATGTTAAAATGGGGTCACGAGCCAAAAAAGGTTGGGAGCCACTGGTCTAACCCCTTAATCTAATTATAAACTTAACTCTAACGCAAAAGCTTCACACTCAGAAACACCCCATGAAGGTCCATCATAGGTTGAGGACCTGTACAAATGTCCTCACTTAGGTCAGGTCCTTACTTCAGTGGTTCAGTAGCAGCCAGACAAGGGCAAACACACAACTGTTGTATTTCTGTTTCTTCAGGGGACATTTAGTTGACCTCTAGTAATTTTCTTGAGACCTAATCTCCACATAACATGCCTAAACCAATCCCTCTTACCTAACCCTAACCTGAAAACTACTATTAACCCTAATGATTTATGTTGCAGGGACTGCATTTTGTCCCCAGTGGAGTCAAGTCAGCACAAGTGACTGTAAAAAGAGATTTGCACACCCACTATGTCATAAATAGCTGAACCACATACATAAATTATGTTTTGTGATTGACATCCAAAAGCAAAAAAATCATCTTTGGTACTAAACAAACAAACAAACAGCTTCCACTGCATTGGTAAATACTCACAGAGTTCACAGTACTAGTTGACTGATGTGTAATAATTCATACATTTCTCCATTACCACCAGTTGATTTCCATAACGCCTCCCTGGTTGTGGCTGATTATATGGCTCCCTACATTTCATCGCAGGTAATAGGTTTGTTTTCCTCCACAAAGGCCAGTGGGGTTTTACTGGGCTGAGTATATGTGCTCATTAAAACTTCCAGTAGGTAACGTCCAGAGGTTCACAGCTCTATGTGGTCAGATACTGGTGTAGTTACAGCTCAGACAGACACATTAATAGTCAAGAGGAGGTTTACTGTCTGTTTCGTTTGCTCATAAAGAAACATTGTGTGTGTGTGTATGTGTGTGTGCGGGGTGAAAGATCATTAGTTGGTTCTGTGTGTTCCTGTTAACTTACAAGAGAACACAAACACAACTGGACATGATTTTGTTTAACTGTGTTTTTTTATGAATGATAATGGTAGAGGATTAATTGTTGTAAACCCCCCAGCCTTTTATTCCTGACTGTCTACGTGGAAAGTCCATCAGTGTGTTGGAGTCTTCCTGGAACAGAGCAAAGAATCTTTCACCCCCCGTTGGCTGGAAAAGTGGTTGTAAATGTTTGCAGTTTGTTCATTATGGATAACAGAAGCTGTGGTCAACTAGACTTCATGGTGGTCTGAGCGGACCTCAATACTGGCGTGTTTTGACTTCCAATAAAATACCAAAGAATCCACTGAAAACTGCTGTTTGTGATAGTCGCACCTGCAGCCACACAACTAGAATAAGTCTGCGATTCCATTATGCACCAAAGCACTTTTGCTTTCCTAGTTTCAACACCAGTTTGACATTTTAACACCCTTGATGCACATACACAAAACATGAATGACGGTTTATGCATAGCCCAACTAAAAAAAAGTCTCACCCTGGATTAAACTAAGCCAGTAGTTCAGATCCTTCCACTGGACATTTACTGAAGTGATTGATATATTTCAGCTACAACAACTTATTTAACTCTAACCTGACTCTCCATCATTAATACAAGATCTGGGACAAAAGTTAATGCAACTCTGGATGGAAATAAATGTTGACATTTAGTGTACATTTGCATAGGCATTGTGTGGCATAATTGTTGTCACAGGGAATGTGTCCTGTAATCAAATCTAACAAATAAATAATTTTAGAGAGTGTAGGACTATTTTCGTCTGGCTATGTGTGGACTGTACCTTCATCTAAACACCTATAAGTTATCTTCTTATGGTGTGACTTTTTTCTGTTCATTTTGGCCTTTTTCATGGACTTCCAACTCTATTGTATGTTTTTTTATTAACTGATTTGTCTATTTTTGACGATTATAAAAAATCTTTTTTTCCCTAAAATCCACCTGTGCATCATTAGACTTTTCAATGCAGTCCTCACACTCCTGTTCTGATTCACCTCCAGTGCATCTGCATCTTTATCCTGCTACTAATGTTACTGCCTTTTGTCAAAGTGGTGCAACAACAGTCACACAAAGACTCTCTGAAAGTGAGAAGAAAACTATGCCTTTCACAACTTTTTTGCTAAAAATGTGGAGGCATGTGAAACATAGTGAGCAAATTAATTGACAGAGGAGACGTAGTGTGTGCTACTGGAGTGATTTGACAACTTCATGTAAACATTTTCATCCTCTGCTGTGGAAACATGTCATTATTACAATAATTCAATGTTGCCTTGAGTCTGAGCTGATCACAGCTTTTGTTCTTTAGGGGAAAACACTGCAGTGAGTTTTTACATAGAGGACTGTGGGTGGAGTATCACTGTAAACCTGTTGGGACTAGACCATGTCAAGTTAACATATGTGGTTGTGTCTGAACATGGGTGTACTTTCTTAGACACTAAGCAATTACTGTTAATTTTTTATAATCTCCACCTCTAACCTGATACAAAAGTCTGTGATGTCCTGAAACACATTACAGCCTGTCAGCTCAGTACTTTTCATTCTTAAACCACTCATGAACGTGACTCTGTCCTCCACTTTGTTACAGATGGATCATGTCCATAAAGCTCTGATTGGCCCAGGCTACGGGCACACTTCACCCCTGAAGAGGAAGACCAGTTCCTGTGGACTCTGTCGACTGAGGTTCAACTCTGAGGTGGGCGGTGTAATGGTGGAAACTCACGCTTTGTATTGTTTTTTTGTGGCTTTTTTATTGAATGGTGCTATAATTTCTCACACACACCCTTACATGACAGTTGAACGGCTGAAGAGTCCTACCTTTATTTTGAGCTGTTGTACTGGTTCTGAGGTTTTACAGGTATTTAATCTGATAATAACAAGAGGTACATAGTAATTTAGTTTTAAAAGATAAAGGGCAGCATAGAGGCTTGGTTATACTTACTTCATGTTAAAGTAGGAGGTAAAAATACAGGAAAAATGCCAGAATATGATATTACACCCCATCATTCTGCATCTTTCTCCTCTCTGTCCAAATAAAAATGCAAAATATAAACATAAATGACCTGAAAAATGCTCATGCTGCTGTAGAAAAATGTTTATAGAAGTTGCCATGTTACCTCTGAGAGTAGAGCAGTGGAGTCTTACCAACAATCTGTAATGAAACCTGTCTTATTTAACCCCCCTGCCTGTCTGAAAACACCAATGATCAGACAAAACCTTGCATCATGGAGTCAGGCTGTAGACAAAAGGAAGTGCAGAAGTGTCATTCCCTGTCAGAACACTTGAATTACATATGCTGAAAGATTATTATAGAATTTTCCTAGACAACTATGATGCCCTCACTCTTTAATTATTCAACGATTATTGTTTGACCCCATTGAATACAAATATGTTCATGTACAGTATGTGAACTTACAATCCAGTTCTGTGAAATTTGGGACACTGTGTAAAAAACTGCAAGAAAAATGCCCTGACATGTTGCTAATTAACCAAAAAATGGTCCTTCAACTATTTCTTTTTAGTATCACAGACTTTTTCCAGCATTTTGCCCCTGTTCCAACTTACATTGCTGCTATCAAATTCAAAATTGACTTTTTTTCAGAAAATTTTTAATTTTCAGGTTTTTTTTGGTGTTTTTTTGTTCTATTATGAATATGATATTGATTTATGATATTTGCAAATGTTGCATACTCTTTTTATGTACGTTTTACCCCAACTTTTCATAAATCAAGGTTGTTTATCTTGAACCATCAGGATGCAGAAATGATGGAGAAAATCACCAGACTGTGAAAATGCAGATTCTCCTTCTGCAGCTTTCTCCATTCTATCCAAATCAAAAGACTGAATAAACTAAAGACAGAGAACCTCATGCTGTTTCATGCTCCTGTGGACATACGACAGAGCCGATTAGCACGCTATTGTTTTATTCACAATTTCAATTTGTGAACTAAAAAACCTGGATATTAAATATCATATTACAAAAATGTTTTATCCCTTAGGAGGGTTAGAAAAAGAAAAGATTTAGCAAATAAGTGTGTGTGTGTGTGTGTGTGTGTGTGTGTGTGTGTGTGTGTGCGTGCGTGCGTGTGTGTGTAGACCAATAAGGACGCTGCAGTGTTCACAGAATTAACCTAAATTTCATATTAAATGGAAACAGCATTGAAATGCTATCTTGTATGAGGAGCTGCAGAAACAAATCTGAGACAAAGGCTTTGACCAAAACATTACTGGATCCAAACCAGTGGCTTCAGTTTGGTTCAGGGTGCAAAAACTAAAGCAAATTCAAATTTTTTTTTTTTTTTTGTCAAAATATGTCAGATTTGTCAGGTATTTGCTACTGTGTAAAATACTACAGCTAATGAATTTGCTTTGAAACCACAATGACCATCAGCCAATGATTTTTATTCAGAATGTGGATACATTTTAAGTTCTTTTGTTGATTTTCTGAAAATTCTGTACATTTGGATTGACTTTGACGAGGAAGCTTAAGGTTTAAGTGTTTCTATTTTCTTGGTTTCTAATCAAACATTATGTAAGCAATCTGTAAAACAATAGGAGAATAAGCTTCAGACTGAGGTGCTAGAGCTGCATGTGGACTATTTGGATCACATATTGTGCCTTAAAATATTGTCAAGTTGACTTTATTATTTAATAACCATGTGTTTCTTGTTCGTCCCTTCTTTCCTTCATGCAGGCTCAGGCATCTTCCCATTATAGTGGCACCAAACATGCAAAGAGGATGAAAGCTTTGGAGTCTCCAGATTCTAAGATCAGGACCTCTGAACCTGTCTCCAAGGAAACCACATTGCAAATCCTCTCGTCACCATGTGTACAGCCCTCCAGCTCTGATACAACATCAGGTGGTGTGTGTGTGTGTGTGTGTGTGTGTGTCTTCCCTGTAAGTGTGTGTGTGTGTGTGTGTGTAGACATCAGATGTGTGACAATGTCAGATATGGGAATATACAGCTAAAACCTGCTTTTCGTAGTCACGACTTTAACTCTTTGATGTGATAAACCTCCTGCTGCTTTAGGTTCTACAGAGCAGAGATTAAAGGTTGAGCATTATCTTCTGCTCTTTCCTCATGTCTACATTTACTGACCTCATCCATAGCCTGGAGATCAAAAACACATGCTTTGAATACAATCTGTGGGTAACTGCCTGTATGTGTGTTTGCACGAGCATGTATAGTACATCTAAATGTGTGTTTGTGTGTATATCAGTGTTGATCATCAGCTGTATTCCAACCTCCTGATGTGTGTGTGAATGCCAGAGCTGATGTGCTTCGTTTGCATGTGTGGGGGAGCAAATGAATAGAAAATAACACACGTTGCTGAGAGCTAAGGAGCAAAAAAAAACCAAACCTTAGGAATTGCACTTGACATCCAAGTATAAGAGTGTGTATAAAAAAAAAAAAAAAAGACAGAATGAATGATCACTTCCAGTTTTGGAGTTAGCCATTGAGACGGCATGAAACGTGCACTGAAGATTTACTGGAGCAAGAAGCCTCATAGGCCTCCAGGATTGGGGAATCGATGGTAACAGACAGACACCCTCTTAGCCAGGCTCAGCTAATCATTGTTATTAGCGAGGAGTGAATCCTTAAATCAGTGTGTGTTTCTCCTGGGAAGCTCTGCAAGTCGGTCTCACAACAGATAAAAGAACCCAAATCTTCTGTATACAAAATTGTTCATTTAAGTGCCGGGAGGGAGATCCCAGGGGAAATCATTGATTATTTATGTGATTAGAGAGGTTTTTAGAGCTCATAATCTCCTGTAGCCTGG
Source organism: Sphaeramia orbicularis (assembly GCF_902148855.1). Lineage (NCBI taxonomy): Eukaryota > Metazoa > Chordata > Actinopteri > Kurtiformes > Apogonidae > Sphaeramia > Sphaeramia orbicularis. The sequence goes on along the minus strand of NC_043967.1, from coordinate 9,767,990 downwards.
TGATTTTTTTTTTAATCTCTGGTCTCTGAGCAAGTTATGAGACTTTGTACTTTGGAGGAGTCTGGGAACTGCGTCAAAGTACAACTAGTTGTAGTGTGAGCTCACATCCACACATGTCTTTAACCCATAAAGACCCAAACATCCACTAGTGACCAAAAGCATCTACTGATATAAAATGTTTAATACCTGTTGAGCCACTAATCCCATCAATACATGTAAATAATTGGTGTAAAATGCAGGTTGTCATCTTTTCATGGTCATCAGATATGACCCATTTTGACGTTCAGAGGCTCCATAGTGAACGTGGAAACACTGTCATCTTCTACAACATTAACTTACCAATAAAGTGGATGGACACAGTTGTTTTTACATTCAGTTATTAATATCTTTGCTGAAAAAGTCAGTTTTTCTTCAGTTTTCTCTTTTTCTGATATAATAACCTTCAACTTTAATCTGAGCTTTTATGAACATCTACATGAGCAATAAATTCAGTATGGGAGGATAACTGACTTTCACTGAAAAAATGACAAATACAGCGGATAATATTGTAATAAATGGTGATAAATCACTTAAAAGTTAAATAGAGAAAAATTCATGCGGGAACTGACACAAAAGCAGCACTGGGTCTATATGGGTGGTAATAAACATAATTCTGATTCTGATTAAGTAGGTTAGGATAATAATGTGAGGGTGATATATCAGAACCACCTTTGGCACAGAAGGTCATTTTATGTAGAAGATGAACTGATTCAGTTTTGGTCAGCAAAGGTCACACTCATGGAAGGACTTTATTAGACCATGGAATTTTTTAAACATTATTCTCTTTATATCCTTTATGACAATATGTACAGGACAGGAAGTCAGTACTGTTCTGTTCTGTCTCCAGTTCTTATGTCCAGTTCTGTCCATGCCTGGGTGTTACCACTGTGTCTGATGCTTCTCTGCACCAAATCTTTTATAAATGTGCTGCACCAGGTCTTCTTTGGGCTTTCTCTCTTCCTTTCCCCCCGGTGGTACCCAGCTCATGGTCATTGCAGCATAATGGGTGTCAGGTACCTGCAGAATATGCCCCGCCAATCTTCTTTCCCCTGAAATCTTCTTTTAGTGACTATTTCATAGAACTTGCTTTCTTGATTTTGCTCTTCTTAGAACACCTTCATTTGTCACTTGAACTCTTGAGCTGATCTTCATTGGTTTTTGTTTTTAGTAGTTTTTGGTAGAAAACAGTTTGTGTACAATTCTGATCATGCGTCTCTAGAATTCACTCACATATATGGCTGTCGGGAGAACTATAGTGTTTTTTAAACGTTCTAAAAGCCTAAAAAGGATTTTTTCAATCCATGACGTCTGTGTCCAGTCAGGGTTAGAGTTAGGGTTAGTAATTGGTACAAATGAGAATGTGCAGATGGGACCAGTAGGTGAAAAGAGTTTGCAGGCCGTATGACACCAAAGTAACACGGAAGTCAGAAACTGTTGGCATAATAAGCAGCTTTCCATTCAAAAGAACACCTGCAGTTTTTGAGATTAAGTCCAGTTCGGTTATGACAGGTCCTGTTGGGACCTAATTTTGGAAAAAATATATATATAAATAGTGGTCAATTGCAAGATACATAATTTTTAATCCCGCTTGAATAGTGCTTCCAAGTACACATAAGATACTTTATTGAAAAACTAATTTAACTTGTCAAGAAAGTCGCTGTTTGTCATTAAATGGAATCCAGCATCTAGATTAGTGTGAAACCTCAGCATATTTCACCTTGATCTTCAAGATAGATTTGAAAAAGTATTGAAAGAAATTAATAGAAATGAAGATGGAAAGAGTTATGATGCCATAACCTCTGACTTGCAAATGTGTAGTTTTTTTTATTTCTGTATTTTCAGTCTCTCTCCATCAGTGGCGGCTGCTTGTCTTTCAGAGAGGGGAAGCTCATTGCCAGCTCACATCAAAAAAAAAAAAAAAAGTCAAGTTATTTAAACATAAATTTGACCCTCCGTTCCTTTTTAAGAAAATGGTCAGTGACCTTATCGTACCAACTAAACAAGAAAACAGTGAAATTATGTTAAATTGAAACAAGGAAATACAATGAGTGTGTTGTATTTACAGTGCAAGAAATGAACAAGTAATTTCGTGGTGGTTTCTCTCTCGATTTCACAGCAGAATGCGCGATGGTATTAAACTGAACTCTGTCAGTGAAGGAGTAGATCTCAAAATAGCTGTCAATCAAACAGGATTCAGCCTTTCGACTGATCCTCCAATCAGCACGTGGAAGCCCGGCATCCAGCCCGGCATCCAGCCCGGCATCCAGCCCGGCCAAGGTCCACCCACAGCTCCATTCACCCCCAGAGATGCTGAGCATCCAGGGACGGGACAACATCGTGGCATTTACCCAATTACCGTCCAGTTTTGAGGCAGTGAAAAAAACTGTTCCACTCAGTCCCATTGAAGTGCATGGAAGCCGACCGTCTACGGGCAAATGCACTGAGCAGAGATCGTATGAGAAAACAGCGCAACGGGAATGAATGAGAAGTGAACAACATCGAGTCCATTGATTTGTGATAAAGCTGATTCTGAACGAACTTGTCTTTGAGATGAACGTGTTCTAACACATTTGTAGTCAATGAAATGTCAACACAACCGAACATATTTAACCATTTAATTTTCGTTATTTTAGGGGAAGCTGAGCTTCCCTTGCAGTCTGTGAGAAATCACCTCTGCTCTCCATGATGTGTTCAGTCACTGTATGTTTCTGCAGAATCACCATGACCAGACTTGAACTCATTTTCTTTTGTTTTAGAAATTGTTTGACTTTTTCCCATTGACTAACTTTTTTCTAAAATATAGTCACATGAGGTACAACCAGAAGGTTTGTCTTTGCTCGCTGTCACCTCATAAAACACATTTGGCCATAATTACTGTCCTGTTGAGAGAACTGCATGAACAGATGATGATGATGAAAGGATAGTGGATCTGTCATTTGAATTTTGTGTCTGAATAGAGTGTTTTAATATGTATATTTGGCACACACACACACACACACACACACACACACACACACACATATATATATATATATATATATATATATATACAGACAGTATATTTCTGTATTTTTCTCTTTCTGTTGTATTGAGTTGATCATTTCTTTCCTGCTACCTTTATTATACTTGAATGGAGCGACTGTAACACTCAATAATTTCCCCCAGGGTTTAATAAAGTATTCTGATTCTGATTTCCACACTATCACAAACTTCAATGTCTCTTTCTTTGCTCATGTAGAACCCTCACCCCCCCTCCCTGTTCCGGAGACAGCACCTTTGAGCAGCAGTCCCATCGAACCTGTGAAAGCCCCCTGTGACCCCTCACTATCACCTTGTCTGAGAACAACAGAGAAAGAGGCAAACAGGGAGGGAGAGGTGGAGGGGGCTCCAGAAGAGGAGACAGAGGAGGAGAAAGCTCGACGACTCCTTTACTGTTCCCTGTGCAAAGTGGCTGTCAACTCGGCCTCCCAACTCCAGGCTCACAACAGTGGTGAGAAATGAATGCTAGTTTCTGACATTTTCACCAAGTCAAACCAGACCTGCTGAAGTTCACCCAAACCTCGGTTTGGTACTAATTGTGTTGTGGGTCTAATTTGGCTCAGGTACTAAACACAAGACAATGCTGGAGGCAAGAAGTGGAGACGGAGCCATAAAGTCATTCCCGAGGACGGGTGTCAAGGCCAAGTTGGCGGCACCATTGGAGTCATCAACTGGACTCCAGAACAAAACCTTCCACTGTGAGATCTGTGACGTGCATGTCAACTCTGAAACACAGCTCAAACAGGTTAGTTGTTGAAACTGTGTTCAAGTTGTATTTTTTTGTTGTTGAGTGGATTTAATCAGCCAAGTTTGGCCCAGTTGGTTCCACTTATACTATCTGTGCATAACAGAAACAGAGCTATTCACTGATGTGCAAAAAAAAAAAAATCAATGCTTATTTCCTTTTAAACTGTTTCCATAACTTTCAAGTTGTCCATTAAGTGTTTGAATGAAAAATATCCTGGTGAACAGTAAAAAATGTTCCAAACACATTTCTTAAGTTGCGTCACAGTCTCTTCAGCCAAACATGTTTGATATCCAGACATATGTCTGTGCTTAGTGTCAGTGAGGTGGAATAAAGTGATCAGAGGTGATACCTTATTTTTGTAGTATAGTATTCCACAACCCCAAATCAGAAAAAAAAACCAAACAGAGAACACTCATAAGTAAATGATCTAGTAAATTCTTACGCTGAAAACAATCCATGAGAACATTATTTGATATTTCATCTCTTTTTTTTTTTTTTCTTTTGAATAAACTCAATTTTGATTCTTGTTACACATTCTAAAAATGCTGAGTCAGCATTTACCACCTCATAATGTTCTTATTTCATAACATTTAAGAGACGTTTAGGAGCTGAAGATGCCAAGTGATGAAGTGGTTCAGATTAATTTTTGTCTCATTCTTCCTGTAAACACCTCCTAAGGTGTGAAACAGAACATGGGTTTTGGTTTGCAGATGCTCCACTCCATTCTCTACAGGGGATGAGTGTGAACTGCATCAGTCCAGTCCAGGACCTGCACCCTCTGGAATGTGCGCACAATGTGGTTTTACACTGTCTTGTAGAAATACATAGGGATGTGAAAATGTTATAATCAGTCAGTCAGTCAATATACTCTGGTCCATGTACTAAGTGACAGTGACCTTTGACCCCAGATCATGTCAAATCCTGGGACTTGTTGGTAACCATCTTGATGGTCTTTGATCTGGATCACATTGTATCCATTTCCTCCAAAAAAAAAAAAAAAAAAAAAGACCTGGATGCTGATTGGTCTGAGTTTATGTTTATACTACGTTCTGGTCCATCCAGATCCCTCGGAGTCCAGACCAGTCCACGATGTTTCTGACACAGTTAATGTACAGCTTCCTTTGACTCAGTAAAGTTTGTGTCTGTAACTGTGTACTGTAGAACTTGACAAAGGTTCTTCACAGTAATCCTGATCCATGTGGTTCTATCATCTCTAGATGAATCATGGTTCTGTTGTCTGGGGCATCAGAGATCAGAGCTTTTCAGCCTCTGCTTGAACCCTTAACCTTTACTCATTAAAAAGCAGATTCCTTAAATCCGTTCATTCTGTTCTGCACTGTAGAGGCTGAAATATCCAAATCCCTTCCCATCGTTCTTTGAGGAACACTGTTGTCAAATGTTTCAATAATTTTCTCCCACGTTTCTTGTGTAATTGATGGTTCTCAGCCCATCTGTACCCCTAAAGGACTAGACCTTTCCTGGATGCTGCTTTTGAAAAAAATCTTGAAATACCTTTAGTACATGTTCACTTAACCTGTTTCAAGTGATATTTCATTTTTTGACCTCATTACTAGAAAACTGCACTTGTCTCTTTTTTTTTCCTTTTTCTTTTTTAAATCTATTTTTTGGAATATGTTGCAACCTTAATGTGATGAATTAATGTAATATATTGCTATATTTACAAATGAAATGACATCAACCAGACAAAGATGAAATATGTCTGCAATAAAATACCAAACTACATTTGAATGTCATTGCTGCCTTTTTAATCAGCGTTGTCTTTACCATCCCAACTGCTTCTAATGTGGGGTTCTATCACATTTTCATTTTTTTTTCCTCTTGAGGTCCAAAATGAACAAAGACCTGGCTACAGAAAAAAAAGAAGCTCATCGCTATGACTAATAACTAATAGTAGTCTAATACCAGAAAGATATTTGTCAGTGATTAGTTCCTCCTCTCTGTAAATATAGAAAACATTATTTTTCCCTCAGATTTGGCAGTCACACACAGTTTGGTGAGTCAGATGCATCAACATATCCATTATCACTTTATCCATCGAGCATTATAGACAGAACACTTTATGCCAAATGACAGTGATGAGATCTCACACCTGTCGTTCCAGGTGAGTTGGAATCCCACATCCATCCAGATAATGAGCACAAAGCCGCTAAACCCTAAACTATTTCAGCACCTGAATACAATGTTAGCATGTCTGTTGGTGATTTGCATGCACAGTGTTGGTCTTCATAACGGAATGTTTAAAAGTTAACTTTGGCCAGGTGCTCATGAATATTCAATGCATTCGCTGCTGGTAGCGTGCACTGCTGGCGGTGGCCATCTGTTTGTGGCCGTCAATCAAATCAAAAAGATTTCCAAACCCACCCCTCATGAATATTTTCAATCCAGAACCAGAATGTGTAAAATATCAACACTCTGAATTGGTAAAAATGTAGGTGTGATTAGACTTCCTTTAACATGAGTTCCACTGTTTCTTCTAATTTCTCACTCCATATGCTCTGTCTTTGTTCTTCTCCTGTGTCTTTTCTTTTCTCTGTGTTTTTGTCTTCCTCTCCTCCACTCCAGCACATCAGCAGTAGGAGGCACAAGGACAGAGCTGCAGGTAAACCAGCCAAACCCAAATTCAGCCCCTATACTCCCACTCAGCGCCACCACCAGAGCTTCCAAACAGTGAGTAATCTACACTATTCGTCTTACTTTTGCATCACATATACAGAGCAGTAGCTGTTTGTTCTTAATATTTCCTGGAATCTCACAGTTTGTTCACTGTAGCATCATCACAAATTCTGTTTTATATTTTTTAGTAGCTTACCGGCCGACAGGCCGTAAGCTATTGTCGTCATGCGGCGTCCGGCGGTGGCATCTGTCGTCGTCGTCTGTCATCGTCATCTGTCGTCGTCTGTCGTCGTCTGTCGTCGTCTGTCGTCGTCTGTCGTCCATCGTCCGTTACAAAACTTTCAATCGTCTTCTTCTCCGAAACTACAATTCCGATTGACTTCAAACTTGGTATACAGCTTCTTTATGATGATGTCAACAAAAGTTAGTGAAATTATTTGGATATATAATAATTGGAAATATAAATGATATCCAGTGTAAATTTCTACAGTACAGCCTTGATGGGGAGATGACCAAAACATAATGGCCACATGCTGATCAGGATCTTCTTCTGGATCTGGGAACTTACGGAAAATTTAACATGGGCTCTTATGGGGAAAACATTTCAATCGTCTTTTTCTCCGAAACTCCAGTTCTGATTGACTTCAAACTTGGTATACAGCTTCTTTATGATGATGTCAACACAAGGTATTGAAATTATTTTGATCCGGATCTGATTCTGGATTTGGTGTGACTTTGAAAAATTTTCCCATTATAACAGATAGAAAGTGGATTGATCCAATAAATCAGTAAGTATCAATGATATCAAGTTGGAATTTGAATTTTTTACAGATCTGATTGGAATATGACCAAAACATGGGCTATTTCTGTAATATAATAAATACACATAACTGGATGATAATAAGTGGCATCTGGATACATTTCCCAAAGCTTTTCATTTGGCCGGTAAGCTACAGGGCCATTGGTCCTATTTTTTCCCTTAAACTTTAGGTCAAGTACTGAACAGGAAAATTAGACTGTTTTTCATCAGTCTTTCAAATCAAATCAAATCAAATCAAATCAAATGTTATTTATATAGCACCAAATCATTACAAAAGTCATCTCATGACACTTTGCATACAGAGCCGGTTGGAACCAGATGCTCAAGCCAGTTTACAGAAACCCAACAGAATCCTCCAGGAGCAAACAGCTGTGGCCGGTGACAGTGGAATCCTGATCTTCCTGATCTTTGAGATCAGGATTATGTGGATGGGGCCAAAAAGTGCCCCCGTAAGGCACTGGAGCCATAATTTACCCCTGAACACTGTGATTCCTCCTTTGATTTATTGTTAAAGTTATACTAAATACTAAAATATGTTTTTGAGCTGTAAACAGAAACATGGATCAGTTGTAATGAAACACATCCGTGTTGGGCGACAATGCACAAAAAAATCTCTACTGATGTAAAAATGTACATTTTGGGTGTAAAAACAGCTCAACTTGCCACTTTGTGTTTGTAAATCTTCTGCAGCTCTCCCATCAATTTCACAATGTTGAAATGTACTAAGGCTATGTTTATTTGTAGCCAGGTATTTTTGAAAACTGAGATTTCCCCCCTCTGCTTTAAAAAATCCCTTGTGCAGACACAATAGTTTTCGAAAAAACTCTGTGTTTATACAGCCCCATATATCTATATCGTCAAGAGCATGCCACGCCTGTAGATGGCAGTATAGTGGGACGACTGAGTACCATTAACCAATCAGAATCCCGAAAAGAATCACAACATAACGTTACTTCCGCTATGAACCTATGGAGATGTAGTTTTCATGGTACCATGTCTGAGACGTGTTACCAATACATTGCAAAGCAGATGGATGAGCTGGTGACTTTATTTACATCCCAAACTGCTTTTCTGATGTGACAGAGGGGATGAAAAAGGGTTTGAAGTCTGAGTGGAACCATGTTAGTTCTGTAGTCGTTAACAGCTGCATCTGTTTTTAATCATGTTTTGTCTTTAGTTCATGAAGCCCACTGTGCACGGACAGAAATGATGACTTCATTTACCTTCGACTGAACTGGACAGAACAGATAAAGGATAAAGTGTCTCCCTCTGTTTACACGCTAACGTGAAAACAAGATTTGCCAAAATCTCCACTTTGGCCAGAGTTTTTAGAAACCTTCGTTTTCGATGTGCATGACTGTCATCGTGTAAAAATGATAGGCACAAATACAGAGAAAAGTCTCCATTTTCAAAAATTCCCGGCTACCTGTAAACAGCCTCTAATACATTACCAAGTAGAAGCACTCAGTGAGCACAGACCTCCGCCAAGGCAGAGCAGTGCCCAGGATTTGGATGAAAATTTCAGGAAATGTTGATACTGGCACAAGGAACAAATGATTAAATTTTGGTGGTGATCGGGGTGGGGTGGGGGGGCACTGATCTGCCTTGGAGGAAGTCTGCGCTGTCTTTTCTAGAAAAGCACTCGTAGAGCGCAGACCTCCACCAAGGCAGATCAGTGGCCCCCCCACCCCACCCCCACCAAAATTTAATCATTAGCCAGTATCAACATTTCCTGAAAATTTCACCCAAATCCATCCATAACTTTTTGACTTATATCTTGCACACAAACAGACAAACAGACAAACCAATGCTGACAAAAACATAACCTCCTTGGCGGAGGTAAAAATACGACTAGAATATAGAGTTGTACTTTTAGTAAGTATTTAGTACCAACTATGTCATGATACTGGGACTAATAAAATCAATGAACAATGGAAAAAAATCAGTGTACTGAGAGGTGTTCTATTCAGAGGTGTTTAATCCACCTGTCCTTCAGTCAGATTCTACCAAACTCATTCATTTTCCAACAGGTCAGACTGAACTTTTTTATTTTACAAGGACAAAATTTTTTTCCTGCAAAACTGCTGCCTTGGCTCATTTATTTGTTGGTTTGAATCTGAAATAGCACATTAAAACACCACAGTGACCTGACAACTGAGGCTACAGAAGTACACTTTTTATCTGAGAATTATACTTGGATTGAGTGTACTTCAGTGCTTCAGTCCACAGTGGGAAACTATTACGCAACAGCAAGAAAAAGCGGCAAAAATCTTCTACATGTAGTGTGCATGTAACTGGGTGTTGATTTTCCCAGAGGTAAAACTAGTAGAAAAACTGAAAGTAACCCCTTTAAAGCCACATATACAGTAGTTCTGCATTAGTGTGTCTTGATTCTCTGTTGTCTTGATGTCCCTGAACTACTCCTGTCTCACATCCACACCTGGACATTCAGACACTGATCACCTCCATCATTCATTTAACACTTGTAGATATTTTGGTGAACTGGGGAGGTCTATGTGACTGTTGAAGCCACACCCCCAGTATCTAGAGAATACTGCTGTTTTTTTAAAAAATATCTTTTAAACCTCATTTTTTGTACTCTACATTTGTTAATCATTGAATTCCGATGGCTGAGTATGTCGTTGGTATGGTTGTTCTGTGGTATTACTAACTCAGAGCCTATTTACCTCGGCTCTACACGGGCTTTAATATCCCCCAGGTAACCCATTTCATTTGAGTGATGTTTGAACTGACATTGTGTTTTAGTCACATGTTAAGCACAGAAAGTAGAACAGGTTTGCTTTAAAATGAAGTTTAATACATGCATACTGACTTAACACTTCTTGTATTAGAACTATGAAGAAAGGACGTTAAGAGGCTAATTATGCTTATATTCTTTTTCAATGCATGGTACCAGTTCCACTCGACTCTGTACCATTTTGGTACTATACAGATATAGTTGCAGAGTTCCTCAAAGTCAAGGAGGGATCCTTCAGGGCTTCATTTGCATAAAGCTACATCATCAGATTTTAGTTCAGTGCAGTGTAAGGCAGTTCAGTTAGCTTATAAATGAATAAATGGCATATTCAAATACCATCATAAAAAATGAAAATACTGAATAAAGATAGCAAGGAATACATCAAATTATGAATAGGATTACAATATAATTAAAGAATGATTAAAATGATTAATCAAACACTCCTGAATTTACTAACAGTGGATCATACAATCAGAATTAATGAAGACTTTAACTAAAAGCAAACAAAAAGTGAAATGCTTTAATTTAATATCAAAATACACTGCCCAGCCAAAATAAATAAATAAATAAATCAGATCGCTACATCAAGTCTTCATCATATCCCAAATTAGAGTGTGTACTTTATGGAGGTTAATCCATGTGTGAAAATGATGTCTCATTCTCCCTGAACCATTCTGTCAGTAACCTGATGACCCTGATCAATCCTGGTATTGTCCAATCTTTTTGACATTAAAGACATGAGAGGACACTTACTGCATCAGTTAGAGTTAAATAACCTGTTCCAGCTGAAACATTATTAACCACTGCAGTACTTACCCATGGAAAGATCAGAACTATTTGCTTAGTTAAATCCAAATGGTTACTTTTTTATTGTCCAGGCTGTTTATTTAACTCTAACTGATGCAGTAAGTGTCCTCTCATGTCTTTAACATCAAAAAGATTGGACAATACCAGGATTGATCAGGGTCATCAGGTTAATGACAGAATGTTTCAGGGAGAATGAGACATTATTTTCACACATGGGTTAGCAACCATAAAGTCCAAACTCTAATTTGCAATGTGATGAAGACTTGATGCAGCGGTCTGATTCTTCATCATCAATATCAAAAATGAATGCAACTATAGATGGAAAAAAATTCTATGAACTGTATTGTGACACTACATAAGCATTATGTGGCAAAAAAGATGTAACAGTGAATGTCTCCTGTAATCAAAACCAAAGGAGGTGCAGTCAAACACTGTATGTGCCGAGCAGCGTATCTACAGTTGGGATACATTTCATTTAAGTTTGTTTCATTTTGGAGCAGGAAAAAGATACTGCTTCACTCTTTATTATTGCAAATGTATTTAGTTGTTCTCTATTAAATACTATTTCATATATGTTGATTTGTTACTGCACCATTGAATGTCATTCCATTCATGCATGTACTGATCAGTAGGACTCTTACTTGGTCTCAGAGGGAAGTATTTACCAAGGAACTGTCACTGACTGAGAAACAGCTTTAGTTTCCTCTCAGTGTAGATGGTTTTCACTGTGATTCTGCATGAAACTGCAACAACATCATTTTCAATATGATATAATGTCTGAAAATATGCATGGGATACTGTTCTAGATATTGAGTATTTTGTGGGTTGCCATATGATATTTGTATAGCAGGCTATAATCAAGTGATATATTTATAATGAATCAATGTATTATGAATAAATATGGCAATGGGAGGTTTGTTGAGTTCAGTCTCAGACACTGATGACATGGTGATAGTGGTGATTCTCGCTAACCAATCAGTGGTCCGCAGTGTCCTCATGTCACTTTGATATTGTTTCAGAGATTTTATACCCCAAAAAATACCAGATACCAGTTACTAGCCACCAATGACTTACAAAAAAATTGGAATTGGACCAGTACCATGGTGAAAATATATCATTAAAATGATACCAGACTTTTATGAAATGGAGAAGTATGGCTCCACACATCACTTCCTGTTCTAAAATCAACATGAGGCTGACGCTGATGTACAGTCACCCATTTGGGATTACTCCACATTATGAAATTCACATTAAAAATCTGTTTTAACACTCCCCAGTCAGTGTGCACCCCGCCTACCCTTCAGAGAAATTCAAACCTCTGTCATTTTCCAACATTAAACTGATAAACTGATGCTGTTATAGAATGTTCTCTATTGGAAACCTCCAGATTCATTAACCTTTTATCAGGAAAAGTGAGTATTTTTAGGTCATTTCTGCACACATTACAAGACAGTGACAGCACCAGTTACAGTGAGGACAGTGAGGCAACAATCTCAGGTCCAATGTGGTCTACAGGGTCTGTAAGGTCCACCTCTGCATGAACAGTGAGTGGACCTGCTTTGTTTGGTACCACAAAGTAATGGTACTAATGTAAGGAATGATGTTCAAAGGGATAAGCACTGATGTTGTTGTAATGCTCTAAAAGTGATGTTCTAATGTTCAAAAGTATATGTTCTTTTCACCTTACATGTGTTTTCCTTGTATTTTTATATTTACTTCTTGGATTTTTAAATTTTTTTTTTTTTTGCAACTTACGGGTAAGGATCCAAATATGGTAACTTCATTGATCTTGATTTTCTACATAACAATAAGGTTGTAATTTTAAATTTCTTGTATGTTGTAACTGTGTGTTGTATTTCACGCTGCCTTTTGGCTAAGACTATTGAAAAAGAGGTTCTTAATCTCAATGGGATCTTTTTCCTGGTTAAATAAAGGTAAAATAAATTATATGTATGAGTGCCATATAAAGGGTTAAAAAAGTGCAGTTGAATGTCTTTTATTTTCGGATCTCAGTGTGTTATAACACTGTAAGTCGTAGCCAGCAGGTTGGATGATCAAAAATCGTCACTGTCATATGAGTCTGATAGGTTTAAAGGCACTTCAGGGCTTCAGTTGCCTGTGAGAAATGACTGTATGATGGTAAAGTAAAATGGAAAAATCATTCTACATATAGTGAACACTTACTGTTATTGATTGCTGTTACGCTTATGAAACCCAGACCATCCCTTTCAGAGCCTCGTGGTTCTACATAGGTGTTTTGTGATTCTCTGACATACAAAATGTCTCTGAACTATTCTAGTCTCACATCCACCTGGACATCATTTTAACCCCAGCTGGTCATGCCAGACGTCCATCCTCCAGAGTCGGGGTCTGCTCCAGGTTTCTGCCTGTTGAAAGGAAGTTTTTCCTTCCGCTGTCACCAAGTGTTTGCTCCTGGAGGACTCTGTTGGGTTTCTGTACATTGGCTTAAGAATCTGGTTTAGACTCTGGTTTAGACTCTGGTCTAAATGTAAAGTGTCAGGAGATAACTTTTGTTATGTGTGGCGCTATACAAATAAAATGTGATGGATCAGTTGATTGACATCCAGCCCCAGTTTATGTCCTAAGAATAGGGGTCATAAGGTCCCAAAAGAAAAAGAAAAGAAAGGGGAGACTGTGAATAAAATGCTTTGGCCAAATACCTTGTCATGGAAGATTTCTAGCATTCTGGATGAAAATACAGAAATCACTGAATCGGGGTTAACACTTGTATATTTTAACATAAAATTATTAAGACAACAGACTGCACTTCCAGATGTTGCTTGCTGTGGTCTGACAAGTTTTGAAATGTGATGGTTTTTAAGCATTTGACAAAAGCACTAGACCAATAACATGAAAGGTCAATTGTTACATAATTAGCTGGCTTAACTTCTTTTTACTTTCCACATATGCATGTGTCATCTCTGTTACAGTTAGAGTGTATTGATCTCCACAGGTGTTGTGTTAAAATGAGAACCTTGGCATTTCTGCAACTCCCTTGTCAGCCTTCAATCAGATTATATTCTGTGTCTTTTTCTGGTTTCCTTAAACTCATTTTCATCTGAGTACTTTGAAACATTTTGATCGCAGCCTTTTTGTCTGTATTCCCTCCTCAGATTCGTCTGGCTTTGAGGAAGAACCAGGACCTGACCAAACCTCTGGCCTCTTGTCTTCTACAGCGTCAAATCGCAGCCGCCACTGTCGCCATGGCTACCCTCCCTCCCTTCCCTCTGCGGCCCGCCTCTAATTCCAGCCCGGCCCTTTTTCAGAGTCAGCCGCCACCCCTCCCTCCGGCCCTGCTGCACCCGGCCCCGGGTCCCATATGTTCAACACACACGCCGGTTCTGTTCTCCCCCTACTGACCCACCGGACCATGTCTCAATTAGCTCTGGACTGCAGTTTAGGCAGACCTGCGGCCGGAGCACCATGGGACAGGAAGAACTACAACAATGTAGGCGGCGGATGGACAAAATAAAAACAAAATATTTTCTGACAACAGATTGTGTGTGTGTTTAAGTGTAAGTGAATGCACAGGTATAGCCATCATGGAGGTGTTATATTTCACAGTGTTGTTGCTGCACTGCTGCTCTCTATGAATAAATCAATTTATTTTAATTACATTAATTTAATTTATATTGATTACAGGTTTTATAGATGATAATTTAACATCGATGAAAGCAGCTTAATTCAGTGTGGTTGTCATATCAACCTCTGGTGGCTGTAACTGTGTGTGTTTGCGTGCAGATGTGCATATAAGTATGGATGTTAATCTGAGCATGCTTGATTCAAGATGTCTATTATTTTCCCAATAAACACTAGCTGTGCACATGCAGTAAGTGCTTGATGATCTCTCCAGGTTGAAGTAAATGGCTCAAAAATGTGTGTTTTATTCAATAAATATGTGTGTAATTGTTGTTTGAGCGTGCCAGATTTGGTAAATAAAATGCATCCTCTGGGACAAACATCCATGCGTACATGTTGACCTTAATAACAGACAGCGACATGCACTCAGTCGTCAGCCTCTGACATGAACTTGTTTTCACCCTCCTCTTCTACTAAGCGGTAAAATCATCCCTTCTTGGTCTGTATTCAGGTATTTTCCTAAAAAACTTAGAGAAAAAGACACATCCCTGTATTTAGCTTTGGAAACCTCCCCAGCTATTTATTGCTTAAGTGTACTGATAAACCTTTGCCCCCCTCCCCACCCCCCCATGCTCCACCTCCACTGCTGCATCCCCTCCAGCTCCTGTCTCCGAGATAAATCAAAGCAGGAATGTTCTGCCTGACTATTGTCTGTCTTCTCTGATAAGGTTTACTACACTGCAGCCTCAAGCAACGCGCAGCTCATTTCATTTCACTAACCACTGTGTTTTTAAAGGAAGTTCATTTTTTTTTAAAGCCTTGAGGTATAAACAGATTGTGTGACATTCTTCTGCACAGTCACTGATTTGAGCAGTTGGAG